>NC_035439.2:46227505-46827505 GCF_002127325.2 Helianthus annuus | reverse complement strand
CTGGTCTAGGTTGGGTTTCATCAACGCATGGTGAAGTGGATCATGACTTGTGTATCCACAGTTTCGTATTCGCTGTGTATCAATGGCAATTTGCACGGTTTTTTCAAGGGTAAGCATGGGCTTAGGCAAGGGGATCCTATGTCCCCCTACTTATTTACTTTGGTTATGGAGGTTTTATCGTTGCTACTTCGGCGTGCTGCCACCGGTCCATTTAAGTATCATGCTCATTGTGCCAAGGAGAAAATTATTAATGTGTCATTTGTGGATGATCTGTTTATTTTTGTTCATGGTGATGTGGTCTCGGTCAAGAAGATTAAGGAGGCGATGGAGATGTTTACCAAGATCTCTGGTCTCGTTCCAAGTCCAGCTAAGAGTACGGTATTTTTTTGCAATGTTCCTCATTCGATAAAGCAGGAGATTCTCGATATTATGCCTTTTCAAGAGGGTGACCTTCCGGTACGGTATTTGGGGGTTCCACTTATATCCTCGAGACTTCTCTATAATGATTGCAGGGTCCTTATTGAGCGAATGGAGAAAAAGATTGTTAATTGGGCTACTAAGGCTTTGTCGTTTGCTGGGGGTTTACAGCTTATTAATTCGGTTCTGTCATCCATGCACATCTATTGGGCTTCAGTTTTCATTATTCCTGCTCGTGTTATTAGTGAGCTTGAAAAGAAGATTCGGAGGTTTCTTTGGAATGCAGGTTCAGATGGTATGATTCGTGCTAAAGTAGCGTGGAAACATGTTTGCTTGCCGAAAAAAGAAGGAGGTTTGGGTATTAGAAGTATTTCTGACGTTAACAAATCGCTTATGGCTAATCATATTTGGAGTATTCTTACCAACCAGGATTCTATTTGGGTAAGGTGGATTCACGAGTACAAGCTTAGAGGTCGAAATTTCTGGGAAGTTCCGTGCAGAGGGAATATGAGTTGGGGGTGGCGTAAGATTTTATCCATCCGTAACATCATTCGTCCTCACATATGGTCGTCTATTAAAAGCGGTGCTCAAACTAAGGTATGGAGTGACATGTGGTGTCCGCTTAGTCCTCTTAGCTCGTTTATTACTCCTAGAACCATAGCTAATGCTGGTTTTTCATTACGGTCAACGGTTGCGGATATGGTTGATCAGAGTGGTAATTGGCGATGGCCTCAAGCATGGCTTGATCTCTTTCCGGTGCTAATCACAATAGCGGTTCCTCCTATTGTTCCAAATGGTGTGGATAGGTTGGTTTGGAAAGATTTGGAGGGAAAAACAGGTGAGTTTCATTCGGCTCTTGTTTGGAATACTATTCGGAATCGGGAAGAGCAGGTGGTATGGGCTGATATGGTTTGGTATTCTCAATGTATACCGCGGCATTCTTTTCACCTATGGCTGGCTTTTAGAAACAAACTTAAAACACAGGATAGACTGACTGTGTGGGAAGCGGGTAGCCATACCAATTGGAACCTGATGTGTTGTCCGCTGTGTAATTTTGATCGGGATAGTCGGGATCATTTATTCTTCAAATGTGCTTTTGCGGCTCAAACCTGGAACGAAGTCAAGAAATTGGTTAGTCTGGGTAATGTTGATGATACATGGTCTTCGGTTGTTTCTTGGGTGGCGCAGCATGCTAAATCCAAGAATGCGGATCATATTGTTTGTAAGTTATTGATCGCCGCTTCTTCTTATTATATATGGCAAGAGAGGAACAACAGGCTGTTCAAGAATAACAAGAGAACGGTCGGTCAAGTGGCTGAGGTGATTAAATGCTCGGTGCGTTTGAGGCTCATGGGATTCAGATTTCGGGTCGCTTCGGCTAAAGCAAAGGATTTTCAAGAATTGGAAGATTGAAGATAATGGAGCGGATCCGGGCTAGAGGCCAAAGTCTGTTTGTGTTTTTTAATTGGGTTGTATTGGTTGTTTGAGTTGAGGGTCGTTTAGACTGGTTGTGCTTTTGTGTGGCTGTGTTTTTTGTTTTCCTAGGCTTGGTATGTCAAGTCTAGTTGGTGTGTTACACTAACACACCCTTGTATTGTTTTGTTTCATTTATAAAATTCATCGGGGTAACCCTTTACCCAAAAAAACACCCTTAAGTATTATCTATTACATATTACATGCACAAGATATACAATTTACAGAAAAATGGCTTTTCTCTGGCTGCCTAGGCGATTTCGGCGATTCTGAAGAAACCCTAGATTTCTTGCTTGCTAATCCTCATCTTGATCGATCTGGGTTAGGTATTGGGGTTTGTCGATCCTTCTGAGTAAGGTTTTCTTGACTCTACCCTGGTTTCTAATCTTTTGAAGTCCGGATTAGGGTTTTTCGTTTCTTTTCTGTCTAGGGTTCGTAGTCGTTTTGCTTTGGCTGTTGGTTTTTCTGATCGTACATTTACGCTGCATGTTTTGTTATGACGTCTAATTCTTTCAACGTGTCTGGAACTGTGGGTAGTTCTCAAAATCCTATTAGCGAGCAGGGTTTGGAGGACTTAGGGTTTCAATCATTTACTGAAAGGCTGCATGGGGATATCTTTATCAGTTCGAAGGGCCCTAGCTTATCGAATGTCCAGGACATGCGTGACAAATCGTCGTTGTTCTCCAAGCCTCTAAAAATTGATGGCAATCCGTTATTACCGAGACGTGGGGTTGTTCAACAGGAGCCTAAGATGATTAATATCATTGATGAACTGGAAAAAGTTATTGTTCCAGTTCATGAGGACATAAATACGGCTGATCACACAAGGGGTGAGGAGCATGTGAAGGGTGCTAATACGATGTCTTATGCCGATAAGGTCAAGAACACGTCCTCGAAGAAACGGGAAGTTAACTTTAGAAGTTTGGATTCGACTGAGACTAAGCCGGATGCTGATGTGGTCATTCCTCGAGAGGTAATTCGTAAAGTTCAGGAAAAGTTTGAGAACGTTTTATATGGTTATTTTCTGGGTAATCGTCTTCCTTATCCTCTTGTGGAATATTATGCTAAGAATGTCTGGGCAAAATACGGGTTTGCTAAACTTATGATGAATTCAGAGGGCTTCTTTTTCTTTAAATTTGATTCTAAAGAGGGTATGGCGAAAATTCTGGAAGGAGGACCATGGTTGATCCGGAAAGTGCCCTTGTTCTTAAATGTGTGGTCTCCATCAGTTAGCTTAAAGAAAGAGGGTATTAAGTCAGTACCGGTGTGGGTGAAACTCCATAATGTTCCTATTGCAATTTACACCGATGATGGCCTTAGCTTATTAGCATCCAAGTTAGGGGTGCCAAAACGGCTGGATGGTTATACAGCCGATATGTGCACGGAAAACTGGGGGAGAAGCAGCTTTGCTCGGGCGTTGATTGAAATAACCGCAGATAAAGAGCTTAAAGACCAGATTGTAGTTGCCATTCCGAAGCTGGATGATGATGGATACATTACTGAAATAGTAGATGTGGAATATGAATGGAAACCTCAAAGATGTTCGTTATGTTGTGTCTTTGGACACAATGATCAAGTGTGTGGGAAGAATGAAAATAAAAAAGCTAAGCATGTGGTCGTTGATGAGGAGGGTTTCAGGATGGATAAGAGGAAGACAGCTCGTATGGGAGGGGTACCAATGAAGCAAAAACAAAAGTTTATGTATAGGCCAAAGGTTAGCAAGGCTGACCCAAGTACTTCTGGAACAAAAGATGGCCACGGGATCAAGAAGACATCGGATAACGTCCAAGTGAGGAACTCGTTTGAAACTTTATCGAAACTTGATGGGCGGGAATTGGATACTGAGATTGATAACAGGGAAAAAGTGGAAAAGAACTCAGGGAAGCACGCTAATGACAATGAGGAGGTGGTCGATTCTATACCAACGGAAACAGCCAGATTTATACGGAATGATAAACATGAAAAGGTTGCTGAGGGGGCAAGCACTCCCGGTCAGAGTGGTATTAATGGATAGTATTCTAACATGGAACATAAGGGGTTTGAACCAACCCCTGAAACAAAATGAGGTTCGTCTTATGCTTTCGGAAAATAAGGTGTCTGTTTGTGCTATTTTAGAGTCGCATGTGGAGGTTGCTAATCTGGATAGGGTTTGTAAGAAGGTGTTTAGAAACTGGAGTTGGACGTCTAATGGGGGCCTTTGTGATCGGGGTGCTAGAGTTATTCTAGGGTGGAATAGTGATATTGTGGACGTCATGACTCTGTCACAGTCTGATCAAGTCATTCATGCTCAATTATGGTCAAAAACTGATAACACTAGTGTTTTCGGTTCTTTTGTTTATGCAAAGAATAAATATCAAGACCGAAGGGCTCTTTGGGAGAACTTATGTGGCCACGCAATTTTGTGTCGGGATAAGCCTTGGTTTGTCATGGGCGATTTTAACTCGGCTCTTCATATGGAGGATTCCTTGTTTGGCACGTCAACTCAAACTATAGGTATGCGAGAGTTTTTTGATTTTGTAAAAAATTCGGACCTGCTTGATGTTAAGGGTCATGGTATGCAATACACTTGGAACCAGAAGCCGAAGGAGGGGATTGGCTTACTTTGTAAGATTGATAGGGTTATGTGTAACGTTAAGGGTCTTGATATGTTTCCAGAAGCTTATGTTATGTATCGCGCGTATCGTGTCTCTGATCACACCCCTTGTATTTTAAAGCTAACCAAGGAGCCTAAAGTGTCTAAGCCGAAGCCGTTCAAGTTCGCGAATTTCCTTACTTCTAAACCGGATTTCAGAATTTGTGTTGAGCGTGAGTGGGTGAAGACGGTTGATGGGATCGCTATGTTCTCGGTTATCACTAAGCTAAAGAACTTGAAGCCAGGTCTTAGGAAAATCCTGATCCAGCAAGGAAATTTGCATTTAAAGGTGAGTGAGCTGCGTAAAAAGCTTGATGAGATCCAAAGATTGCTAGACAAGAACCCTCTTGATGTGGTGCTTCGTAATAACGAGTCTGATTGCCTAAAGGAGTTCCAGATTGCGGCGTATGATGAGGAGTGTTTCTTGAAACAAAAATCAAAGGTTGAGTGGCTTTGTGCTGGGGATTCGAATACGGCTTTTTTTTCATAATAGCCTGAAATGCAGAAACGCTAGAAACAAGATTCATTGTATTCGGGATTTGGCTGGAACCCGATATGAAGGGGATGAGGCTACGGACGCGTTAGTTAATCACTACGCGAGTTTTTTAGGCACGGAGGATCAAGTCTCTAGCATGGACTTGACGGACATATGTATTAATACTCTTAGTCCGGAAGTGGCGAGTAATATGGTCAGACAAATTACTCCTGAAGAAATTAAAAATGCTATGTTCAGCATTGGTGAGAACAAAGCTCCTGGTCCGGATGGATACACGTCTGCCTTTTTCAAGCATGCATGGGATATTGTGGGGACTGAAGTTACAAAAGCGATTCTGGAGTTTTTTGATAACGGTAAAATTCTGAAACAGTTAAATCATACAATTTTGGCTCTGATTCCCAAAGTTGAGACCCCGGATTCGGTCTTGGACTACCATCCAATCTCTTGTTGCAATGTTCTCTACAAGTGTATAAGTAAAATTATAACGGAGAGATTAAAGGGGTGTTTGGAGACTCTGGTTAGCATTAATCAATCTGCGTTCGTACCTGGTAGGAGGATTTCGGACAATATCCTCTTAACGCAAGAACTGATGCATAATTATCATTTGAATAAAGGCCCGCCAAGGTGTGCTTTCAAAATTGACATTCAAAAGGCGTATGACACTGTTAGTTGGTCATTTCTGGAAAAGATTCTTTGTCAGTTTGGATTGCATAGAAAGATGGTGAACTGGATTATGGCTTGTGTTACCACGGCTACCTATTTTTTTTTTGGGTAAAGGGTTACCCCGGTGATTCTATATATTCACAACCAAAAAAGAACAAGTGGAGTAGAGAGTCTACACCAATTCAATCATGGGACATGCCCCATGAGAGTAAACCAGGAAACAAAACAAAGAACCGACAAAACCATGTCAAAAACACCTAGACACTCATCTAGACAAAAAGCATTAAGCTACAAAAAACTAACTAACTAGCCTCCATCATCTTTAGTTTCGGTTGCAATATCCCAATCCCCAAGCAGCTTCCACACCCTAGCATTGTTCTTTAGCTTAGCTCCCATCAACTTGTATCTCACAGTTTTTAGAATAGTATCTTTTACCATTTCGGGTGGACGCAGTTGGTTTCTAAATAATCTAGCATTCCGCTCTTGCCAAATAGTATACGCAGCAGCCGCAACTAGAATCTTCGCCACGTAAACCTCAACTCTCTTTGACCGAAGCCGGGCACATAACCATTCGATGATATCCACCCATCTCGAACCCACGGCCGCCATCCCCACTTTACCTCGAATCATATTCCAAACTTCATCTACCTATTCATTGAGTATAAACGGTAATCTTCATGGTTTTTTTAAGGGGAGAAGGGGGCTTCATCAAGGAGATCCGATGTCTCCTTATTTGTTCACTCTTGTTATGGAGGTGCTCACCTTACTTCTTCAACATAATGCTCGCTCAAGCACATCTTTTAAGTATCATGCAAATTGTGTGAAGCAGAAAATTATTAACGTCTCTTTCGCTGATGATTTGTTTATTTTTGTTCATGGGAGTGTCTCTTCAGTAAGCAAAATAAAGGAGGCGTTAGAGTTGTTTACTAATGTTTCAGGACTGGTTCCGAGCCCTGCGAAGAGTACGGTTTTTTTCTGTAATGTTAGTCATTAGGTAAGGCAGCACATTCTCAACATTATGCCGTTTCAGGAAGGCATTTTGCCTGTTCGGTATCTTGGTGTGCCGCTGATTACCACGAGGTTAGCGGCCAAGGATTGTAAGTTGTTGGTGGATCGTATGGAGAAGAAAATCGATAACTGGATGACAAAGACTCTTTCTTTTGCGGGCAGGTTTTCATGATTCCGGCCCGTGTAACCAATGAGTTAGAAAAGTGTATGCGTCGTTTTCTTTGGAATGCGGGTAATAATGGGAGCGTTAAAGCGAAGGTGGCGTGGAACGATATATGCCTGCCAAAAGCGGAAGGTGGATTGGGTATTAGACGAATTGCGGATGTCAATAGGGCCCTCATTACTAAGCATATTTGGAGTATTCTCTCGAAAAGAAACTCTCTATGGGTGCAGTGGATCTATACTCATAAACTGAAGAATCAGAATTTTTGGGAAGTCCAGTGTAAAGGTAGTATGACGTGGGGTTGGAGGAAGATTTTATCTATTCGGAATGCGGTTCGGCCGTTCTTTTGGAGCATTATTCGGAGTGGTATGCAAACGAATGCGTGGAGTGATAATTGGTGTCATTTGAGTCCTCTTAGGTCTTTTATAACACCAAGACATATTGCGAACGCGGGTTTTAATCTTCAATCTACGGTGGCAGAGTTACTTGATGAGAATGGGCAATGGAAATGGCCCCAAGCATGGTATGATATTTACCCGGTTCTGATTGGGTTAACTGTTAATCAACAGAACTCCCAGTTAGCGGATCGAATGGTTTGGAAGGACTTGGAGGGTCATGATCAGCATTTTAGCTCATTGGAAGTGTGTCACACCTTACGGACACGTGACATTCCAGTTAAGTGGGCTAGCATGATTTGGTTTAATCAATGTATTCCGAGACACTCATTCCATTTATGGCTGGTGATAAAAAACAAGCTCAAGACACAAGATCGGTTGGCGGTTTGGGAAGCGGGCAGCGAAACAAACCGAAGACTCATGTGTTGTCCCCTTTGTAAGCATGGTACGGATTCTAGAGATCACTTATTTTTCGTGTGTAGTTTTGCTTCACAAGTCTGGTCAAACATAAAGATGCTGGTAGATATGGATAATGTTAATGACTCGTGGATCTCTATTGCGGACTGGATGGAACACAACTCGGAATCCAAGAGTTTGAAGCACATCATGTGTAAACTAGTGCTAGCGGCGTCATCTTACTACATATGGCAAGAGCGGAATAATCGGCTTTTCACGTCTACGGAGTGTACGGCTAAACAGGTGACCGAGAAAATCAAAAGCATTGTCCGACTTCGGATAATGGGCTTCGAACATAAGGGTGATGTGGATTATCGACGGACTCTTACAAAGTGGCAGATCCTATGTAGGGCATCGGATGAAGACCCAGGCTAAGGAAGATGCTTAGTGTTTAGCGTTTGTAGTAATTGTTTGTTTTGGTAGTGTTTGGGCTTTGTGTCTTATTGGTTGAACGTTTGTTGCTGGTCTTGTTTTTCTTGCTGTCCTAGTCTTGGTATGCCAAGTCTAGTTGTGTGTGCTATGTCAGGCACATGCTTTGTTTTTATTGGTTATTTATAAAATTTACCGGGGTAACCCTTTACCCAAAAAAAAAAAAGATATACAATTTACAGTTTCATCACCACATTCAAGTATTTGTCTAATCATTCATAAACTTTATCAAATCCAAAACGTATACAGTTACAAAGCAAACCAATTGTGCAAGTAAACACTAAACAAGCAGTGAACGTGCAATAAATGCGAAAGTGGAATCTCGGAAACTCGACTTGTCACATTATCCCCAACTTGAAAGAAATTTCGTCCCGAAATTTAGCATGTGGTTACTGAGGAGGCTAGGTAAGTTGTATCGTTTACTGGTTTTCCTGGGGTGTCACATCATCCCCCCGTTGATTTGGAATTTCGTCCCGAAATTCTGCAGTAGTAGCTTCAGCCTCAGTAGTGGTTGCGTTGGTTTCGAATAACTGGGGATACTTGAGTTTCATTTGATCTTCACGCTCCCAGGTGAACTCTGGGCCGCGACGGGAGTTCCAACGAACTCGAACAAGAGGGACTCTCGTGTTCTTGAGGACCTTAACATCCTGGTCCATGATTTCAACAGGTTCCTCGATGAACTGTAACCGCTCGTCGATAGTGAGTTCCTTCAAGGGAACTATGAGGGTCTCATCTGACAGGCACTTCCTCAGATTCGACACGTGAAAAACATTGTGAACTGCCCCGAGTTCAGCTGGTAAGTTTAGTCTGTAGGCCACCGTGCCTATTCTTTCTGCGATTTTGAAGGGTCCGATATACCGCGGATTGAGTTTACCTCGCTTGCCAAAGCGAACCACACCCTTTCAGGGTGAGACTTTAAGTAAAACCTGGTCCCCGACCTGAAATTCCAATGGCTCCCTACGCTTATCCGCATAGCTTTTCTGACGGTCGCGAGCTGCCGCCATACGTTGTCGTATTTGTGGCAATCTTTTCCGTGGTGTCCACTATAAGTTCTGGACCCGTGATCTGACTATCCCCCACCTCTGCCCAACAGAGAGGTGACCGGCATTTACGCCCGTACAATGCCTCGAATGGAGCGGCTTGTATGCTGGTGTGATAACTGTTGTTGTATGAGAACTCCACCAAAGGGAGATGCTTTTCCCAGCTGTTGCCGAAATCAATAACACATGCCCGAAGCATGTCTTCTAGAGTTTGAATCGTGCGCTCAGACTGCCCATCCGTCTGAGGGTGATATGCCGTGCTCATGTCTAGCCGCGAGCCAAAAGCCTTGTGCATTGCTTGCCATAGTTCTGACGTGAATCGTGCATAGCGATCCGAAATGATAGAGGTGGGCACCCCGTGCCTTGAGACTACTTCTTTCAAGTATAAGTCTGCTAGTGTGGAAAACTTGTCTGTTTCTTTGATTGCCAGGAAATGAGCAGACTTGGTGAGTCGATCCACGATCACCCAAATAGTATTGTTCCCACACTGAGATCTAGGTAGGCTTGTAACAAAATCCATGGAAATTTCCTCCCATTTCCACTGTGGTATCTTTGGTTGCTGAAGTAAGCCTGCTGGTTTCTGATACTCTGCCTTGACTCTTGCACAAGTCAAGCACTTGCTGACATAGGTAGCGATGTGGGCCTTCATGCTAGGCCACCAATATGTAGTTCTGATGTCGTGGTACATTTTATCCTACCCTGGATGTACCGAGTAGCGCGATTTGTGAGCTTCGTCCATTACAGGCTCGCGTAAGTCTCCATAAAGTGGGACCCAAATACGCCCCGTTACATAGTAGGCGCCGTCTTCCTTCTGTTCTAATCGTTGCCTTGAGCCGCGTAGGGCTTCAGCCCTAACGTTTTCCGGTTTCAATGCTTCTATCTAAGCATCTCTTATCTGTGCTGGAAGACTAGACTTAATGGTGAGCTGCAATGCTCGTACGCGCTTAGGTGTAGTGTCTTTCCGACTGAGGGCGTCAGCCACAACATTGGCTTTGCCTGGATGGTACTTGATGGCACATTCGTAATCGTTCAGTAGCTCGACCCATCGACGTTGACGCATATTCAATTCCTTCTGCTTGAAGATATGCTCGAGACTCCTATGATCGGTGTAAATAGTGCCCTTGGTATCGTACAGGTAGTGTCGCCATATCTTAAGCGCAAAAACAACAGCTCCCAGCTCTAAATCGTGCGTCGTGTAGTTTCGTTCATGAACCTTGAGTTGGCGCGAAGCATAAGCAATAACTTTATCCCGCTGCATCAATACACAACCAAGCCCCTGTATCGATGCGTCACAATATACCACAAAATCATCCTTTATATTTGATGATGGTGGTTGAGGATTATGTTTGTGTTTTACTTTGTTTTGTCTACTAGATGTCTTGTCATGATGTAGTAGACTAGGTTATGAGGTATTATAGGTCTTTGGTTTTTGTTTTGATTACATATATGGGGCATGTCCTGTATATGAATTAGTGTGGAACACATCCTCACTACTTGTACTTAATTGCGGTTGCATTTTAATAGATTCACCGGGGTAACCCTTTACCCAAAAAAAGCGGTTTCCTGGGAATTACCCCAACGATAAGTGACACCCTTCTGTGTCAGCAATGTAAGCGGCTCTGCGATCTTGGAGAAATCTTTGATGAATCGTCTGTAGTAACCCGCCAAACCCAAGAATTGGCGTATTTCCGTTGGTGTACGCGGTGCAGGCCAGCTCCTGATCGAATCTACCTTGGATGGATCAACATGGATCCCATCCTTGTTTACCACATGGCCTAGAAAGTGGACTTCACGAAGCCAGAAGTCGCATTTTGAAAACTTGGCGTATAGTTGTTCCTTTCGAAGAAGTTCTAAGATAAGCCGTAGGTGCTGCTCGTGTTCCTCCTGACTCTTGGAGTAAATCAAAATGTCGTCGATGAATACGATGACGAACTTGTCTAGATAAGGCTTGCACACTCTGTTCATTAAATCCATGAAAACTGCAGGCGCGTTCGTTAACCCAAATGGCATGACAAGAAACTCGTAGTGACCGTAGCGAGTTCTGAATGCGGTTTTGGAGACGTCCTCATCCCGGACTCTCAGCTGATGGTAACCTGACCTTAAGTCTATCTTGGAGTAGTAACTCGACGCTTGCAACTGGTCGAATAAGTCGTCTATACGCGGAAGAGGATAACGGTTCTTCACCATCACCTTGTTAAGTTCCCGGTAGTCTATGCACATCCTGAAGGTACCGTCCTTCTTTTTCACGAATAACACTGGAGCTCCCCAAGGCGAAGAGCTTGGACGAATAAAGCCCTTTTCCAAGAGCTCTTGTAGCTGCTTTGACAGTTCTTCCAGTTCGGTTGGAGCTAATCGATACGGTGCTTGAGCTATGGGTGCTGCTCCTGGAGCGAGCTCGATTTGAAATTCGACTTGGCGATGAGGCGGTAGCACAGGCAAATCTTCAGGAAACACCTGAGGGAAGTCGCGTACAACTGGAATATCCTCCAACTTCTTTTCCTTCGCTGATGCATCAGTGACAAGTGCCAAAATAGCAGTGTGCCCCTTTCGTAAACATTTCTGGGCCTTCATGAAGGAGATGATGCCAACCACAGCACCGCTCTTGTCGCCTTGAACTTCGAGAGGTTCCTTGCCGGAACGAGGAATGCGAACTATCTTTTCCTTGCATAAAATCTCTGCGTGATGTTGGGATAACCAATCCATACCTATGACGATATCGAAACTACTCAAAGCTATGGGGATGAGATCAATCAAGAAGGTCTGACCAGCTAAGACGATGTTACAACTCTTGACTACATGAGAGGCTTCTACACTTTTACCATTTGCTAGCTCTACGACATGTTTGGTGTTTAGGGGTGTTGGTGTACGTTTTAACATTTGACTAACTTTTAATGACACATAACTAGTATCCGCACCCGAATCAAACAAAACAGTAACATAAATATCGTCGAGAAGAAACTTACCCATAACTACATTGGGATCATTCTGTGACAACTCGAATTTCCAAGATTTCTATTTCGCATTTATTGCACGTTCTTGTATTGTTTAGTTGATTATTTGCACAATTAATTGCTATGGAATTATATACGTTTTGATGCAATGAATCGTATTGTGTGATTGTGCATGGTTGTTTGTTAATTGTGAAAGACTTGGTAAATATATGAACTTGGTGGTGAAACTATGAAATTGTTATGAGATGGTGTACATGTGTAAAATATGATACTTAGGGAGGTAGAGGGTAATTAGTGAAATCCTAGAGATTCTTAACCCTAATCCCTTGTTCACTAATCATTTTCACAAAAATCCAAGCATGTACTTTCACTTTCTTTGGCAATCATCATCACCAAGATATTCATCACTCTTGATTCCTCTCTTTCTCTAAAATCATTCAAGGTAATTGTTTATTGATTATTGTAATACTTGTAAACCCTAATTGATTTCTTGATTGTTATCAATCCTTAATTCTTGATGATGTCTTCATGAAAACCCTAGCTCTTCATATCATATTCTGTGGTTTTTGATTTGATTCTGATTATGATGATCATGATATTGAATAGTGGTTTAATCGATTGCTTGATGTTTTAGATGTATGATATGTCAAAACCTATTGTTGGTTGATTTGATTTTGCACTGTGAATGTATGAATTCGGGTTTTCCAGATCATATGAACTATAGAACGTAACTGTTGAAATGTATAAAGTGTAACTGTTGTGATATCAAAGAACGTATGATTGAAGTGTTTGTCCGACCTTCGATTTTAATAGTCTGAGTTTTATCATTGGAATTAGTCCGACTTTTTAACATGTAATTGTGTCTGAGTTTCGTATATATATAACATGATATCCGACCTTTTGAGTATGATATCCGAGTTTCACTCACTAATATGGTCCGAGTTTCATGAGAGAACCTTGTCCGACTTTGTTTAAGAGTTTAGGTGGTCCGAGTTTTTGGACAAGGGACCACCATGTCCGAATTTTATGAAGGGGAAACCCCCCCTCCCCCCACATGGTCCGAGATTGGTGGGGCTTCCACTTGGTCCGACTTTGTGACCATTGGCCCATGTTGTCCGACTTTTTACACAAGGAACTCTTTGGTCCGACTTTTACCCCCTCCCCTATGTTGTCCGACCTCTAACACTCACACCCCATGTCCGAGTTTCATAAGGGGGTGGGTTATTGACCAAGTTTTGCTACATCATAATCATATGGTCCGAGCTTTTGTATGTGATGGTGATCTGAGTTTTAAGAACAAGTGTTTGGTCTAGTTTCGCTATCTGATTAAGTGATTTACCCTGTGAACTGTTAAATGCTTAACGGTGAGTTCTATTATATATGTCAGGTATGTGGTATGATACTGAGTTGTGTTAACTGTGTATATAAGCTCAGTGTGTGTGCGGTAACCCTAATGGTTCTGAATTACTCTGTCGTATGAGGTATTGTTTGATGAACGTGAATTAACTGTTATGTGAAACATGACGATGATTGCTTAAACACTTCATGATATAAACGACATACAACTGATTTAATATACATGCATACTATAGGGCTCGATTGATTAATTGCAAGTACATAGTTAAGCATACCGAGCAAACCAAGGTGAGTTCACACTCTTACTAAGGCATGGGATTCCCAGGGCACGGGAATTGGGATTGAAGGATTGAGATTGAGTAGAACTGTACTTACACTGTTACTAGACTACCATACCATCGTCCTCGGTTGTGCAGGACACATACGTAAAACCTACGTATACTTGTATTGCTCACTGTCCTCGGTTTTTTTTTTGGGTAAAGGGTTACCCCAGGTGAATTTTATAAATAACTCAAATAAGTACAAGGGTATGCCAGAATGACATACCAACTAGGCTCCACAACCCGAAGCCTAGGAAACAACAAAGAAAAAAAACACAACCCAAGACAAGCACAAAGTCAAAAAACCAACAACAAAGACCAGCTAATAATCAAAGCCACGAGCCCATCACTCGAGAAAAAACACACCCGAAAGCAAGCCGCTAACCCGGGTCTTCCTCCTGTTCACTTGCAGCGATCTCCCAATTCCTTAACATCCTGTCAACTTTGGCATCACCGTTGAAGTCAAACCCCATAAGTCGAAGCCTGACTGTCCCCTTGATCCTCCCAACCACAGATTCAACTTTAGCCCGATCATTTGAAAACAAACAATTGTTCCTCTCAAGCCATATAAAATAAGTGGTCGCCGCAATGACCAACTTGCTAACAATATACTCCGCCTTCTTCGACGAGGCATGAAGCACCATCCAATCCATAATGGATTGCCAAGTATCATTAACCTGATCCAAGAACCCCATCGGTTTAATCTGCTGCCAAACCGTAGCCGAGAACGAACACTGAAAAAACAAGTGGTCTCTAGAATCACGATCATTTCTGCACAAGGGGCAACACATGAGGTTCATATTCGTTGCACTTCCTACTTCCCATACAGCCAACCTGTCTTGAGTTTTAAGCTTATTTTTAATAACCAACCATAGGTGGAACGAGTGTCTTGGGATGCATTGAGCAAACCAAACTCCATTAACCCACGGCACAAGACTCGCACGAACTCTTAGCACATTCCAAACCTCCAATGACCGAAACCAACAACACTTACCCTCCAAATCCTTCCAAACTGTACGATCAGGCATATCATGGCTTAATTGGGGAACCTCCAAATCGATTAAAACCGGATAAAGATCATACCACGCTATCGGCCATTTCCATTGCCCATTACCATCAATCAGCTTCGCTACAGAATCTGACATGGAAAACCCTGCCTGAGCAATGCGTCTAGGAGTTATAAAAGAGCTTAGAGGACTAATGTGACACCAATTATCGGTCCACACATTCGTTTGGAGCCCACTCCTAACCTCCTTCCAAATAAACGGACGAACTATGTCTCGAATGGCCAATATTTTCCGCCATCCCCAACTGATACTCCCACGTGGTTGAATATCCCAAAAACTACGGTCTTTCAACTTATAGACATAGATCCAATCCACCCACAGGGACTTCCTTCGAGTGACAATGCTCCAAATATGGCTGGTCATTAGAGCCTTGTTGACGTCCGCAATGCTCCGAATACCAAGACCACCCTCCGTTTTAGGCAAGCACACATCCACCCAAGCCACCTTTGCTTTCGCCCTACCCTGCGTCCCCGCATTCCAAAGGAATTTCCTCATGTACTTCTCAAGGTTCTGAATAACTCTAGCCGGAATAATAAAGACCGACGCCCAATAAATATGCATGGAGGATAACACCGAGTTAATAAGTTGCAATCTACCCGCAAAGGACAACGATTTATTCAGCCAACTATCAATCTTCTTCTCCATCCAATCAACTAGAGGTTTGCAATCTTTATAAATCAGCCTTGTTGAAATTAACGGCACGCCCAAGTACTTAACCGGAAGAGAACCCTCCCGAAACGGCATCAAATTAAGAATTTGCTGTCGAACATTCAACGGAACATTGCAAAAATACACCGTACTTTTAGCTGGGCTCGGCACAAGACCCGAAACATTCGTGAATACCTCGAGAGCTTGTTTAACCTTCCCCACGGACAACACATCCCCATGAACGAAAATAAACAGGTCATCGGCAAAGGACACGTTGATAATTTTCTGTTTAGCACATTGAGCATCGTACTTGAATCCATTACCAAACGCGGCTTCATGCTGAAGTAGTAACGATAAGATTTCCATAACCAACGTGAATAGGTAGGGGGACATAGGATCACCCTGCCGTAACCCCCTCTTCCCTCTAAAATAACCATGCAAGTTCCCATTAATGCTTAGTGAAAACGACATCGTAGTAACACACGCCATAACCCATGCAACCATTTTATGATGGAAACCAAACGCCTTAAGCACCTTTTCTAAAAAACTCCAACTAACCGTATCATAGGCCTTTTGAATATCAATCTTGAACGCACATCTAGCCGGCCCCTTATTCAGGTGATAGTTATGCATGAGTTCCTGAGTTAATAAAATATTGTCCGAAATTTTTCTACCCGGAACAAAGGCGGACTGATTAATACTAACCAACTTCTCCAGGCTCCCCTTAATTCTGTCAGTGATAATCTTGCTTATGCACTTATAAAGAACATTACAACAAGATATCGGACGATAATCCAGCACCGAATCCGGCGTATCCACCTTAGGGACAAGAGCCAAAATTGTATGATTAACTTGTTTCAACAGCTTGCCATTGTTAAAAAAATCTAACACAACAGAGGACACTTCTTCACCCACAAAATCCCAAGAAGACTTAAAGAATGCCGATGTATACCCGTCCGGCCCAGGGGCTTTGTTCACTCCAATACTAAACATAGCATTTTTTACCTCCTCTCGAGTAACTTGCCGAACCATATTGGCTGCACCTTCACTACTTAGCGTATTAACACAAATGCCATCCAAGTCAATAGCTGCAACCCGATCCTCGGTACCCAAGAATTTAGCGTAATGAGCAACCAACGCGTCCATAATACCTTCCCCATCATACCGAGTCCCATTAACATCCTTAATAGTGTGAATTTTATTTCTAGCGTTCCTGCATTTAACACTATTATGGAAAAACTTAGTGTTCGAGTCACCCGCACAAAGCCACTCCACTTTAGCTTTTTGCTTAAGAAAGCATTCTTCATCATATGCTGCAGTCTGAAACTCTTTAAGACATTGAGCTTCCATGTTACGAAGATTGGCATCTAACGGATTGTTATTAATCCGCATCTGAATATCATCAAGCTGCTTCCTCAAATCAGCCACTTTATCGTGCAAATTCCCCTGATTGAATAAAATCTTACGCAAATACGGCTTCAGATTCCGAAGCTTCTGGGTTACCGCAAACATATTGTAACCATCCACCCGCTTAGCCCATTCCTTTTCAACGCATAACCTGAATTCCGGCTTGGAGGTAATAAAGTTAGCAAACTTAAATGGTTTCGGCCGAACCTTGGCTGACGGAGCTATCTTAAGTATGCATGGGGTATGGTCAGAAATCCGAAACGGGTGATATAAGACATATGCATCCTTAAACAATTCCAAGAACTTCATATTACCCATCACACGGTCGATTTTTTTAAGCAGCCCAACACCATTCCCACCACCATTCGATGGTTTCTGGTTCCATGTGTAGTGTAATCCATGACCCTTAATATCCATTAACTCCGCATATTGAACACAGTCGTTAAATTCTCTCATACCAATTGATGGAGTGGAGGGACCATTCAATGAATCCTCTATATGTAACGCGGAGTTAAAATCACCCATAACGACCCATGGCTTGTTATAACAAAAACCCTTATGCTTACATAGATCATCCCACAACGTTCTTCTCTCCTGATACTTATTCTTAGCATAAACAAACGAAACAAACACAGAATGATTATCAGCTTTAGAGACGACTTGAGCATGGATGACTTGGTCCGATTGGGCCAAGATCATAATATCAACCACATCAGCATTCCAACCCAAAATAATTCTCGTACCTCGATCACATAATCCTCCATTCGATGTCCAATTCCAAGACCGGAAAACATTTTTACACACCTTAGCAAGCTTAGAAATATCCACATGAGATTCCAGGAGAGCACAAACAGAAAGTTTATTTTCAGACACTAAAAGCCGAACCTCACTTTGTTTCAGGGGTCGGTTCAAACCCCTTATGTTCCATGCAGCCATACTATCCATTAACACCATTGTGACCGGGAGTGCTTGCCCCCTCAGATTGTTTTTGTCGCTCACATCGCATAAATTCAGCCATTTCAGTAGGGACCTTTTCCACCACCTCATCATCCATTCGAGGATCTTTCCCATTATTATCTACTCTACCCGATTTCCCATCACCAACTTTTCTCGTGTCACAGACATCCGGGTCCCCATCATCCATATGTAAAGCATCAAAAGGGTTATGAGTATGTACCTTACCATTCTTAGCAACATTCTCCGTATCCGGTTTCGTGCCTGACGTACTCGGCCCATACTTGTTCACTTTAGGACGATAAACAAATTTCTGTTTTGGCTTTTGCTTTTTGTGCATCATTCCCCCACGAGCCACCTTTCTCTTGTCCACAGTGAAGCCATCCTCATCAATAACCACTTGTTTCTCTTTATTTTGGACGTTCTTAACACAAGTCTGATCATTATGTCCAAAGATACAACAACCCGAACAACGTTGTGGCTGCCATTCATATTCAACTTTCACCCGCTCAGTAACGTACCCATCTTCATCCAGCTTCGGGATGGCTACGACAATATGATCTTTCAGTTCGTTATCCGCATCTATCTCAATTAGAGCCCGAGCAAAACTGCTCCTACCCCAGCTATCCGCACACATATCAGCCGTGTAGCCATCAAGGCGTTTCGGGTTTCCTATCTTGGACGCTAATAAACTCAAACCATCATCTGTGTAGACCGAAATCGGAACATTGAACATTTTAACCCATACCGGAACAGTTTTGATACCCTCCTTCTTCAAACTAACAGATGGCGACCAGACATTTAAAAACAAAGGAACCTTTCTGATTAACCATGGACCCCCTTCCAGCACTTTGGCCATACCCTCCTTCGTGTCGAACTTGAAGAAAAAGAAACCATCCGAGTTCATCATAAGTTTTGAGTAACCAAACTTCGACCATACATTCTTCGCATAATACTCCACGACAGGAAACGGGAGACGATTACCTAAAAAATACCCATACAGAACGTTGTGAAATTTCTCCTGAACCTGACGGACGACTTCTCTCGGAATGACCACATCCGCATCTTTAACACTCTCCACAGAATCCATCTTTCTGAACTTAACTTCTCTTTTCTGCACAGCATTCATCTTTACCTTAGCAGCATAAGAGACATTCCTTGTGTTCATCTCCTGATCATTAACACTATCTGTATTCCCCACCTGAACTGGAACGGTGATCTTTTCCAATTCGTCAATGACATTAATCGGTTGTTGACTACCCCTCCTCGGCAGTAGCGGGTTCCCATCTATGTTCAGAGGTTTAGCAAACATGGACGCTTTGTTACGTAAATCTTGAACCTCCACAGGCTTCGAAGTAATGAAAACATCACCGTACATCCTATCAGAGAACGACCGAAACCCTAAATCATCCAAACCCTTATCGCCGCTAGTGCTGACCGACGTAAAACCCCCAACAGATAACGGTGGCTTTCCCCTATCATCCTTTGAAAAACTTGCATACATGTTACGTTCATCCTGAGAAGACATGTTTCTTGAATTCATAGCAGAAGAAGCAGCAAACCATGCAAAGCAAACAACACGTGCAACAAAGAATCAAAGAAAGAAACCCCACGGCGACAATACTCAAGAAACCCTAAACAGAAACAAACGAAAACCCTAATCAAGAAATCAAAAGACTAGAAACCAAGGTAAAGTCTAGCAACCCTACTCAGAAGGCACGACAAAACCTCAATCCCTAACCCAGATCAATCACGATTAAGGTTGAAAATCAAGAACTAGGGTTTTACAGGTTGAGTCGCCAGAATCGCCAGAGAGAAGCCATCGGAGTAGTTCTAAATAAATAGATACAGCTCACTGTCCTCGGTTGTGCAGGTCACATAAGTAAAACCTACGTATACTTGTATTGCTCACTGTCCTCAGGTTGCGAAGGACACTCACGTAAAACCTACGTGAACTTATACTCACTACTGCCTCGGTTGTGTCAGGCACTTACGTAAAACCTATGTAAACCCCCGCGTACCCCTATCCTCGGTTGTGAAGGATTACTTACGTAAAACCTACGTAAACTTGTACGTGTTACTGTTCTCAGGATATGTAGAACACTTATGGTTATGAATAGTCTAGTGGTTATACAACATGGGAAGCCCCCACCAGTAGAACGTATTATCGGCCCAGTAGAGCCACCTGTTACAAACGAACTTACTATTACACATATACTTTCTGTGAACTCGCTCAACTAGTTGTTGATCCTCTGTTACATGCCTTGCAGGTCGTTAGGTACATGGAGCTTGCACAGGGAGGAGCTGGTCGTTGTGGGCTTGGATCGTGATGGTTTTGTTAAACACTAATGACAATTGATACTTTATTATGATGGGTTTTAATTATACGCTTCCGCTAAACAGTGATAACTTACTTGTGTTTTGAGACACCTTTCATATAGATTTGGTTTGGTTTAATGGCAATTACTTTTACTTATTGATTACATGTTCTATATGATTGGTGGCTTGATCCTGGTCAGTCACGCTCCCAAGCGGTGATACTCCGCAGGTGGATTTTGGGGGTGTGACAGATTGGTATCAGAGCCATTGGTTATAGAGAACTTGGTTTTAATATGGGGAAAATGTTTTTATTAAAACCAGACTATAACCAGAACAGTGCTCTCAACGATCCACAACGACGCTTCGCTCCACGTGCAAGACTCAACATCCTAGGTAATAAGGTTTATGTTTATTGCCTACATGCTAGAATTGCATAGAACTTTGCTCGTAGTATGCTTAGATTACACTGCTCATTACTTGTTATTGCTTGAGAACACTTATGTGCTTACACTCTTCTGTCATCGCACTATTCGCGAACCTTTCTCACTTATGTTGCCTTTGATGTGAAGATCAATGGCCGGACGAATTAACATGACACAAGCCCAGTTGACGGCTTTCGTTAAGGAACAAGTTGCTGCGGCACTTGCAGCTGCTCAAGCAGGTAGTATACCCTGCAGTTTAGACTCACACTAGGATCTTTAGATCCTACATTAACTCTTGTGTTTAACCTTGTCCTATTCGTACACCATAGGTCAACACACTCAGCAGCCCGTCTGCACTTTCAAGAACTTTATGGATTGTCGTCCTAGCACATTTAGTGGCACTGAAGGAGCGGTTGGACTCCTCCACTAGTTTGAAAAGCTCGAGTCTGTGTTCGAGATGTGTGAATGCCCTGAGGCTCTCAGGGTCAAGTATGCCACTGGTACTTTAGAGGGGATTGCTCTAACTTGGTGGAACGCGCAAGTGCAGATCTTAGGGTTGGCAGCTGCTAACGCCACCCCTTGGAATGACTTCAAGGAACTGATTAAACGTGAATACTGCACTCAGGAAGACATTCATAAGTTGGAAGACGAGCTGTATCATTTGAAAATGGTTGGGTCAGAAATCGAAGCTTATACTAAACGGTCGAATGAGCTGGCCGTGCTATGCCCAACTATGGTGGACCCTCCAGTTAAGCGTATTGAGTTGTATCTCAAGGGTTTGGCACCAGAAATTCAGAGCCATGTGACATCGGCTAATCTTGACAACATTCAGGCTATTCAGCGCCTCGCTCATCGTATTACAGATCAGGCAGTGGATCAGAACAGACTGCCTAAACGTATCAGCGCTACTGCTACCGCTACTACTCCTGCTACACTTGCTACCCCCAGTGACAACAAGAGAAAATGGGATGGGGATTCTAGCAAGGGATCAACTTCAGTTCAGTCACAGGTTCAGCAGCGAAAGACTGACAGTTATCAGAGTCCCAGTCAGCACTCCTCAAGCAGCCACAAGCAGGGTGGATATCGAGGGAACCTCCCAAAGTGTAACAATTGCAACAGACACCACAGTGGCCAGTGTAACAAGGGTCGCTGTCAAAGATGCCTCAAGATGGGTCATGAGGCCAAAGATTGTAGAAGCCCTCGGCCTGCGAACCAGAATCAGCAGCAGCCACAAGCACAGCAGATTCAGCAACAGGGCAACAAGGGGTGTTTTCATTGCGGCGCAGAAGGGCACTTCAAAAGGCACTGTCCGCAGCTAAACAGGAACCAGAACAACAACAACAACAACAACAACAACAACAATCAGGGAAATGGCAACAACAACAACAATGGTGGGAACAACAATGGCAATGAAGCAAGGGGTCGTGCATTTGTGTTGGGGCAGGGTGATGCCAGAAATGATCCCAACGGCGTTATGGGTAAGTTCCTTCTCGACGATATTTATGTTACTGTTTTGTTTGATTCGGGTGCGGATACGAGTTATATGTCTTTGAAAATGAGTGAATTGTTAAAACGTACACCAACACCTCTAAACACCAAACATGTCGTAGAACTAGCAAATGGTAAAAGTGTAGAAGCCACACATGTAGTCAAGGGTTGTAACATCGTTCTAGCGGGTCAGGCCTTCTCGATTGATCTTATTCCTATAGTTCTGGGTAGTTTCGACATCGTCATCGGCATGGATTGGTTATCCAAGCAGCAAGCAGAGATTCTATGTAAAGAGAAGATCATTCGCATTCCTCGTGCGGGTAAGGAACCTCTCGAAGTTCAAGGCGACAAGAGTGGTGTTGTGGTTGGCATCATCTCTTTCTTGAAGGCTCAGAAATGTTTAAGAAAGGGGCATACGGCCATTTTGGCACTTGTTACTGATGCATCAATAAAGGAGAAAAGAATAGAGGATATTCCAGTTGTACGCGAATTTCCTCAAGTGTTTCCTGAAGATTTACCAGGTCTACCGCCTCATCGTCAAGTCGAGTTTCAAGTCGAGCTAGCTCCAGGGCAGCACCTATAGCTCGCGCACCGTATCGTTTAGCTCCAACTGAACTGGAAGAACTGTCTAAGCAACTACAAGAGCTCTTGGATAAAGGCTTTATTCGTCCAAGCTCTTCGCCTTGGGGAGCTCCAGTACTATTTGTGAAAAAGAAGGATGGCACTTTCAGAATGTGCATTGATTACCGCGAATTGAACAAGGTCACAGTGAAGAACCACTATCCTCTTCCACGTATCGACGACTTATTCGACCAGTTGCAAGGGTCGAGTTACTATTCCAAGATTGATTTAAGGTCAGGGTATCATCAGCTGAGAGTCCGGGATGAGGACGTCTCCAAGACAGCATTCAGAACTCGCTACGGCCATTACGAGTTTCTAGTCATGCCATTTGGGCTTACGAACGCGCCTGCAGTTTTCATGGATCTTATGAACAGGGTGTGCAAACCTTATCTTGACAAGTTCGTCATTGTCTTCATCGACGACATCCTGATCTACTCCAAGAGTCAGGAGGAGCACAAGCAGCACTTACGCCTTATCTTGGAACTTCTTCGAAAGGAACAACTGTACGCAAAGTTTTCGAAATGCGACTTCTGGCTTCGCGAAGTTCACTTTTTGGGCCATGTGGTTAACAAGGATGGGATTCATGTCGATCCATCCAAGGTAGATTTGATCAGGAACTGGCCTGCACCGCGTACACCAACGGAAATACGCCAATTCTTGGGTTTGGCGGGGTATTACAGACGATTCATTAAAGACTTCTCCAAGATTGCACAGCCGCTTACGCTACTGACACAGAAAGGTGTCACCTACCGTTGGGGAGATTCCCAGGAAACCGCTTTCCAGTACCTAAAGGATAGGCTTTGCAGCGCACCTATTCTCTCATTGCCAGAGGGCACAGATGACTTCGTGGTTTATTGTGACGCATCGATACAGGGTCTTGGTTGCGTGTTGATGCAACGGGATAAGGTTATTGCTTACGCTTCTCGCCAACTCAAAGTTCATGAACGGAACTACACGACGCACGATTTAGAGCTGGGAGCTGTTGTTTTCGCGCTCAAGATATGGCGACACTACCTGTACGGTACCAAGTGCACTATTTACACCGATCACAGGAGTCTCGAGCATATCTTCAAGCAGAAGGAATTGAACATGCGTCAACGACGATGGGTCGAACTACTTAATGATTACGAATGCGCCATCAAGTACCATCCAGGCAAAGCCAATGTTGTGGCTGACGCTCTCAGTCGGAAAGACACTCTACCTAAGCGTGTACGAGCTTTGCAGCTCACTATTCAGTCCAATCTTCCTGCACAGATACGAACTGCTCAGATCGAAGCATTGAAACCCAACAACGTCAAAGCTGAAGCCTTACGCGGCTCAAGGCAACGAATGGAACAAAAGGAAGACGGTGCCTACTATGTAACGGGGTGAAATATCCAAAAGTTAATAAAAAAATAATAAAAATAATAATATTTGTAAAAAAAAATATTGCTTCTATAATAATAACATAAAGTAAAAAAAAAAACATACATAGGTGTGATGTACGTAGCATCATAAAGGAAAAAAAAAAGAGTTTAAAATAAAATAAATATAACAAGTAAAAAAAAATTAAAAATTAAACAAACTATTATGTGGAAAAAGTTGGGGAACCAACGGATTTAAAACTAGATTAAAATAATAATAATAATAATAATAATAATGATAATAAAAGAAATAAATAAATATTAAAAGAAAGATAAAAGAGAAATAATTGGCTGATGTACACAATTGACCTAAAAAGAAAGAAGAGACCTTGACC
Organism: Helianthus annuus; assembly: GCF_002127325.2. Taxonomy (NCBI): domain Eukaryota; kingdom Viridiplantae; phylum Streptophyta; class Magnoliopsida; order Asterales; family Asteraceae; genus Helianthus; species Helianthus annuus. The sequence continues at coordinate 46,803,042 of NC_035439.2, read as the reverse complement.
CTTTCACCCTTCCCTGCACATCATCGCTATACACCGCCACTGCAAGTCCCCGACAATACGCCGCACACCGCCACCTAGCTGACTCGTTCACCCGACAATACGCCACCTGCAACATCCATCCACCACCTGACAACCGCCGCTGGAACCGCCGCCCGACAACCACCACTGTAACTCGCCACCTGCAAGTCGCTACCGCCGCCAATAAGTCTGTCCTCCACCGCCTCACTTCGTCTATAAATAAAAACCCGGTCCTCTTGCAACCCCATCTCAACCGTCTCTCACTCTCCTCACTCTATACTCTGGTTCTTGTGATTTTCCGGCGAAAGCAAAGATTCCGGCGAAGAGGCACGGCGCCACTCGAGATCTGTTTCCATCACTCCGACTTCAGCGACTAAGGTAACCTAATCAAGCTTTAATTTTTATCTCGGTAGATATATACATGAGTAAACTTTGGTCAGAATGATTTTCGGGCTCCGGCAAGAGTTTCAGTTATTCCGAACAAGATGACTTGTGATGGATATAGAATAAAAATGGCATTTCAGTTATTGTTGTGATCTAGTGGTCGAACACATGAGTGCTTCCACATTCTAAGTTTGTCTTCAACAACTCTTTTAGATCTTGTCAACCCATATACTCTAACTCAAATTTAGTACTTATATGGTTATATAGTAACAAAATTACTAGTTCCAATTTGATAAAATCTTTATACAAGTATTCTGGATTATTTATTTATTTATTTATTTATTTTTTTTATTTTTTATTTTTTTTTTATTTTTTGGTTTGCTATTTAGTCTTAACAATAACAATACATAAGAATTGTAGTTATTTCAAAAGAGTAGATCTAAGAAGTTATGAAATTAAAATGAGTAAAAGTATTGAATGATGTATGCTTTAATTAAGAAATAATCTTGTTAAAATTATAAGAACTATAGCAGAATGAGTTGGAGGCATATATGTTTAATAAGTCAGCAAGTTAAACTATAAATCTTTAGATGAACAAAAAGCCCAGTTCCATTGAGTTAAGTTTTAAGATAGAATATGACATTTTAAAATTATAGTTAACTGTATAAAGACTATAACATCAAATATTCAAAGTACAGTTCCTAACCAGATTTGTCTACTTTTAATTGCAACAACTCAATAATAACAATAATAAAATCTTATCAAGCGTAAGTTACTTGTAGGTTGTCACGACCCCCTTAAAGAACAAGTCTGACGTTATTGTGGATCATCTTTTGAGGTACGGATTCTTACCCAACTTTTACTGTTATATTGTTCGATTGTTTGTGTAACCCTTTTTTTTGAACGGATCTTTACCCCTTATAGTTATCATATTCGATTGTTACAAACCTTGTTTCTTATTTTCTATCCTTCGGAACTCCTAACGTTTTTGGCAATTCTCATCATTGTTTGATCATCCGTTCAATTCGTGCGATTATTTTGTATTCGAAATATTGAAATATATATATTTATTGCATGCGATAGGAATTTATTTTGTTTGTACTCATTATCGCATGTTCCTGTGTTACGATTTGGTTATGTAATTGCTTTGACGCTTAGAGAGCGTGTTTGAGATGTGATGTTGCAGTACCATTTGAGTTGTATTCTCTTACCCGAGCATGTTCCTACTTGTGGGGGTGACCACAAGCACGTCATTGCGGCATCGATGACGTGGCACCTACCGTGACGGTGAGCCTAAATCACGGCGTCTCCTTAGTACTAATGAGGTACATGAGGCCATTAGGAGGCGTATGGACTGGTCCTAGAAGATATGTGTAGGTTTTCTAGTGAATGGTTGTTGTGTATGCCCACACACCATCTCACGTCCGGTACGTAGGGTCTGCAGCTCTACGTGCATGTCTGTTATGTTATTCGGCTCAATGGGTACATCCAGTTGATACGATTATTATTGGCTTGCTTTATTTGCATCGTATCATTTCAGGTTATGATATTTCTGACTTGTTATATTAGTTGTAATCGTTACAAAATTATTCTTTTTTTTATTTGATTTTTTTTTTATCCGTACTGGGCATTTGGCTCATTCCGTAAATTCTTTTCTTTAACAGGTTCACAGGATAATCAGGGCGGGGTGTGAAAGAGAGAAGAATTAGCTCTAGGATTTTGGGAAAAGAAAAGGTTAGCCATTTTTGTAGCACATGCTAGTTTATCAAGATTGGGCATTTTATAATATGTAATAAACAATATATCTCTAGGGCTACTGAACACTCTTTTGGTGTTATAAAATGTTTAATTTATGGAATGTTGTCTTTTGTTTTGACTACTGTAATAGTGACACGTCACTCCATTCTGGGGTGGGGTGTTACAGTTATGGTATCAGAGCAAAGGCTCTTTCCTGTAGAAAACTTAAATATAGTAATTAAGACATGTGAGGAATGGGTAGATTAGGACTTGGGTAGGTTAAGATTTCGGTAGATTAGGATTTAGACTTATATCTTTCTTTGGTCCTTGTCCCCTATATTGAACCTTCGTATCCTTTCTTTTAGATGCCTCCTCGTCGTCAAACACGTAGGACTACCCGCACCGCGAACCGTACAAACATCGATACTGCTTCAAATGATACCCCGGTTGATCCGAACATGCTTTCTGCGATCAACCTAGCTCTGGCAGGATTACTCCCTACCCTTGTTGCGCAAACTGTGGAAGCGGTTATTCAACAAACTCATCCCGAAGGACGCGCCAACACCGGACCAAATTCTCGGGGTGTAGTTGATGAGAATGCCACAGATAACACAGTTGAAGGCATCCACGTATGGCTAAAGAGGTTCCAAAAGGAAAGGCCAAGGTCTTTTAGTTACGCGGCTACTCCAATTGAGGCAAGGAATTGGATAGCTCATATTGAGAAAATCTTCGAAGTATTGGGAGTCGCAGATCAATACAAAGTCAGATTAGCCACTTACAAGTTAGAGGACGACGCACAAACTTGGTGGGAAGGACATAAGCAAGTCAAAGGAGGCGATGCTTATGCTGCTGCCCTTTCTTGGACTGAATTCCGCACCCTGTTTTACGAGAAGTATTTCTCTACAGCTGATAGAGAAGCCTACATGAGGGAGTATGCAGTAATTCAAAAGGGAAACGATGAACCAGCGTCAGAGTTTATTACACGATTTGCAAGGTTGGCGAGCATTGTGGGGGATGCCGCGGGAACACCAGAGGTTTAGGCAGAAAAATGTAAATGGGCAGTTTGTGATCGAATCCGCAAGTCAATTATGTTTATGAAATTCAAGGATCTTACAGAGGTGGCAAATGCAATAAAGACTTTTGAGTTCGAAAGGAAAGAGTTCCTAGCTCGAGCCGGGGAGAGCAAGAAAAGGGACAGGGATGGGTTACCCAAGCAAGCTACAAGCCAATCATCTAATGCTACACACCTTCAAGATCGTAGAGTTCAAGCAAATCGAAATTCTGGAAATCAGATACGACCATGGCAGCCTAGACCCCAAAACCAGAGACCTACCCAGAAGCAGATTCAACCATATACAGGACCCACTAAAGCACAATCCCTGAATCCACATGGAAACCCAAACCAGAATCAAGTTCCTGTATGCAACACTTGTGGGAAGATTCATCGGGGCATTTGTCGCAAAGCTATGGGGGCATGTTTTAAATGTGGCCAGACCGAGCATATGATTAAGAATTGCCCGAATCCAGATAATAAGAAAAGCATTGGAGGAAGTGTCGCACCACCTAATACTGGAGGAAGAGTTTTTGCACTTTCTGCTACTGACGCTGCTAATGCCCCAGGTATGGTATCTGGAATCCTTCAACTTGGTGAACGAAATATCTATGTGTTATTTGATACAGGGGCAACCCATTCTCTTGTTTCTCACTTGTTCACAAAATACCTTATGATCGAACCTACGACATTAGACCATACTCTATCTATCTCTACCCCTATGGAAAACTCGATTATAATCACACATGTATATAGAGATTGTCCTATTCGTATTGAGTCCTTTGTACGTGAAGCGGACCTTTTTCCTATACAAATGAGTGACTTCGATGTTATTCTTGTTGGAATTTTCGTGTAACTTTTGGAAAATAATTTTAATCAATTTGTCAAACAAACTGAACGCAACGGAAAACATGTACACGAGGTTCGGTTCTAAACCGATTCCACCAGTGATCTTCTTACAATCAAAATAGGTTATAATAAAATTAAAGAATCGTGACATCCAAGAAAGACACCTTGGTTCAACGAACGATCTCGCTAGATGATCGTTGACCACGGAATCATATTTGTTCGTTTGAAACGATTTCAAACGAAACCTTTAAACTAAAGAAAATAAAGTTAAAACTTTACTTACCTTTTGCGTAATCAAAACTAGGATCAACTAAAACTTCAAAAATTGTTCCTGCTCTTTGCTTTTTCTTGCGACAGCAACAACAAACAAATGTTGTAACAATTTTGTTCCTTCTGTTTCTTTTGACTTTTTTTGGAGTGGCCAAAAAAAAAACAACCGTCTTTTTTTTATGAATGATTTATATCTCTAATATAATAGAGAGTCATGTGTAGATTAATATACAACTCCTCAATCGTATCTATTGGGAATTCCGTATTAGGTAGTATGCTTATCTATTAGCATTATAATCTAATTCAAACACAATCTCTCTTTATTAGTTATCTCATAACTAATTATATTATATTATGTATTATATATATATACAATTAAACTTTATTATAATTAACAAATTAATTATAGTTTGTTTAATTAATCCGGCTCTCCGTAATTATTCTAAATAATTACCTGTTTCTTTCATTACGCTTATTATTTCGTGATCCGGTGATTAACGATTAAAACACCGTTATATGTTCGTTGCCCAAAGTGTAACTCTTTGGGTCGTACCTTGACGGCAACTTCGAATTTTAATCAGACAATTGAACATTATATCCAACAATCTCCCACTTGGTCGATTGGCCGATTAAGTTTCAAAGTAGACAATAGTGGGTGCCTAGCTGCATCATATTGCCCCCGGTAAGGTATGACAAATTTATGTCAACTAATTCTTTGCACTAATCAATCCTTTGGTTATGCAAATACTATAGCCCTGGTTATCGACTCATTTATCCCTCTGTATTGAACACTTGTTGAACATGAGACATGGATCCAATTCATTCTCATATATTATTCAACCATTTCTAATTTTGTTCCTGATTTGAAGTGGTTTATCAAACTACTACTAGTTCGAGCGTGGCCACGCGTTAACACCAGTTCAAACCAACGAAAGGCGCCAGAGTGTTCCTCTCCTAAGTATAGAAGCACAGATCCCTTTGGCTACAAACAACTCCCACTAAACTTCAGATCATTCCCAAAACTATCCTTATTACTGCCAGTTACGTACAGCGTTAGATAGAATCAAAGAGCAACCATTCATTTAAGTTAGTTCTAGTATGTACCGCAGGTCTAAGGATACAATGATCGTACCTATTCAAAATGTCTTATGACTAAGATCCATGAAGATCATTTTGAAACGAGTTACGCCCATTATGATTCAACTAATCATATCAGTGAATATGGTTCTCAACACTTTGAGTATCCATGATATGGATCAACCATCTAATTCACAATAGTCTTTTACCAAATTGGTTCTCACGAATCTGATAGACTATGGACATTTTAGAATACAATATTCATAGATACTTAACGTACTAATATTTGAACACAAATATAATAGTTTAAAAGACATTCAACCATTAAATTCAAATAAACATAAAATACTGTTTACAGTTCAAAATGCACCAAATTACTAAATTACAAAATCAGACCCACTGTCTAGCATATCTAAGACCTATACAATCAGCATGCTTCTCGTGTCTCACTTGAGGTATAGGCTTAGTAAACGGGTCCGCTAGATTCTGATCAGTATCAATTTTCTCTACTACGATGTCTCCTCTTTCCAAAACTTCCCGTATGTAATGGAATTTTCTGAGAATATGCTTCGTGCTGTGATGCGACCTTGGTTCCTTTGCCTGAGCAATTGCACCTGTATTGTCGCAAAATATCTCGATAGGCTTCTGTATGCTTGGTATAACTTCGAGATCAGCAATGAACTTTTTCATCCAAACAGCCTCCTTAGCAGCTTCTGAAGCCGCTATATATTCTGATTCAGTGGTCGACTGGGCCACCACGCTTTGCTTAGAACTCTTCCAAGTTATAGCACCACCATTTAAAGTAAAAACATAGCCTGTCTGAGATCGTGAATCGTCACGATCTGTTTGGAAGCTTGCGTCAGTGTAACATTTTACTTTCAGCTCTTCTTCCAAACCGCCAAATATCATAAACATATCCTTAGTTCTTTTTAAGTACTTTAGGATATTTTTCACAGCAATCCAGTGACTTTTACCAGGATTCTGTTGATATCTGCTAGTCAAGCTCAGAGCAAACGATACGTCCGGTCTAGTACATAACATGGCATACATGATGGAACCGATAGCAGAGGCATATGGAACCTTTTTCATATCCTCTTTATCTTTGTCCAATTTGGGACACTGATGACTATTCAGTACGGTTCCACTTGCCATTGGCAAGAGACCTTTCTTGGAATCTTGCATCGAAAAACGCCGAATGACCTTATCGATATACGTACTTTGACTAAGTCCAAGTAGCCACTTAGATCTATCTCTATAAATCTTTATTCCTAGAATATAAGCAGCTTCTCCAAGATCCTTCATTGAGAAACATTTACCAAGCCAGGATTTAACGTCCTGCAGCATCGGGATATTGTTTCCAATGAGAAGTATGTCATCTACATACAGGATTAGAAAAGTAATAGAACTCCCACTTGCCTTCTTGTAAACACACGGCTGATCTTCGTTTTTGATAAAACCAAATTGTTTGATTTTCTGATCAAAACGAAGATTCTAGGTTCGAGATGCTTGTTTCAATCCATAAATGGATTTATTTAACTTGCAAACTTTCTTAGGATTCTTAGGATCTACAAAACCTTCAGGTTGCTCCATATAGACATCTTCGGTAAGGTGTCCATTTAGGAACGCGGTTTTAACATCCATTTGCCATATCTCGTAGTCATAATATGCGGCTATGGCAAGTAGAATCCTAATAGACTTAAGCATGGCTACTGGCGAGAAGGTTTCCTCATAATCAACTCCTTGAGTCTGAGTAAATCCTTTAGCAACCAACCGAGCCTTATAGGTTTGCACATTTCCATCCATGTCTGTTTTCAACTTGAAAACCCATTTACTTCCTACAGTCCGACATTCGGGAGGAAGTTCAACCAAATCCCAGACTTGGTTGTCATACATGGATTGCATCTCGACGCCCATGGCTTCGAGCCATTTTTCAGATTCGTTACCTGAAATCGCAGCTTTGTAGGTTGAGGGCTCTTCTTGATCTATTATCAAGACGTACCTATCAGGTGAATACCGATTAGGTTCATGACGATCCCTCGTACTTCTGCGGACGCCTAGTGTTACATCAGATTCCTGAATCCTCTCAGGTTCAGGTTCAACAATATTTTGTTGAGAGGCAGATTCGACTATTGGTTGATTAATTTGTGGTTCTCGAATTTCCTCAAGATCCACAAGATTATCTCTAATTCCTCGCGCCATAAGCTCATCCTCTAGGAATGTTCCTCGACGCTTAGTGAAAACTCTATTTTCAGCAGGATTATAGAAATAATAACCAACCGGATATGCATATCCAATGAAAACAACCTTTTCACCGCGAGGATCAAGTTTGTCCGAAGACTCACTGGTAACATAAGCGTTACATCCCCATATGCGAAGGTAAGAGACTTTAGGTGGTTTACCATGCCACATCTCATATGGTGTCTTTTCTACCTTTTTAGTAGGAGCAATATTCACAAGACGTGTAGCAGTTTCAAGAGCATAACTCCAAAAGGAGTGTGGTAAGTTTGTACGACACATCATTGATAGAACCATATCTAATAAGGTTCGATTTCTCCTCTCAGACACACCATTGAGTTGTGGTGTTCCGGGTGGAGTTAGTTGGGATATAATCCCACACTTCTTGAGATGTTCATCAAACTCTTGATTAATATATTCACCACCTCGATCGGATCGAAGTGCCTTAATCGTTATCCCTAGTTGATTCTGTACTTCATTTTGGAATTCTTTGAACTTTTCAAAGGTTTCATGTTTAAACTTCATAAGATAAACATATCCATATCTACTATAATCATCAATAAATGTAACGAAGTATCTTTCCCCGTTCCTTGACATAGTCCTGAATGGACCACATACATCAGTATGTATGAGTCCTAACAGGTCTTTGGCCCTTTCACTAGTTCCGGTAAAAGGGGCCTTAGTCATCTTGCCACTTAGACAACATTCGCATAAATCATAAGTCTCTTGACCCGTGGATTCTAGAATCCATGCGGTCTGGAGCTTCCTCATGTGATTGATGTTAATATGGCCAAGACGACAATGCCAACGATATGTTTGATTAAAGCTAGTTTTAACACGTTTAGAGGAAAGAGAGCATACTATATTATTTGATCTACTGTTAGAAGTATCTATTTCATAGACACCATTGTGAGGCTTAGCCTCAAAATAGAACACACCATTTAAAAATGCAGAAATGCTACCATTAACAATATCAAAAGCATAATTAAAACCTTGTTCTCTTAAAGCAGAAACAGAAATAATATTCTTAGTCAAACTAGGAACATAAAAAACATTGTCTAAAGTAATAAACAATCCAGAAGGTAATTCAAGAATAAATTCTCCAACTGCCTTCACAGCAACATTCTGCCCGTTCCCAACGTGCAGCTCTAAGTCACCCTGCTTCAACTTCCTAATCCTTTTTAGTCCCTGCAAATCATTACAAATGTGAAAACCACATCCAGTGTCAAACACCCAAGATTTGCTCGAAAAGGAAAATAGATCAATAACATGTATACCTGAGGATTCTCCAATCTGCAGCTTCTTAAGCTTCAACTCAGCCAGGTACTTGGGACAATTCCTCTTCCAATGCCCGATCTCATCACAGTGAAAACACTTGGCATCTTTATGAGGCTTTGCCTTCGGAGTGGCAACCTTTTTGCCTTTGCCATTGTCTTGCTTACTCGCCTTGCCTTTTCCCTTGGATTGCTTCTTCTTGGTAATTCTTCCTTCCCTGATCGCCAGCACTGGATTGCCCTTAGTTGGGATGTTTGTCTCAGCAGTTTTTAACATCTGATGCAACTCTGGGATCGTTCTTTCCCACCCATTCATGTTATAGTTCATTACGAACTGATGATATGAATTGGGTAGCGAGTTAAGGATCACATCCGTAGCTAACTCATTACTAAGGGCTGCGTTCAGACGCTCCAGTTGATCAACGAAAGACTTCATTTTCAGTACGTGAGCACTGACCGAAGTACCTTCCTGCATGCGACATGTAATGAGAGATCTCATCACCTCAAAACGCTCATGACGAGCTTGCTGCTGAAACATGTTTTTCAGCTGCTCACTCATCTCATATGCTCCTAAGTTTTCCAGATTCTTCTGAAGTTCTGGAATCATCATAGCAAGCATAAGACATGTCACATCTTGGGAATCATCAACATGTTTTTCCCATGTCCTGCGGGCTGGACCCGTATTTGCAGCAGGTGCTTCAGGAATTGGTCCTTCAAGGACATAAGCCTTTTTCTCCGCCCTGAGAACAATTTTCAGGTTGCGGTACCAATCCATGAAGTTAGAATTATCAAGTTTAGCATTTTCAAGGATGGACTTAAGTGAGAATTTGGTGTTATCAGAATTGTTTGTAGACATCTGTAGAATTTAGAAGAAAATTTTATTAGTAATTTTCATGCATTAACCTAATTCAATTTTGACCCAAGATATACAAAATTTTAGGAATTAGGATGAGATCCCATCTCCCCATAACTCAGTGAATGGACTTAGCACTCTTCACTGGCATAGATTGAAGGGTAGGTGACGATCACCAATTGTGTCAACTACACAATTCTCGGTTTGGGGTCGCATGACGAGTGTTGTCAAGCATTGGTACGTTAACCCCAACTACGCCCACTTTCACAACCGTAGAAGACGAATGCAGGGTAAACACTAACATTCGCTCTCGTGTCGCAAAAGTGATATTTGTCCTCAAATCAGAACTGTAGCCCGGCCCATGTAAGCATGGAAATCGCGGAACTACCCCTAACCAAAACCGTAGGCCTGGATGCAGGGTAAACACTAGCACCAGGGGTTCGGATAGATCAGTTCGGGTGTTCTTAATTTAGGGTGGGATAGAATATCAATTTTAATTTGGGTTATATTTTAAAATTACCAGTTCGGGTCGTTTTAAAATACTTGTACGGCCTATGGCATGAACATAGGCTATACAATTCCTTTGTAAAAGTCAATTTTACGTTTTAATTTGTGACGACTTGAAACACCTTTCAATCACTCGACCGATTAATTTTAAATACCCTATTTAATCTAAGTTGGTCGTGTCGCAAATTTATTTTAATTAATAACTTTTATTAATTACGGTTTTCAAATTAACTTTTAATTTTTGTAAAACCAATTTTGATTTTTGTATTTTAAAATAAACTGTTTATTTTAATTACCTATCCAATACTTAATAAACCTTTTATTAAAATTGTCGTTTTAATGATGGTGTATTAGTTATTAATTTTATGGCGTAATAAACATCTCATGGCAAAACGCAAAATAAATAAATAAATATGCAATTCCGGGTTCATAATATGTTCGGTTCGTTCGAGCCCAAGAACGTGAACCGAACCCATTAAGTGTAGCACAAACCCTTTTGTGCTCCCACTTAATCTAAGATCCAATCCAAAAAAAAACTTTAATATAAAGAAAAATTAAATTTCCTTTAGATATTGTAACGAAAAGACTTAACAAAATTTTAACTTTTTTTTTTAAAATAAAGTGTTTAGTTACATTTTTTTAATATTTTAGTTTGGTATATATTAAAAATAATTATTTTAATATATTCGTTTTTCTTTAAATTAATTTAACGCGTGTAGCTCCAAAAACTAATTTAGTACACGTGTTATGAAAAACGATTCTAGACCCGGATTTGCATACTACGATCATTAAGCTAAACGAAATAGGTTAAGGCCAAATATTTTGTCAAGAGTACTTTGACAAGTGTTCATGTTTGGCCTTAATAAAACTTGCCTATAACTAGTATACGTGACAGGATCTTATCCAAATCTACTCGATTTTAAGCATGCAATCCTATAACTATTTTATAGATCTACAAACGCATGTATAAAATAACCTACTTTGATTTGTAAGGTGGCTCTGATACCACTGTTGGAATTTTCGTGTAACTTTTGGAAAATAATTTTAATCAATTTGTCAAACAAACTGAACGCAACGGAAAACATGTACACGAGGTTCGGTTCTAAACCGATTCCACCAGTGATCTTCTTACAATCAAAATAGGTTATAATAAAATTAAAGAATCGTGACATCCAAGAAAGACACCTTGGTTCAACGAACGATCTCGCTAGATGATCGTTGACCACGAAATCATATTTGTTCGTTTGAAACGATTTCAAACGAAACCTTTAAACTAAAGAAAATAAAGTTAAAACTTTACTTACCTTTTGCGTAATCAAAACTAGGATCAACTAAAACTTAAAAAATTGTTCCTGCTCTTTGCTTTTTCTTGCGATAGCAACAACAAACAAATGTTGTAACAATTTTGTTCCTTCTGTTTCTTTTGACTTTTTTTGGAGTGGCCAAAAAAAAACAACCGTCTTTTTTTTTATGAATGATTTATATCTCTAATATAATAGAGAGTCATGTGTAGATTAATATACAACTCCTCAATCGTATCTATTGGGAATTCCGTATTAGGTAGTATGCTTATCTATTAGCATTATAATCTAATTCAAACACAATCTCTCTTTATTAGTTATCTCATAACTAATTATATTATATTATGTATTATATATATACAATTAAACTTTATTATAATTAACAAATTAATTATAGTTTGTTTAATTAATCCGGCTCTCCGTAATTATTCTAAATAATTACCTGTTTCTTTCATTACGCTTATTATTTCGTGATCCGGTGATTAACGATTAAAACACCGTTATATGTTCGTTGCCCAAAGTGTAACTCTTTGGGTCGTACCTTGACGACAACTTCGAATTTTAATCTGACAATTGAACATTATATCCAACAATTCTCGGGATGGATTGGTTGACTCTTCATCATGTAGCAATTGATTGTTATTCTAGACGAGTCATATTAGGCGACCCTCTTCATCCTGATTTTGTCTATCAGGGGATCCAACCTCGTAAATCTCTTAAGATTATTTCAGCGCTCAAAGCTCAAAAGTTGATATCTCACGGTTGTGTCGGATTCCTAGCATCGATTAAGGATACCTTAGTTGGCGAAGTCAGCATCGACAGTTATCCGGTTGTTCGTGAGTATCCTGATGTGTTTCCGGATGAATTACCAGGACTACCACCAGATCTTGAAATTGAATTCACCATCGACTTGGCCCCTTGGCCCCTGGTGCGGAGCCTATTTCTAAGGCGCCGTATCGTATGGCTCCGTTGGAGCTGAAAGAGCTGAAGGAGCAATTGCAGGAGTTGTTAGAATTGGGATTCATAAGACCAAGCGTCTCACCTTGGGGTGCACCGGTCTTATTTGTAAAAAAGAAGGACGGTAGTATGCGGTTGTGTATTGACTACCGAGAACTTAACAAGATTACGATTCGTAACCGGTATCCGCTACCCCGCATTGACGACCTTTTTGATCAACTTCAGGGTGCTAAGTTCTTCTCGAAAATAGATTTGAGATCCGGTTACCATCAACTTAAGATAAGGGAGAGGATGTCCCGAAAACTGCCTTCCGTACACGCTATGGCCATTACGAGTTCTTGGTTATGCCTTTTGGGCTAACCAATGCCCCTGCAGTATTCATGGATTTAATGAATCGGGTATTTCATGATTTCTTAGACAAATTCTTCATTGTTTTTATCGATGACATCTTGGTGTATTCGAAGAGCAGGGATGAACATGAGGAACACCTACGTAAAGTGCTTGAAACTTTACGACATAAGAAGTTGTATGCAAAGTTTTCAAAATGTGATTTCTGGCTCAATCAAGTAGCATTCCTCGGTCATGTTGTATCAGCGGACGGGATCAAGATGGATCCATCAAAGATTGAGGCAATTACGAAGTGGCCTAGGCCAACTTCTGCTACGGAAGTTCGAAGTTTCTTGGGTCTAGCTGGCTACTACCGGAGGTTCGTGGAAGGATTTTCCACCATTGCCTTACCCCTCACGCAACTTTTGAGGAAAGGAGTGAAGTATTCGTGGAATCAGGAAAGAGAGAAGAGTTTTGAGGAGTTGAAGAAATGACTTGTATCGGCTCCGATACTAACTCTTCCTTCTGGTTCAGGCGGTTACCAGATTTATAGTGATGCCTCAAAAAAAGGCCTAGGTTGCGTGTTAATGCAACATGGGAAAGTTATCGCTTATGCGTCACGCCAATTGAAACCTAACGAAGTTAATTATCTGACACACGACTTGGAATTAGCCGCAATTGTCTTTGCGTTGAAGATATGGCGTCATTATTTGTACGGCGAGACTTATGACATTTTTACAGACCACAAGAGCCTCAAGTATATATTTACCCAGAAGGAGCTAAATATGAGGCAAAGGAGGTGGTTAGAGTTATTAAAAGATTACGATGCTAACATTCAGTACCACCCAGGCAAAGCTAATGTGGTGGCTGATGCTTTGAGCCGAAAGAACTTTGGCATTGTATCATGTCTTCAATTTCAACCTCGAATTATATCCGATCTTGATAGGGTGGGCATTGGCTTTCAGGTTGGTAAATCGGATGGTTATCTTGCTAGAATGCAAATCGAGCCCGACCTTATCTCAAGGATTAAGGATGCACAAAAGTCTGACGGTGAATTATGGGCAATATCACAAAATATTGAGGTTGGGAAGCAGTCTGAGTTTCGGGTGGATGAGCAAGGAGTGATTTGGTGTGGCAAAAGACTGTGTGTACCCGATGATTCCGCCCTACGTGAGTCGTTATTAGCTGAAGCGCACAGCTCGCCATTTTCTATCCACCCGGGATCTACAAAGATGTATCGAGATTTGCATCAAAACTTTTGGTGGAATGGAATGAAGGAGGACGTTGCTAAATATGTGAGTAGATGTCTCACGTGCCAGCAGGTGAAGATCGAACACCAGCGAGCTAGCGGACTTTTGCGACCATTAGATATTCCGGTGTGGAAATGGGATGAAATCTCAATGGACTTTGTAACAGGTTTGCCTAAGACTTTTAAGAAGAACGATACTATATGGGTCGTTGTCGATAGGTTGTCCAAGTCGGCTCACTTTCTGCCGATTCAACAAGGATTTTCAGTTAGTAAGTTATCTGAGATCTTTTTGCAAGAGATTATTCGGCTACATGGTACTCCATCCTCGATCGTGTCCGATAGAGATCCGAGGTTTACCTCACGATTTTGGAAAGGCTTTCAAGCTGCTTGGGGTACAAGATTGAAATTCAGCACCGCTTTCCATCCACAAACGGACGGGCAGTCAGAATGCACGATTCAGACTTTAGAAGACATGCTTAGAGCTTGCGCTCTTGAGTGGAGGGGAAACTGGGATGAGTATTTATGCCTGGTTGAGTTTGCATATAACAACAGTTGGCAAGCAAGCATTGACATGGCTCCGTTCGAGCTATTGTATGGTCGGAAGTGTAGAGCGCCAATATGTTGGAATGAAGTTGGAGAAAAGGTAATCGAAGGACCAGAATTGGTTCGCATCACCAACGAGAAGGTTGCTATTGCTAGAGAAAAGTTAAAAGAAGCACAGAGCAGGCAAAAGAGTTATGCAGATCGACACAGGCGAGCACTTGAATATAAAGTTGGGGACCACGTATTCTTAAAAGTTTCACCATGTCGTGGTGTCCGTAGATTTGGGATTAAGGGAAAGCTCAGTCCCCATTTCATCGGTCCGTTTGAGATTCTTGAGAGAATTGGGGAAGTTTCATCTCGGCTAGCACTGCCGCCTCAACTTTCTCACGTCCATAACATCTTCCACGTGTCCCTACTAAGGGGATATAACTACCACCCGTTGCATGTCATTAGTTACCCTTTACACACGATTTAAGAGGATCTATCATATGAGGAACAACCAGAAGCTATATTGGATCGACAAGAAAGGGTTATGAGGAGGAAAACAATTCCTTTCATTAAAGTCCTATGGAAAAATCACTCCGAGCGTGAAGCAACGTGGGAAACTGAGGAATCGATTCGTTCTTTGTACCCTAGTCTATTTGAGGAATAGGATCCAGGTACGTGTAATTGTGAACCTCATCCTCTCGTTTATGTGAAAATTTCCATTTTCATTGCTTACATGGTTATTGATCTTGTAACCTACAAAACATTTTCGAGGACGAAATTCTTTTAAGGGGGTAATAGTTGAAATATCCAAAATTTAATAAAAAAATAATAAAAACAATAATATTTGTAAAAAAAAAAATATTGCTTCTATAATAATAAGATAAAGTAAAAAAAAACATACATAGGTGTGATGTACGTAGCATCATAAAGGAAAAAAAAGAGTTTAAAATAAAATAAATATAACAAGTAAAAAAAATTAAAAATTAAACAAACTATTATGTGGAAAAAGTTGGGGAACCAACGGATTTAAAACTAGATTAAAATAATAATAATAATAATAATAATAATAATAATAATAATAATAATAATAATAATAATAATAATAATAATAATAATAATAAAAGAAATAAATAAATATTAAAATCAAGATAAAAGAGAAATAATTGGCTGATGTACACAATTGACCCAAAAAGAAAGAAGAGACATTGACCCTTTCACCCTTCCCTGCACATCATCGCTATACACCGCCACTGCAAGTCCCCGACAATACGCCGCACACCGCCACCTAGCTGACTCGTTCACCCGACAATACGCCACCTGCAACATCCATCCACCACCTGACAACCGCCGCTGCAACCGCCGCCCGACAACCACCACTGTAACTCGCCGCCTGCAAGTCGCTACCGCCGCCAATAAGTATGTCCTCCACCGCCTCACTTCGTCTATAAATAAAAACCCGGTCCTCTTGCAACCCCATCTCAACCGTCTCTCACTCTCCTCACTCTATACTCTGGTTCTTGTGATTTTCCGGCGAAAGCAAAGATTCCGGCGAAGAGGCATGGCGCCACTCGAGATCTGTTTCCATCACTCCGACTTCAGCGACTAAGGTAACCTAATCAAGCTTTAATTTTTATCTCGGTAGATATATACATGAGTAAACTTTGGTCAGAATGATTTCCGGGCTCCGGCAAGAGTTTCAGTTATTCCGAACAAGATGACTTGTGATGGATATAGAATAAAAATGGCATTTCAGTTATTGTTGTGATCTAGTGGTCGAACACAAGAGTGCTTCCACATTCTAAGTTTGTCTTCAACAACTCTTTTTAGATCTTGTCAACCCATATACTCTAACTCAAATTTAGTACTTATATGGTTATATACTAATACAATTACTAGTTCCAATTTGATAAAATCTTTATACAAGTATTCTGGATTATTTATTTATTTATTTATTTATTTATTTTTATTTTTTTTACTTTTTTTTTTGGTTTGCTATTTAGTCTTAACAATAACAATACATAAGAATTGTAGTTATTTCAAAAGAGTAGATCTAAGAAGTTATGAAATTAAAATGAGTAAAAGTATTGAATGATGTATGCTTTAATTAAGAAATAATCTTGTTAAAATTATAAGAACTATAGCAGAATGAGTTGGAGGCATATATGTTTAATAAGTCAGCAAGTTAAACTATAAATCTTTAGATGAACAAAAAGCCCAGTTCCATTGAGTTAAGTTTTAAGATAGAATATGACATTTTAAAATTATAGTTAACTGTATAAAGACTATAACATCAAATATTCAAAGTACAGTTCCTAACCAGATTTGTCTACTTTTAATTGCAACAACTCAATAATAACAATAATAAAATCTTATCAAGCGTAAGTTACTTGTAGGTTGTCACGACCCCCTTAAAGAACAAGTCTGACGTTATTGTGGATCATCTTTTGAGGTACGGATTCTTACCCAACTTTTACTATTATATTGTTCGATTGATTGTTTGTGTAACCCTTTTTTTTGAACGGATCTTTACCCCTTATAGTTATCATATTCGATTGTTACAAACCTTGTTTCTTATTTTCTATCCTTCGGAACTCCTAACGTTTTTGGCAATTCTCATCATTGTTTGATCATCCGTTCAATTCGTGCGATTATTTTGTATTCGAAATATTGAAATATATATATTTATTGCATGCGATAGGAATTTATTTTGTTTGTACTCATTATCGCATGTTCCTGTGTTACGATTTGGTTATGTAATTGCTTTGACGCTTAGAGAGCGTGTTTGAGATGTGATGTTGCAGTACCATTTGAGTTGTATTCTGTTACCCGAGCATGTTCCTACTTGTGGGGGTGACCACAAGCACGTCATTGCGGCATCGATGACGTGGCACCTACCGTGACGGTGAGCCTAAATCACGGCGTCTCCTTAGTACTAATGAGGTACATGAGGCCATTAGGAGGCGTATGGACTGGTCCTAGAAGATATGTGTAGGTTTTCTAGTGAATGGTTGTTGTGTATGCCCACACACCATCTCACGTCCGGTACGTAGGGTCTGCAGCTCTACGTGCATGTCTGTTATGTTATTCGGCTCAATGGGTACATCCAGTTGATACGATTATTATTGGCTTGCTTTATTTGCATCGTATCATTTCAGGTTATGATATTTCTGACTTGTTATATTAGTTGTAATCGTTACAAAATTATTATTTTTTTTATTTTATTTTTTTTATCCGTACTGGGCATTTGGCTCATTCCGTAAATTCTTTTCTTTAACAGGTTCACAGGATAATCAGGGCGGGGTGTGAAAGAGAGAAGAATTAGCTCTAGGATTTTGGGAAAAGAAAAAGTTAGCCATTTTTGTAGCACATGCTAGTTTATCAAGATTGGGCATTTTATAATATGTAATAAACAATATATCTCTAGGGCTACTGAACACTCTTTTGGTGTTATAAAATGTTTAATTTATGGAATGTTGTCTTTTGTTTTGACTACTGTAATAGTGACACGTCACTCCATTCCGGGGTGGGGTGTTACACGGGGCGTATTTGGGTCCCACTCTATGGCGGTTTACGAGAGCTTGTGATGGATGAAGCACACAAGTCTCGCTACTCAATACATCCAGGGTCGGATAAAATGTACCACGATCTCAAAACAACATATTGGTGGCCTAGCATGAAAGCCCACATCGCTACTTACGTCGGCAAGTGTTTGACTTGTGCAAAAGTCAAAGTGGAGTATCAGAAACCAGCGGGCCTACTTCAGCAACCCAAGATACCGCAATGGAAATGGGAAGAAATTTCCATGGATTTCGTTACAGGCCTACCTAGATCCCAGCGTGGGAATGATACTATATGGGTGATCGTGGATCGACTCACCAAGTCTGTACACTTCCTGGCTATTAAGGAAACGGATAAGTTCTCCACTCTCGTAGACGTTTATCTTAAAGAAGTTGTTTCGAGGCACGGGGTGCCCACCTCCATCATTTCGGATCGGGATGCACGATTCACGTCAGAGCTATGGCAAGCAATGCATAAATCTTTCGGCTCACGGCTAGACATGAGCACAGCATATCATCCTCAGACGGATGGGTAGTCTGAGCGAACGATCCAAACTCTTGAAGACATGCTTCGGGCATGTGTTATTGATTTCGGCAACGACTGGGAAAAGCACCTCCCTTTGGTGGAGTTCTCATACAATAACAGCTATCACACCAGCATACAAGCCGCTCCATTCAAGGCATTGTACGGACGTAAATGCTGGTCACCTCTCTGTTGGGCAGAGGTGGGGGATAGTCAGATCACGGGTCCAGAGATTGTAGTGGACGCCACGGAAAAGATTGCACAGATACGACAACGCATGGCGACAGCACGCGACCGTCAGAAAGCATACGCGGATAAGCGTAGGAAACCGTTGGAATTTCAGGTCGGGGACCGGGTTTTACTAAAAGTCTCACCCTGGAAGGGTGTGGTTCGTTTTGGCAAACGGGGCAAATTAAATCCGCGGTATGTCGGACCGTTCGAGATCATTGAGAAAATAGGCAAAGTGGCCTACAAGCGAAACCTACCAGCTGAACTCGGTGCAGTTCACAATGTGTTTCACGTGTCGAATCTGAAGAAGTGCCTGTCAGATGAGACCCTCATAGTTCCTTTTAAGGAACTCACTATCGACGAGCGGTTGCAGTTCGTCGAGGAACCAGTTGAAATCACGGACCGGGATGTCAAGGTCCTCAAACACAAGAGAATCCCTCTTGTTCGAGTTCGTTGGAACTCCAAACGTGGCCCAGAGTACACCTGGGAACGCGAAGACCAGATGACAGAAAAGTACCCCCAGTTATTCGAAACCAATGCAACTACTACTGAGGCTGAAGCTCCTACTGCGGAATTTCGGGACGAAATTCCAAATCAACGGGGGGATGATGTGACACCCCAAGAAAACCAGTGAACGATACAATTTACCTAGCTTCCTCAGTAACCGCATGCTAATTTCGGGACGAAATTTCTTTTAAGTTGGGGATAATGTGACAACTCGAATTTCCAAGATTTCTATTTCGCATTTATTGCACGTTCTTGTATTGTTTAGTTGATTATTTGCACAATTAATTGCTATGGAATTATATACGTTTTGATGCAATGAATCGTATTGTGTGATTGTGCATGGTTGTTTGTTAATCGTGAAAGACTTGGTAAATATATGAACTTGGTGGTGAAACTATGAAATTGTTATGAGATGGTGTACATGTGTAAAATATGATACTTAGGGAGGTAGAGGGTAATTAGTAAAGGGTTACCCCGGTGATTCTATATATTCACAACCAATCAAAACAAGTAATGTAGAAAGTCTACATTAGTTCAATCATGAGACATGCCCCATGAAAGTAAACAAAACATCACCCAAATAAAACACGACAAAGCAACCAAATAAAGACTACTAGACTAAAATCTAGATATCAAACACCCAAAATAAAACATTTATTAGCCGCCACCATCGTCTTCAGTGTCCCCACGAATATCCCAAGCTTCTAGAAGCTTTCGCACCTTCATAGTATTCTTTAGCTTTGCTCCCAAAAGTTTGTATCTAACCGTCTTCAAAATAACTTCACTAACCATTTCCGGAGGTCTCAGCTGATTTTTGAATAGACGATTGTTCCTCTCTTGCCATATGAAGTAAGAACCAGCCGCCACTACAAGCTTAGCAACATAGACCTCAACCGACTTTGATCTAGCACGAGCAAGAAGCCAATCTACAATATCCCTCCACTTCGGGTTAACCGAAGACATACCCACCTTGTGCCTCACTTTATGCCAAACTTGAGACGAAAACTTACATTCGAAGAATAAGTGAGGATGAGAATCAAAATTCTCATAGCACAAAAGGCAGCACATCATATTCATATTTTTTCGTCTTGAAATATCCCACTTCAGAATTTTGTCTTGAGTTAAAAGCTTACCTTTCATGACCAACCACAACATAAAGGCATGCCGCGGAACACATTGCGAGAACCAAACAATATTACACCAGTTAACTTCCGGCTCCTTATACCTAACCGAATGCCAAACGTTGGATGAGGAGAATTCAGCTAGGTTCGTACCATCCTTCCATAAAAGCCTATCTTGCTTTGTTGGAATTAATTGCATCTGGTCAAGCTGAATGAGCACGGGAAACAAATCTCTCCAAGCCGTAGGCCATCGCCAAGAATCAGACGAATAGACATTAGCCACTGAATCATCTCACCAAAAATCCGCATCCATAATGGTTCTTGGCGTAAGAAAATCACTTAACGGACCCGGATCACACCAAAAATCGTACCAGGCCGACGTGCTAGTCCCATTTCCAACAACCGACCAAATATGCTTTCTGATTAGAGGGCGAAGCTGAATCAATTTCCTCCAAGACCAGCAGCAATTTGCAGGAGTTTTGCAAACCCAAAAACTCCTTCCTTTTAGGTGGTAGCTATGAACCCACTCAACCCATAGCGAAGCTCGCTTAGACACGATACTCCAGATGTGAGAAGCCATAAGAGCCTTATTCATATCTCCAATTCGTCTAATGCCCAAGCCCCCTTCATATTTTGGAGTACAAACCGTTTTCCAAGAAACCTTAGATTTCCCTTTATTAAACGAGCTTTCTTGAGACCAAAGGAAATTCCGCATTCTGGCTTCTAGCTCCTGAATTACCCTAGCCGGCAAGATAAATACGGACGCCCAATAGATATGCATGGAAGAGAGGACATAAATAATAAGTTGAAGTCTACCAGCAAACGAGAGCAATTTGTTTCTCCAGTTTGTGATTCGCTTCTCTAGCCTTTCAATCAAAACTCGACAATCCTTATACCCAAGTCTAGAAGAAATAAGAGGCACACCCAAATACCTGACAGGCAATTTCCCTCCCCTATGTTGTCCGACCTCTAACACTCACACCCCATGTCTGAGTTTCATAAGGGGGTGGGTTATTGACCGAGTTTTGCTACATCATAATCATATGGTCCGAGCTTTTGTATGTGATGGTGATCTGAGTTTTAAGAACAAGTGTTTGGTCTAGTTTCGCTATCTGATTAAGTGATTTACCCTGTGAACTGTTAAATGCTTAACGGTGAGTTCTATTATATATGTCAGGTATGTGGTATGATACTGAGTTGTGTTAACTGTGTATATAAGCTCAGTGTGTGTGCAGTAACCCTAATGGTTCTGAATTACTCTGTCGTATGAGGTATTGTTTGATGAACGTGAATTAACTGTTATGTGAAACATGACGATGATTGCTTAAACACTTCATGATATAAACGACATACAACTGATTTAATATACATGCATACTATAGGGCTCGATTGATTAATTGCAAGTACATAGTTAAGCATACCGAGCAAACCAAGGTGAGTTCACACTCTTACTAAGGCATGGGATTCCCAGGGCACGGGAATTGGGATTGAAGGATTGAGATTGAGTAGAACTGTACTTACACTGTTACTAGACTACCATACCATCGTCCTCGGTTGTGCAGGACACATACGTAAAACCTACGTATACTTGTATTGCTCACTGTCCTCGGTTGTGCAGGACACATACGTAAAACCTACGTATACTTGTATTGCTCACTGTCCTCAGGTTGCGAAGGACACTCACGTAAAACCTGCGACTCACTACTGCCTCGGTTGTGTCAGGCACTTACGTAAAACCTACGTAAACCCCCGCGTACCCCTATCCTCGGTTGTGAAGGATTACTTACGTAAAACCTACGTAAACTTGTACGTGTTACTGTTCTCAGGATATGTAGAACACTTATGGTTACGAATAGTCTAGTGGTTATACAACATGGGAAGCCCCCACCAGTAGAACGTATTATCGGCCCAGTAGAGCCACCTGTTACAAACGAACTTACTATTACGCATATACTTTCTGTGAACTCGCTCAACTAGTTGTTGATCCTCTGTTACATGCCTTGCAGGTCGTTAGGTACATGGAGCTTGCACAGGGAGGAGCTGGTCGTTGTGGGCTTGGATCGTGATGGTTTTGTTAAACACTAATGACAATTGATACTTTATTATGATGGGTTTTAATTATACGCTTCCGCTAAACAGTGATAACTTACTTGTGTTTTGAGACACCTTTCATATAGATTTGGTTTGGTTTAATGGCAATTACTTTTACTTATTGATTACATGTTCTATATGATTGTTGGCTTGATCCTGGTCAGTCACGCTCCCAAGCGGTGATACTCCGCAGGTGGATTTTGGGGGTGTGACACATTCCTTGCGTCTCCCCGACCCAGCATGAAAGCACGACCCCGAGCTTCGTTGCCGTTGTTGTTGTTTTTGTTTCCCCCATTGTTGTTGTTCCCATTGCCTTGGTGATTGTTGTTGTTGCGATACTGATTCTGGTTCAATTGGGGGCAATCACGTTTGAAATGACCTTCAGCACCACACTGGAAACACCCCCGGTTTCCTCGTTGTGGCTGCTGTTGCTGGTTCTGTGGAGCTAGTGGTGGGAGTTGCTGATTCTGATTCGCAGGTCACGAACTCCTGTAGTCTTTAGCTTCATGCCCTAACTTGAGACATCTCTGACAACGTTCCTTGTGACACCGTCCACTGTGGTGTCTGTTGCACCTATTACATAGTGGGTGAAATCCTCGATATCCACCCTGCCCCTGACTTGTCACACCCCCAAAATCCCACACGCGGAGTACCACCGCTTGGAGGCGTGACATGACCAGGATCAAGCCATCAATCATATCAAACATAGCATTTAAGTGTAAAAGTAGAAAATGTATTTCATCGTGACATGACTGATGTTCATAACCAAACATTGTTTAAGTAGCGGAAGCATAATAATGAAAACCCAAAATAAGTTATAAGTTCAAATATCGTTCACAATCCTTATCCCACAACGACCTGCTCCTCCCTGTGCAAACTCCATAAAGTACCTAAGGTCCTGCAAGGCATGCAGCAGATAATCAACAACTAGTTGAGCGAGTTCACAGTTAACAGTTCAGTAATAGTATAGTGTGAGTAGCATTTTGTTCGTTTGTTAAGTCGTGTATCGTTTAGTTCGCATCGCGACCTCCCAGGCAGGTGTGCGAAGATATTAGGGGATGTTCCTCCCGAGTATTCTAGACTAGGTTTGTTTGTATCGCGGCCTACCAGGCAGGTGTGCGAAGATTAGCAGATTACAGTTCGCGGCCTTCCTAAGGCAGGTGTGCGAAGTCAGTCATAATATCGCGGCCAACCCTTGGCAGGTGTGCGAAGATCGTTCAATAAGTGTTACTAGTCTAACAGTAGGATCTATCATCTAAGTATGTACAGTAAATCATCAAATTCCCATTCCCACCCTGGGAACCCCATGCCTTGGCTTGTGTGAACTCACCTTGGGTTGCTCGGCAGATACATAGAAAGTACAGGTAAGCTAGTAAGTGGTCAACCACGTCCTATCATGGTTATTATACAAGTCAGGTTCGTATTCAAGCACGTATGTTCTACACGTATTGTACACAAAAGCAATCATGGCAATTCACATACGTATCAGCAGTCCAATAGAAATCAGATAACAATTTCCAAGTATTCGGCCCAAACAGTTGGGCTGTAACAGTGCAGGTCCAATAACAGGTATTGTCGGTCTCGAGTCGAGACTATCGGTCTCGAGTCATGCTGGTGTCGAGATCTCGAGTCGCAACGAAGGAGGTTTCGAGTCGCAACAGAGGTCTTCTCGAGTCGTAAGAGCTGGTCTCGGTTTGTCATGGTCCAGTCGAGACTGTTCGGTCTCGAGTCGCAACTGGACCCGCAACCTCGTTCTCGTGTTGTGCTGTTTGTGGTCTCGAGTCGAGACTGAGGGTTCTCGACTCGCAACCCTGGTCGAGACAAGCAGATTGTAACAACTTTCCTGATTTCCTTAATTCAATCTCAATCAATTCCGTGATTTCAGCTAACACATTGGGCAGTTTCGAAAACAGATCAAATCAACAACTTATTCAGAAATCAAACATGTTCATATACGTTCACATCATATCAAGAACATCTATTCACCAACATGCAGAACATATGATCGGATTCATGTGATTAATAGAACTATCATGCAACCTAAATCATAACCCTCTATCATAATATCACAACCGGTTTAACTAGCATTCGATTAACAACCATCTTGAACAATCCGATTCATAATAAAGTGCACATGTGAGCCGGTTTCATGACAAGTAAACATGTATCAATCAATCAGCATAATCAATCATGTTAAACAAGAACCCTATATCTTCATGCATGACTATTATAACACACATCAAAACATCAACAACAATTAATCAAACACTAACCGTAAGATAGAATCAAGCCAAGAGAAGGTGTGCCGAAAGAAAGGGCAAGATCTCCGATCCTAGTGGTTGTTCGCCGTCGGGTTTGAGAGAGAAAAGGAGAGTTAGGGTTTGTGAACTTGTGTGAAAAGTGTTTTGCAAGTAAATGAAATCTAAACCCCTCAAGGGTATGTGTTTGCGAATCAAGGGGAGTGGGCCGAACCCTTTACCGGTTTGCCCTCTTGGTCTCGAGTCGGATGTATATGGGCCGAATGGGTTTGTGTAATCGAGTAGGTGTTGTGCGATTGGGCCGTTTATAAACATACATACATTACACAAGGCACGTATCAACATAACATTCATATAATCACAAAGTTCACATAAACACGTAACGATACACAAAGTAGGTTCGAAGTACGAGTTGTCACATTATCCCCAACTAAAAAGAAATTTCGTCTCGAAATTTGGTACGCACTCACTGAGGAAGCTAGGTAGGTTATATCGTTCACTGGTTTTCCTGGGGTGTCACATCCTCCCCCCGTTGATCTGGAATTTCGTCCCGAAATTCCGCAGTAGTAGCTTCAGCCTCAGTAGTGGTTGCATTGGTTCCGAGTAACTGGGGGTACTTTTCTGTCATCCTGTCTTCGCGTTCCCAGGTGTACTCTGGGCCACGTCTGGAGTTCCAACGAACTCGAACAAGAGGGATTCTCTTGTTTTTGAGGACCTTCACATCCCGGTCCGTGATTTCAACTAGTTCCTCGACGAACTGCAACCGCTCATCGATAGTGAGTTCTTTAAAAGGAACTATGAGGGTCTCATCTGACAGGCACTTCTTCAGGTTTGACACGTGAAAGACATTGTGAACTGCACCGAGTTCAGCTGGTAGGTCTAGCTTGTAGGCTACTTTGCCTATTTTCTCAGAGATTTTGAATGGTCCGACGTATCGTGGATTTAGTTTGCCCCGTTTGCCAAAACGAACCACACCCTTCCAGGGTGAGACTTTAAGTAAAACCCGGTCCCCGACCTGAAATTCCAATGGCTTTCTACGCTTGTCCGCGTAGGCTTTCTGACGGTCGCGTGCTGCCGCCATGCGTTGTCGTATCTGTGCTATCTTTTCTGTGGCGTCCACTACAATCTCTGGACCCGTAATCTGACTATCCCCCACCTCTGCCCAACAGAGAGGTGACCGGCATTTACGTCCGTACAATGCCTCGAATGGAGCGGCTTGTATGCTGGTGTGATAACTGTTATTATATGAGAACTCCACCAAAGGAAGGTGCTTTTCCCAGCCGTTGCCGAAATCAATAACGCATGCTCGAAGCATGTCTTCAAGTGTTTGAATCGTTCGCTCAGGCTGCCCATCTGTCTGAGGATGATATGCTGTGCTCATGTCTAACCGTGAGCCAAAAGATTTGTGCATCGCTTGCCATAGTTCTGACGTAAATCGTGCATCCCGATCCGAAATGATGGAAGTGGGCACCCCGTGCCTCGAAACAACTTCTTTGAGATAGATGTCTGCGAGAGTGGAGAACTTATCCGTTTCCTTTATAGCTAGGAAGTGTGCAGACTTGGTGAGTCGATCCACGATCACCCATATGGTATCATTCCCACGCTGGGATCTAGGTAGGCCTGTAACGAAATCCATGGAAATTTCTTCCCATTTCCATTGCGGTATCGTGGGTTGCTGAAGTAGGCCCGCTGGTTTCTGATATTCCACCTTGACTCTCGCACAGGTCAAGCACTTGCCAACGTAAGTAGCGATGTGAGCTTTCATACTGGGCCACCAATAAGTAGTCCTGATGTCGTGGTACATTTTGTCCGATCCTGGATGTACCGAATAGCGAGACTTGTGAGCTTCATCCATTACCAGCTCGCGTAGACCGCCATAAAGTGGGACCCAAATACGCCCCGTTACATAGTAGGCACCGTCTGCCTTCTGTTCTAATCGCTGTCGTGAGCCGCGTAGGGCTTCAGCCCTGACATTTTCGGGTTTCAATGCTTCTGCCTGAGCATCTCGTATCAGTGCAGGAAGGCTAGACTGAATCGTAAGCTGTAGCGCTCGCATGCGCCGTGGTAGAGTGTCTTTCCGACTGAGGGCATCAGCCACAACATTGGCTTTGCCTGGATGGTACTTGATGGCGCATTCGTAATCATTAAGTAGTTCGACCCATCGTCATTGACGCATGTTCAATTCCTTCTGCTTGAAGATATGCTCGAGACTCCTGTGATCGGTGTAAATTGTGCACTTGGTACCGTACAGGTAGTGTCGCCATATCTTGAGCGCGAAAACAACAGCTCCCAGCTCTAAATCGTGTGTCGTATAATTCTGTTCGTGAATCTTAAGTTGGCGTGAAGCGTAAGCAATGACCTTGTCGCGCTGCATTAACACACATCCAAGACCCTGAATGGATGCATCACAATAAACCACGAAGTCGTCTGTGCCCTCAGGCAAAGAGAGGATAGGTGCACTGCAAAGTCTATCCTTTAGGTGCTGAAAAGCAGTTTCCTAAGTGTTGCCCCAACGGTAGGTGACAGCTTTCTGTGTCAGTAGCGTAAGCGGTTGAGCAATCTTTGAAAAGTCTTTAATAAACCGTCTGTAGTAACCCGCCAAACCCAAAAATTGGCGTATTTCCGTTGGCGTACGTGGTGCAGGCCAGTTTCTGATCGAGTCTACCTTGGATGGATCGACATGGATCCCATCCTTGTTCACTACGTGGCCTAGAAAGTGGACTTCACGAAGCCAGAAGTCACATTTCGAAAACTTAGCGTACAGCTGTTCCTTCCGTAGGAGTTCCAAAATAAGACGTAGGTGCTGCTCGTGTTCCTCCTGACTCTTGGAGTAGATCAGAATGTCGTCAATGAAGACAATGACGAACTTGTCAAGATAGGGTTTGCACACCCTGTTCATAAGGTCCATAAATACGGCAGGTGCGTTCGTTAACCCAAACGGCATGACAAGAAACTCGTAGTGACCGTAGCGAGTTCTGAATGCGGTCTTGGAGATGTCCTCATCCCGGACTCTTAGTTGATGATAACCAGACCTCAAGTCTATCTTGGAGTAATAACACGACCCTTGCAACTGGTCGAATAAGTCGTCGATGCGCGGAAGAGGATAACGGTTCTTCACCGTCACGTTGTTGAGTTCCCTGTAGTCTATACACATCCTGAAGGTACCGTCCTTCTTTTTCACAAATAGTACTGGAGCTCCCCAAGGCGAAGAGCTTGGACGAATGAAGCCCTTTTCCAAGAGCTCTTGTAGCTGCTTTGACAATTCTTCCAATTCGGTTGGAGCTAAACGATATGGTGCTCGAGCTATAGGGGCTGCTCCTGGAGCGAGCTCGATTTGAAATTCGACCTGACGGTGAGGCGGTAATCCAGGTAAATCTTCAGGAAACACCTGAGGGTAGTCGCGTACAACTGGAATATCCTCCAGTTTCTTTTCCTTCACTGATGCATCTGAAACGAGTGCCAAGATTGCGGTGTGACCCTTCCGCAGACACTTCTGAGCCTTCAAGAAAGAGATGATGCCGACCACTGCACCACTCTTGTCACCTTGAACTTCGAGAGGTTCTTGACCAGTACGGGGAATGCGAATGATCTTCTCACTGCATAAGATCTCTGCCTGATGTTGGGATAACCAATCCATCCCAATAACGATATCAAAACTTCCCAAAGCTATGGGAATAAGGTCGATCGAGAAAACTTGACCGGCTAAGACGATACTACAACCCCTGACTATCTGCGTAGCTTCTAAACTCTTACCATTAGCTAGTTCTACGACGTGTTTGGTGTTTAGGGGTGTTGGGGTACGTTTTAAAAATTTACTCATTTTCATGGACATATAACTTGTATCAGCACCTGAATCAAATAAAACAGTAACATAAATATCGTCGAGGAGAAACTTACCCATAACCACATTGGGATCGTTCATTGCATCTCCTCATCCTAACACGAAAGCTCGACCCCTTGCCTCGTTGCCATTGTTGTTGTTGTTCCCACCGTTGTTGTGCCCGTTGCCCTGGTTATTGTTGTTGTTGCGGTTCTGATTCTGGTTCAACTGAGGACAATCGCGTTTGTAATGACCTTCTGCCCCACACTGGAAACATCCCCGGTTTCCACGCTGTGGTTGCTGCTGCTGTGGGTTTTGAGGAACTGGTGGTGGAAGTTGCTGGTTCTGATTAGCTGGCCGTGAGCTTCTACAATCCTTAGCCTTATGACCCATCTTGAGGCATCTTTGACAACGTTCCCTGCGACATCTTCCACTGTGGTGTTTGTTGCACCTACTGCACCATGGGTGAGTTCCCCGATATCCACCCTGCCCTGACTACCTGATGATTGCTGATTCGGACTCTGGTAGTCGTTGGTTCTACGCTGCTATGTTTGGGACTGAACAGAAGCTGATCCCTTGCTGGAATCCCCCTCCCATTTCCTCTTGTTGTCACTGGGAGTAGCAGAAGTAGTGACAGCAGTAGTGGTTGCACTGATGCGTTTTGGCAGCTTGTTCTGATCCACCGCCTGATCCGTAAGGCGATGAGCAAGACGCTGAATGTCTTGGATGTTGTCGAGGTTAGCCGATGTAACATGGCTCTGAATTTCTGAGGCTAGACCCTTGAGGTACAATTCGATACGCTTGATTGGAGGGTCCACCATGGTTGGGCATAAGATGGCCAGTTCGTTCGACCGTTTCGTGTATGCTTTAATTTCTGACCCCGTCATTTTCAAGTGGTAAAACTCATCTTCCAACTTGTGGATGTCATCCCGCGTGCAGTATTCTCGTTTGATGAGTTCCTTGAAGTCGTTCCAGGGTGTGGCGTTAGCAGCTGCCAACCCTAAGATCTGTACTTGCGCGTTCCACCAGGTGAGCGCAATCCCTTCCAACGTGCCCGTGGCATACTTGACCCTGCGAGCCTCAGGGCATTCGCACATTTCAAACACTGACTCTAGCTTCTCAAACCAGTGGAGGAGTCCCACTGCCCCCTCTGTGCCGCTGAAAGTACTTGGACGACAGTCCATGAAGTTCTTGAAAGTGCAGATAGGTTGCTGCGCGTGTTGACCTATTGTGTATGAATAGGACGAGATTAAATACGAGAGTTAATGCAGGATCTAAGGATCCTAGTGTGAGTCTGTATTGCAGGGTATACTACCTGCTTGAGCAGCTGCAAGTGCCGCAGCAACTTGAGCTTGAACGAGAGCCTCTAACTGGGCTTGAGTCATGTTAATCCGTCCAGACATGATCTTCATTGTAAAAGTAGCGTAAGTGAGAATGGTTCGCGAGTAGGGCGATGACAGAAAAGCGTAAGCACGTAGGTATTCTCATGTAGTAAAGTCATGTGTATCTAGTGTACTACGAGCAAAGTTCTATATAGTTCTAGCATGCAGGTAATGAACATAAACCATATTACCTAGGATGTCGAGTCTTGCACGTGGAGCGAAGCGTCGTTGTGGATCGTTGAGAGCATTGTACTGGTTATAGTCTGGTTTTAATAAAAATGTTTTCCCATATTAAAACCGAGTTCTCTATAACCAATGGCTCTGATACCAATCTGTCACACCCCCAAAATCCCACACGCGGAGTACCACCGCTTGGAGGCGTGACATGACCAGGATCAAGCCATCAATCATATCAAACATAGCATTTAAGTGTAAAAGTAGAAAATGTATTTCATCGTGACATGACTGATGTTCATAACCAAACATTGTTTAAGTAGCGGAAGCATAATAATGAAAACCCAAAATAAGTTATAAGTTCAAATATCGTTCACAATCCGTATCCCACAACGACCTGCTCCTCCCTGTGCAAACTCCATAAAGTACCTAAGGTCCTGCAAGGCATGCAGCAGATAATCAACAACTAGTTGAGCGAGTTCACAGTTAACAGTTCAGTAATAGTATAGTGTGAGTAGCATTTTGTTCGTTTGTTAAGTCGTGTATCGTTTAGTTCGTATCGCGACCTCCCAGGCAGGTGTGCGAAGATATTAGGGGATGTTCCTCCCGAGTATTCTAGACTAGGTTTGTTTGTATCGCGGCCTACCAGGCAGGTGTGCGAAGATTAGCAGATTACAGTTCGCGGCCTTCCTAAGGCAGGTGTGCGAAGTCAGTCATAATATCGCGGCCAACCCTTGGCAGGTGTGCGAAGATCGTTCAATAAGTGTTACTAGTCTAGCAGTAGGATCTATCATCTAAGTATGTACAGTAAATCGTCAAATTCCCATTCCCACCCTGGGAACCCCATGCCTTGGCTTGTGTGAACTCACCTTGGGTTGCTCGGCAGATACACAGAAAGTACAGGTAAGCTAGTAAGTGGTCAACCACGTCCTATCATGGTTATTATACAAGTCAGGTTCGTATTCAAGCACGTATGTTCTACACGTATTGTACACAAAAGCAATCATGGCAATTCACATACGTATCAGCAGTCCAACAGAAATCAGATAACAATTTCCAAGTATTCGGCCCAAACAGTTGGGCTATAACAGTGCAGGTCCAATAACAGGTATTGTCGGTCTCGAGTCGAGACTATCGGTCTCGAGTCATGCTGGTGTCGAGATCTCGAGTCGCAACGAAGGAGGTTTCGAGTCGCAACAGAGGTGTTCTCGAGTCGTAAGAGCTGGTCTCGGTTTGTCATGGTCCAGTCGAGACTGTTCGGTCTCGAGTCGCAACTGGACCCGCAACCTCGTTCTCGTGTTGTGCTGTTTGTGGTCTCGAGTCGAGACTGAGGGTTCTCGACTCGCAACCCTGGTCGAGACAAGCAGATTGTAACAACTTTCCTGATTTCCTTAATTCAATCTCAATCAATTCCGTGATTTCAGCTAACACATTGCGCAGTTTCGAAAACAGATCAAATCAACAACTTATTCAGAAATCAAACATGTTCATATACGTTTACATCATATCTAGAACATCTATTCACCAACATGCAGAACATATGATCGGATTCATGTGATTAATAGAACTATCATGCAACCTAAATCATAACCCTCTATCATAATATCACAACCGGTTTAACTAGCATTCGATTAACAACCATCTTGAACAATCCGATTCATAATAAAGTGCACATGTGAGCCGGTTTCATGACAAGTAAACATGTATCAATCAATCAGCATAATCAATCATGTTAAACAAGAACCCTATATCTTCATGCATGACTATTATAACACACATCAAAACATCAACAACAATTAATCAAACACTAACCGTAAGATAGAATCAAGCCAAGAGAAGGTGTGCCGAAAGAAAGAGCAAGATCTCCGATCCTAGTGGTTGTTCGCCGTCGGGTTTGAGAGAGAAAAGGAGAGTTAGGGTTTGTGAACTTGTGTGAAAAGTGTTTTGCAAGTAAATGAAATCTAAACCCCTCAAGGGTATGTGTTTGCGAATCAAGGGGAGTGGGCCGAACCCTTTACCGGTTTGCCCTCTTGGTCTCGAGTCGGATGTATATGGGCCGAATGGGTTTGTGTAATCGAGTAGGTGTTGTGCGATTGGGCCGTTTATAAACATACATACATTACACAAGGCACGTATCAACATAACATTCATATAATCACAAAGTTCACATAAACACGTAACGATACACAAAGTAGGTTCGAAGTACGAGTAGTCACATGACTGCCTGATGATTGCTGACTCAGATTCTGGTAGTCATTTGTCTTGCGCTGCTGTGCTTGAGACTGAACAGAAACTGATCCCTTGTTGGAATCCCCATCCCATTTTCTCTTGTTGTCACTGGGAGTAGCAGAGGTAGTGACAGCAGTAGTGGTAGCACTGATCCGTTTTGGCAGCTTGTTCTGTTCCGCTGCTTGATCGGTGAGGCGATGAGCAAGACGCTGAATGTCTTGGATGTTGTTAAGGTTAGCCGATGTCACATGGCTCTAAATCTCTGGCGCAAGTCCCTTGAGGTACAACTCAATGCGCTTAACTGGAGGGTCCACCATATTTAGACACAAGATGGCCAGCTCGTTTGTTTGTTTAGTGTAAGCTTCTATCTCCGACCCCATCATTTTCAGATGATACAGTTCCACCTCCAACTTGTGGATGTCATCACGCGTGCAGTATTCTCGTTTGATCAGTTCCTTGAAATCTTCCCAAGGTGTGGCGTTAGCAGCTGCCAACCCTAGGATCTGTACTTGCGCGTTCCACCAAGTTAGCGCTATTCCTTCCAGAGTGCCAGTGGCGTACTTCACCCTGCGAGCCTCAGGGCATTCACACATTTCAAATACTGACTCTAGCTTCTCAAACCAATGGAGGAGTCCCACTGCCCCCTCGGTGCCACTGAAGGTGCTTGGACTACAGTCCATGAAGTTCTTGAATGTGCAGACAGGTTGCGGGGCGTGTTGACCTATTGTGTACGAATAGGACAAAGTTAAACACAAGAGTTAATGTAGGATCTAAAGATCCTTGTGTGAATCACATCCAAAGGGTATACTACCTGCTTGTGCAGCTGCAAGTGCCGCAGCTACTTGTTCGTTGATAAGAGCCGCCAACTGGGCTTGAGTCATGTTCACACGTCCAGACATGATCTTCATAGTAAAAGTAGAATAAGTGAGAATGATTCGCGAGTAGTGCGATGACAGAAGAGTGTAAGCACATAGGTGTTCTCATGTAATGACGCATAGTAAGCAATGTAATCTAAGCATACTGTGAGCAAAGTTCTATGTAATTCTTTTTTTTTTTTTTTTTTTTTTTTGGGTAAAGGGTTACCCCGGTGAATTTCATTAAATACCAATAAGAACAAAAGTGTGGCTGAAATACCACACCCAAACTAGCGTTGACAACCCAACACTAGGAACAAACATCCCAACAAACACAACTAGACACAAACGGCCACAAACTAGCTAACAAACAAGCACGACCAACCAAAACGACTAAAAGACAAATGCAAAACACAATTAACTAGCCGGGATCGATCTCTATATTGTTTCCAGGGATCTTCCATTTATCCACCAAGCTACCATTTTCAAAGCTACGTTTAAACTTGAGGGACATGAGCCGCAACCGTACAGTATAAATAATCTCTTGAGACACTACCATAGCCGTCCGATGGATACTTGAAAATAGTCTGCTATTTCGTTCTTGCCATATAAAGTAGGAAGCAGCTGCAACTACCAATCGACTAACAACATTGTCAGGCTTATGTAAAGATGAATTATGAGTCATCCACGCCATGACTTCGGTCCAGCTCCCGTTAACGTCTTCCATATTAGTAAGACACCTTAGATGGTTCCAAATCTGCAAAGAAAAAGAGCATTCGAAAAATAGATGGTCTCGGGAATCTCTGTTATTACAGCATAAAGGGCAGCACATAAGATTTAAAGTTGTTTCACTTCCCGCTTCCCACACAGAGAGACGATCTTGAGTCTTCAATTTGTTTTGAATAACCAACCAAACATGGAAAGCATGTCTAGGAATGCATTGTTTGAACCAAACCAAATCCCCCCATTGAACTTTACTAGCATGATGCCGAATATTATTCCAAACCTCCCAAGAGGAAAATGGACGATTGTTCCCTTCCAAGTCTTTCCAAACCAACCGATCTCGTGAATTATCGCTTAAATTAGGGACCAGCATGTTAATTAAAACTGGGAATAGATCAAACCAAGCGGTCGGCCAGCACCATTGCCCATCTTGAGACACCAGCTCCGCTAGGGACGATTGCAAGCTGAAACCTGCATTAGCAATACGTCTAGGAGTAATAAAAGCACGAAGGGGACCCACACTGCTCCATGTATCGCTCCAAGCATTAGTTTCCACACCATTCCCTATAGACTTCCAGATGTAAGGACGGATGAGGCTCCGATTAGCAAGAAGCTTTCTCCATCCCCATGTCATACGGCCCCTATACGGAATCTCCCAGAAGCTACGACCCTTAAGCTTGTAAGAATGAACCCATTGGACCCATAATGATTTCCGGTTGGATAGAATGCTCCAAATATGAGAAGATAACAATGCCTTGTTCACATCCGATATGCTACGAATACCCAATCCTCCCTCGGTCTTCGGAAGACAAACAGTCTTCCAAGCCACCTTTGGTTTTACGGTCTTATGATAGTTACCTGACCATAGGAAATCTCGCATACGTTTCTCCAAATCTTTGACAATTCTAGTAGGCAATAAAAATACCGGCTTTAACTATGGATGATTGTGTAGTGGGTTCGTCTACTATCTCTATTGGCATGAGAGACTTCTATGTAATTCTAGCATGTAGGCAATAAACATAAACCTTATTACCTAGGATGTTGATTCTTGCACGTGGAGCGAAGCGTCGTTGTGGATCGTTGAGAGCACGGTTCTGGTTATAGTCTGGTTTTAATAAAAACGTTTTCCCCATATTAAAACCAAGTTCTCTATAACCAATGGCTCTGATACCAATCTGTCACACCCCCAAAATCCACACGCGGAGTATCACCGCTTGGAGGCGTGACATGACCAGGATCAAGCCATCAATCATATTGAACATAGTATATAATAATCAAAGTAGTTCGTAAAAACCCAATTCAATACAATTGATGTTCAAACCAAACATAGTTTAAGTAGCGGAAGCATAATATGAAAACCCAATGTATGTGATAAGTTTAAGTGTTATAAAGTTTAACATAACATCCACGATCCATGCTCCACAACAACCTGCTCCTTCCTGTGCAAGCCCCATAAGTACCTAAGGTCCTGCAAGGCATGCAGCAGAGAGTCAACAACTAGTTGAGCGAGTTCACAGTTAATAGTTCAGTAATTGTAATAGTATAATAAGCCTTGTGTTCGTTCATTAAGTCATGTGTCGTATTAGTTCGTATCGCGACCCTCTAGGCATGTATGCGAAGATTAGGGAAAGTTCCCAAGTATTCTAGACTAGGTATATTTGTATCGCGGCCAC
This sequence comes from Helianthus annuus, assembly GCF_002127325.2. NCBI lineage: Eukaryota > Viridiplantae > Streptophyta > Magnoliopsida > Asterales > Asteraceae > Helianthus > Helianthus annuus. The sequence continues at coordinate 46,767,282 of NC_035439.2, read as the reverse complement.
CCGGCATGTGTGCGAAGTTTAGTGTATAGTTCGCGACCTTCCTAGGCATGTGTGCGAAGATTAGTCATATTATCGCGGCCAACCCCAGCGTGTGTGCGAAGATCAGTTCAACAAGTATCACCAGTCTAGTCGTATCTTATCAATAACCCTTCCTCACCCGAGGACCATATAGCTAAGTTCCATAAGCTAGGTAAGTACAAGTAAATAATCCAAACCCATTCCCTCCCTAGGAACCCCATGCCTTGGCTGTGTGAACTCACCTTGGTTTGCTCGATATGCTAAATTATGTGCTCGCAAGAAAGCAGTCAAATCCTATAGTGTGCACGTGTATTAAATCAGTTCATGTTCGTAATGATACGCATGTAATCTATGGCGCAAAGCGTTTGACAGTTAACATCATGTATCACATAAGTAGCTAATCACATTCATGCAACTCAAGCTTTACATTCAAGGCTTTCTCAGTTTGTTTTAACTCAGTTACTCATCAACAGTCTTGGTAAGTTTAACCGTGTTACAACGTTAATCAGAATTAACAGAACTAGCATGCATAGTAGCGTTAACACACGTAACAGGGTTAACACATCAACAGGGTTAACATACTAACAAGGTTAACACATTTAGACAAAGCACATCAAAGAAAGTCGGACAAAGAATCATGCTTAAAACTCGGACCAGTTACCATACAAAAGTCGGACATGTGGTAAGCATAAAGAACTCGGACATCATGCATATGTTAATAAAGTCGGACCCTATCCCTTATATCATTCAAAAGGTCGGATCCCCTATGCATTATATAAAACTCGGACCCCTTGCCTTATATAAAACTCGGACCCCCTTGCTTTAGATAAAACTCGGACCAAGCTTATGCTTGTGTTAAACAAAAATCGGACAAGGCATCATTATCACAAAGTCGGACAAGGTCACATGTTTGAAATTCGGACAACATCATCCCCCCCCTAAACCCTTTAAAGTTCGGACCTCCCCTAATGATTTTATAAAAGTCGGACAACCATCCCCTTTGGCAAACTCGGACCCCCTTATGTTAATAAAAAGGTCGGACATATATATCATATTAAAATTCGGACTTATGCCTTGTATTAAAAGTCGGACTAGGGCGTCTTAATAAACTCGGACCCTTGTGTCCCTTAAAAATTCGGACTAATTAAACACATGTAAAGTTCGGACCCTTTTACAAACATCATTATGAGAACATTCAACTATGATGCAACAGTTACGTTTTTGTTTTCATACGATCAAGAACCCTAATTCATTCATATGCATTGCAGAATCCATAATCAATCAATCGATGATTAACAACAAACAATCATTACATGAACAATCTATCGAGCATACAACTAATCATATTCATTTCTCAATAATCAGAATCAATAAACACAGAAACATTACATGTAGAACTAGGGTTTTTCATGAATCACATAATCAAAGCTTAACAACAAGAAATCTTTGAACAATTACCTTGGATTGATTCAAAATGGATTGAAAGATCAGGATTGATGTAGGAGACTTGTGCCAATGAGAAACAAGATGATTGCAAGAGAGGGTTGTAGAGAAGTCTTGAAGATACGTATGATGGTTTGTGAGATGATTAGTGAATGATTAGGGAAGGAGATTAGGGTTATGAGTTGTTAAAGTTTCACTATTAGCACTAAACACCCTTAAGTATTATCTATTACATATTACATGCACAAGATATACAATTTACAGTTTCATCACCACATTCGAGTATTTGTCTAATCATTCATAAACTTTATCAAATCCAAAACGTATACAGTTACAAAGCAAACCAATTGTGCAAGTAAATACTAAACAAGCAGTGAACGTGCAATAAATGCGAAAGTGGAATCTCGGAAACTCGAGTTGTCACAGATGATGTGACACCCCAGGAAAACAAGGAAACCATGCAATCTAGCTAGCTTCCTCAGTAACTACGTGCTAAATTTCGGGACGAAATTTCTTTCAAGTTGGGGATGATGTGACAACCCGAAATTTCGAGAGTGGTGTCTTTCAGTCTTGCGATTCTGATTCCCCATTATTTCTTTTTACACGTTCTTTGCTTTAATGAATCTGTTAAACGCTTGTAACTTTAACAAACTTGTTAAACGTAAATGTTATTAGGTGGGATCAAATGTGTATTGGGTTTTATTGTGTCAAGCATTTAGAATTGGGCTACAATCATTTTTAAAACCATCTCGGCCGTTCGCTAGTATTAGTGGGCCGCCACCATCATCAAACCAACTTCGCCCACCCCCTCCTTTCTTTATGTATACGTAACTTTATAGATTGTGTTGCATAACAAATTTCAAACCCTAACCCCCCCCCCTCGTTCTTGGAAGTCGACGGCAGGCCCCACTCTTTCTCGAAATTCTCCTCAGCCTCATCTTATGTTGGTTAGTACATGAATGCTATTATTTTATTTAACACCTTATTGTACTTGGTGACATGTTGCTATAATAAGTTGTGTGATGAAGTATTATTACCTGTTGGTTGATATATAATATTAGAAGTTGAATAAATACCTTATTTAACTTCCTGTTAGATTTGATTTAATCAAGAAGCATATTGATGATTGATTAATAGTGAATTATATGTTAGATAGTGATTAATATTCGCAAATTAATTCAATGATTACGTGAGGATATAACAATAGGGTTCGAAATTTTGAGTAAATAAAGTATGACATGCGATATTATGTTAACTCTTGAACTATTTGGCATGTAGATAAAACTGATAATTATCTTGAATATATAGTTGTTGTGATCATCGCATAACTGGTATTTATGTTGCTACTTGGTTCGATTTACATGAGCATGAATCAAAGTGGAATGATTGTTTTTTGGGTAAAGGGTTACCATATTCACAAAACAGAAAAACAAGTAGTATGGAAAGCCCATACTAGTTCTAACATGGGACAACCCCCCATGAAAGTAAAACAAGAAAACGAGACAATTAGTTCACAATTCAACACCCACTAGACAATAATCTAGAAAAAACAACCTAGCCACCAATCATAAACAACTAGCCAGCGTCGACAAGCATCGAGTCATCGTGAATATCCCACAGCTCTAGAAAGCGTCTGACTTTATCCATTCTCTTGTACTTAGCTCCCATAAGTTTGTATCGAACTGTCTGAAGAATCAAAGAGATAATAATATCTGGAGGTCTCGTTTGATTTTTAAACAGTCTAGTGTTTCGCTCTTGCCAAATGAAATACGCTGAAGCTGCCACAATGAGCCGACTTGAATAGTTGAAAACCGATTTAGACGCACCTCTAGCTAAGAGCCAATTCGTCACATCTATCCACTTCGGGTCAACCGTACCCATATTCACCTTATCCCTAACCGAGCACCAAATCTGAGCGGAGAACTTACATTCGAAAAACAGATGCTCGTGAGAGTCATTATTTTCGAAACACAATAAGCAGCACATCATGTTCATGTTCTTTCTTCTCGTCAGATCCCATTGAAGAATTTTGTCCTGGGTCAAAAGTTTCCTACGCATGATGAGCCACATAAGGAAAGCATGCCGAGGAATACATTGAGAAAACCATACCACATTCACCAAGTCTACTTCCGTCTCCCTAGCACGGATAGATTGCCACACACACGCAGACGAATGATCATACGATTTATCACCATCTTTCCAAAGAAATCTATCTCTACTATTCGGGTTAAGTTGCAGGTTATCAAGTTGAATCAAAACCGGAAACAAATCTCGCCAAGCCGTAGGCCACTTCCAAGATCCATCCGCCCAAACATCCTTGACCGAATCATGAAGGGAGAACCCAGCTGCAAGAATGATACGAGGAGATATGAAACTGGCTAAAGGCCCGCACTCACACCAACGGTCATACCACGCGGATGTCATCCCACCATCACCAAGCTTAGACCAAACATGATTCCTAATAATCGGTCGTAACTGGAGGATTTTTCTCTAACTCCAGCAGCACACCGAAGGAATTCTACACTCCCAAAAATTAGTATTCCTTAACCTGTTGGAATAGATCCATTGAACCCAAAGAGAATCTCGCTTGGTAATAATGCTCCATATATGCGAAACCATAAGAGCTTTATTAACATCTTGAATTCTTCGCAACCCAAGGCCTCCTTCATATTTCGGCTTACATATAGAATTCCACGAAACCTTAGTTTTCCCTTTTTGAAAGGAACCATCTTGCGACCACAAAAAAATCCTCATTTTTGTTTCTAAATCCTTGATAACCCTAGCCGGCAGAATTAACACAGAGGCCCAAAAAATGTGCATAGAGGATAAAACAGAAAGAATAAGCTGAACTCTACCCGCAAAAGACAAGAGCCGATTCTTCCAATTTAAGATACGCTTCTCCAATCTCTCAATTAAAATGCTACAATCTTTGTATAGGAGCCTAGTCGAAATCAACGGGACCCCCAAATACCTGACTGGTAACTCACCTTCGACAAAGGGCATAATTCCTAGAATAGCCCCCTTGACATGCTGCGGAACATTACAAAAGAAACTGGTACTCTTTTGAAAATTCGGAATCAAGCCAGACATACGAGAGAATTGAGAGAGAGCATTCATAATACATGTAGCCGATCTCACATCCCCTCTAGCAAATAGAAACAAATCATCCGCAAAGCAAAGATTGATGATGCGTTGACGTTGACACTTGTTATGGAATCTGAAAGACGAATCAATAGAAGAGGCTTGTTGTAACTTACACGTCAATACTTCCATCACCAACGTGAAAAGGTAAGGAGAAATAGGATCTCCTTGTCGGAGGCCACGTTTGCCCTTGAAGAAACCATGAACACTACCATTCACACAAATTGAATATGACGGAGTAGAAATGCAAAGCATAATTCACTTTATCATCATCTGGTTGAACCCGAATCCCAGTAAAACATCTTCAAGAAAATTCCAATCCACAGTATCATAAGCTTTTTGGATGTCAACCTTGAACGCACACCTAGGAGGCCCATAATCTTTATGATAATTATGCATTAACTCCTGCGTAAGAAGAATATTGTCCGATATTTTCCTACCAGGAACAAAAGCTGATTGATTTATACTGACAATCTCATTAAGGGCCACCTTCAACCGATCAGACAGAATTTTACTAATACACTTGTAAATAACATTGCAACAAGCAATGGGACGAAAATCTTTTACCGTAGCAGGGGTAGTCATTTTAGGTAAAAGTACAATAAGTGTATGATTTATCTCCTGGAGCAACCGACCTGAAATAAAGAAATCCATAACGGCATTTGTAACATCCGTACCAACAATCTCCCATGAGCTCTTAAAAAAAGCCGCTGTGTACCCATCAGGACCCGGAGCTTTATCATTACCAATAGCAAACAAAGCCGATTTGATCTCCTCCACTGTGATAGCCCGAATCATGTCATCAGCCACGTTCTGACTTAGACGATTCTGAAAAATCTCCGGCGACAAAAACGAAGAGATATCACCTTCACACCCTAAAAACGTCTCATAATAGTTGACAAAAGCCTCAGGAACGGCTTGGCCTTCACAAAAAATCCCATTTATATCAGTAATACCTTCAATACGAGTTCGATGGTTTCTAGTTTTCAGCGACAAATGAAAAAATTTAGAGTTAGCATCCCCCGCTCGTAACCAAGCCACTTTAGATTTTTGCTTTAGAAATCGTTCCTCATCAAGGCACGCTTCTTGGAAAACTCGAGTAGCAATGACTTCTTCACGTCTAGCATTTTCATTGAAGGGATCTCTCTCTACATCCCTTTGAATAGCATCCAATTTCCCACGTAACTCTTCTACCTTTTTATGAAGATTTCCCTGTTTAAATAGAAGAGATCTAAGAGGAGACTTTAGGGCTCGAAGCTTTTTAACCAGCCGAAACTGGTGCACTCCCGAAATGGTCAGGTCCCAATTACTCTTAACAACATCCAAAAAACCCGGTTTATGAACCAAGAAATTTGCAAACTTGAAAGAACTAGCTTTTTTCTTTTCCATCTTGTTAATTCTAAGAATGCACGGGCAGTGGTCAGAGACTCGATATGGTTGAAACATCGCAACCGCTTCCGGGTAATCACTAACAAACTGAATGTTACTCATAGCCCTATCGATCTTCTTTAATAAACTGACCCCTTTCTTCGGCTTTTGAGTCCACGTGAAGTGGAACCCTATGCTCTTAATATCCGCCACTTGAAGATGATTAACACATTCTTGAAACTCCCGCATACTAGTAGATATACCAGAGGATCCCATAGATTTATCTTCCAAATTCAAAGCGGAGTTAAAATCCCCCATTAAAACCCAAGGTTTATTATCAACTAGAATTTTATGTCTAGCCAAGTGGCTCCACAACTCTCTCCTAGTAATATAGAAATTTGATGCATAAACAATCGAACAGAAGATAACCTTTTTATCACTTTTAATCATCATTTGAACATGTATCACTTGAGACGTTTGAGCTAAAACCATTATATCAAACACATCCGGGTTCCAACCAATGATGATACGAGTTCCTTTGTCACAATGGCCACCGTTAGACGTCCACTCCCAATTACGGAAAACTGAATTGCACACTTTATCAAGTTTACTAATCTCAACATGAGACTCAAGGATCGCACAAAAGCTAACACCATTCTCCTTCACCACCTGACGAACCTCATTTTGCTTTAGAGGGCGGTTCAACCCCCTAATATTCCAAGTAGCCAGACTAACCATCAGTAACCATTGGAGAAGGAGTGCTTGCCCCTTTAGTGTCTCTTGGTTTGGAGGAATCCCCCACCAAAAAATCATTCATCTCGTTATATACTTCTATCACCTCCTCATCATCAGAGTCATCAAATCCATCCCCATTATACTGTTTACTACTTTGCCCTTCATCCGCTTCCACCGAATTTAACACATCAAATGGGTTTGAGGATTGAAAATTCGGGCCAGCTGACTTAAGTTTCAAATCAGCTTTTCGAATGTTAGAAATCGGTCTATACTCAAATTTTGGTTTCGATTTAGGGATATTTATACCCGTTTTCCTGGCCACTTTCTTGTTATGCACTCCCATATAGCCATCATCATCAACTCTAGGAGTAGCCTTCGATTGAGATCTACCTTGATTACCTGGTAACTTACCACCTTTCTGAATAGCAGGTTTGGGATTCTTAGGACAAGAGTCATTAGAGTGACCGAAGACACAACATGATGAGCATCTTAAAGGATTCCATTCGTATTCAACGTACATCGTTTCCTTCATAAATCCATCACCACTCAGGTTGGGGATAGCCATAGTTATTTTTTCTTTAAGCTCTTTGTCCGCTGTCACCTCAATAAGAGCACGTGCAAAGCTACTCCTACCCCAATTATCTACACACATAGACGTAGTATACGAGTCAAGCATTTTCGGCTCACCTATGGCAGTCGCAATCATACTAAGCCCGTCTTCCGTATAAGCAGCAATCGGAACTTCATGAACTTTAACCCAAACTTGAACTTTCTTAACCTCCTTTTTCTCTAACTTTGTAGTTGGTGTCCATTCCTGAAAGAAGAACGGTTGCGACCTAATAATCCACGGACCAGCAGCTAAAGCATCCAACATCCCTTTATGGTCTTCGAACTTAAAAAAGAAGAAGCCATTTGCGTTCATCATTGACTTCTGCAGACCAAACTTTTTCCAGTTAACCTTGACCTAATAATCAACCACAGGATACGCAATACGGTCGCCCAAAAAGTATCCATATAAAGTATTCGCTAACTTATCCTGCACGACCCGAACAGATTCCACAGGAAGAACAATATCACAATCCTCATGCTGCACCGAACAAGCAAGAGACCTGAAATTCACCTGTTGAACATTATGATTTTTCACCGACTCCGCGTAAGATTTAGGTTTAATCAAATCCGCACCCTTGTTCCCAGTTTCATCCGTAGCCGACGTTCCCTGCCCCAGATTAGCATCCAGCATCGGCTCCGTAATCTTTATTAGTTCATCAATCACATTGATTTTCTTCAGTTCCGATTGTATATTCTGAACAATTCCCCTTCGCGGCAGCCGAGTATTACCATCAATCTTCAATACCCTATTCGTAAACCCCTTGTTCAAGTTGGGAGGTTTCCCACGATCATGGACATCTCTATCATTCAACTTAGAACGATCAGTCAAATCAGAATCATCAACTCTTTCCATTAAACAGAAAACTAAACAACCATGCACGCAAATCAACAAGCACTCCAGAAAAACTACGAGCAAGAAAACAGGAAACCCTAATCCTTTTAAAACCCTATTTTCAATCTATTTCCCTTAATCGATTAAACCAGTGTTATCAATCTAGCTAAGTTAATCTCAGTTAACCGCAATCAATAGCAACTAGCTTAATAAATCAGGGTTTCAAATTGAAGAACAAGGCCGACGATTTGAAAGAAACAGAAAGAAACCTAGTTTTGGATTGATCCCTAATGCTAACGAGTTCGTTATAGAATTTTGAATACACAAGATTCTAATCACAGACTGTTATACATCAGATCACAAAGAAAAACCAAGGAATCATGATGAGCAAAAAATCGCCAAAAAGGAGAGAGAGCTAGGGTTTTTTTTTTTTTTTTTTTTTAAGTGGAATGATTGTTTTATCGTTTGAATTGAATATTTGATTAACATTTTAGTAAACTGCCAACTATGATTGATCCAAAATATGGAAAGCAAATTAAGTTGTCCACTGAATTCATAAATGTCAAACAACCGATTATGAGATGACAGTAGCTTTTAGGGGTCCAATATTTGATGGTAGGTGGTCTGGCAAGTAGATAACCTTGAACAAAAGTGGTGGCCATGTGGGTAGCCTTGATCTAATCAAACTATATGGGTATTCTATTAAGGTTATCATTGATAGTTTAGGGTGTTTATACATGAATTATTAGGTGAATAAACCATTCAATTATAGCTCCTTGATTAATGCACGAAAAACGATTTGATTTTGGGAAGGCGATACCGTAACAGTGGGATAATTCAAGTAGAAGTTTGTTATGTTGTTGATTGATATGACCACACACTGACGTCAAGAACACACAAGTCTTGTATGGATTAAATATTTGGGGTGGGAATGAATTTCATATTGGGCCGCACATTATTATTACGGATAGTAGTTTGGGCCGCACATTAGGGGTGTGGGTTGCGAACTTCCTTTGGGCAGGACATTAGGGGTGTGTATATATCACATAATTGGGCCGAATGGTTCAAGTGATCGGATATAAAATCGCCCATTTGAGTGTTTAATGGTTTGAACTGCCGAAGTGGCTGCATGAGATGTAAACTTTACACAGGACTCGAATACTTGTTACTTGCTGTTATGAACTGTGTGTTACATGATCTCTTGATTTCGACATGTCTAATTATATGTGATTTATGTGTTCCCTGCATGTGCGTTATATATGGAAAATACGTGAATTATGTGTATGCGAAACTGACAATCTTTGGTAACCACGGTAGGATTTGGTTGACCAACTGGGAACTGGTAAAGTAAATTAACAATCGAGCCAACCAAGGTGAGTTCACACTTTCTATAAGGCATGGGATTCCCGGTGGTTTGGGAATGGGTTAAGAAGCTTAAACGAAACCTACATATTCACCTCTAACTGAATATGTACCTCCGTCCTCAGTTGGGAAGGACGACAACATTTAACCTACGTATTCTCCTTGGGTAGATTACGTACCTCCGTCCTCGGTTGGGAAGGACGACAACACATAACTTACTAGACAAAACTCTATCATGAAGTCCCTCCTTTTTATATCGACTTAATCGTCGGGCCAATGGCGAGCGGGTCATTAGTTGATAGGGCTATTAGGGTTGACAAGCCTCACACCATGCCGGGAGGATGGGCATGTACTAATGGATCTGGGCACTTAGTCAATGATGATAGACATTGACGTAGGGCACAACTTTCTCAGTCAGTTGTCGATATGGTAACGGTTTAGTGGTTAACATGGGGAAGCCCCCACTGATTATGGTTTGGGAAACAAGAAACTGATTAACTACTGGTTTTCGAAAGAACTTATGGTTTTTGGAACAACTCTAAAATGAACAACCAACTGTGAACTCGCTCGACTTTGTTGTTGATTCGTTGTTACATGCCTTGCAGGCCTTTAGGTGCATATTGTTGGAACTTGCTGTCTGGAAGGCTGGAGTGGTCATGGGTCGAGATACATGGAATCGCAACACAAGACTAATGGTTTATAAACACTTAACGAATGAATTATGCTTCCGCTGTATACTGTGAATTGTTTGTAACATTGTAACACTTAATGTCAATAAATGAAAGTTTTATTTAATTATATTATGCGAAGTTCAATGTGATTGGTGGCTTGGATCCTGGTACGCTACACGCCCCGCGGTAATTCCGCATGTGGTATTTTGGGGGTGTGACATAAACCATTCAAGTTTGCTAATTTTATCGCTGAGAAAGAGGATTTCAAAGCTTGTTTTCAACTTGAATGGAACAAAAGCGTGGAGGGTATCCCGATGTTTTCAATTGTTACTAAGCTTAGGAATCTGAAGAACCCGTTGAGGAAGCTCCTTCATCAGCAAGGTAACATACATAAAAAGGTGATAGATCTTAGACATAAGCTTGATGAAATTCAAAAGCGAATTGACCTAAATCCCCTTGATGCTGCACTAAGGGATAAGGAGGCCAGTTTCATTAAGGAATTTCAAAGCGCAGCTTATGATGAGGAATTGTTTCTGAAACAAAAGGCAAAGATTGAGTGGCTTTGTGCAGGTGATAGTAACACCTCTTATTTCCACAATTGTGTCAAAAGTAGAAACGCTAGAAGTAAAATCCATAGCATTAAGGATGCTAGTGGTAATCTTTTTGTGGGTACGGGTGTTGAAGCTGCTTTGGTCGACCACTATGCTAATTTTTTGGGAAAAGAGGATAAGGTGGATGACTTAATTATGGAGAATCTCTTTGATAATGTTATAAGCCCAGAGATAGCCGCTCACATGGTTCGCCAGGTTACACAGGAAGAAGTAAAAACAGGCTATGTTTAGCATTGGTGAAAACAAAGCCCCTGGGCCAGATGGTTATACATCGGCATTTTTTTAAGAAGTCATGGGATATAGTTGGAGATGAAGTAACTGCGGCCATTCTTCAATTTTTTTTGAAAATGGTAAACTTCTTAAACAAGTGAATCATACTATTATTGCTCTTGTCTCTAAAGTGGCTACACCGAACTCGGTTCTTGAGTATCGCCCTATCTCTTGTTGCAATGTTATTTTTAAATGTATTAGCAAAATCTTAACGGATAGAAGTAAAGGTAGCTTGGGAAACTTGGTTGATATAAATCAGTCTGCTTTTGTTCCTGGCCGAAAGATCACAGATAATATCTTACTCACTCGGGAGCTTATGCATAACTATCATCTTAGAAGAGGCAAACCAAGGTGTGCGTTTAAAATTGATATCCAAAAAGCTTATGATACGGTTAGCTGGGAATTCCTAAGGAAAATTCTAATTGGGTTTCGATTCCCGCCTAAGATGGTCGAATGGATCAGGACATGTGTGTCATCTGTTTCATACTCATTAAGTATTAATGGTAACTTGTGTGGTCATTTCAAAGGTAAACGGGGTTTAAGACAAGGAGACCCCATGTCCCCTTACTTATTCACGTTAGTGACGGAGGTCCTTTCGCTGTTATTACATCATGCAGCGGATGAAAATAATGCTTTCAGATACCATGTTTAGTGTAAACAACAGAAGATAATTAATGTTTCATTTGCTGATGATTTGTTTTTGTTTGTCAATGCTGACTCGGATTCAGTGAAGATCGTGAGAGATGTTTTGAATTCTTTTACCCGAATGTCAGGTTTAACTCCTAGTATGGCTAAGAGCACGGTGTACTTTGGGTGTGTTCCTCATTCGGTTAAGCAGGAAATTCTATCAATTATGCCGTTTCAGGAAGGAGATTTGCCAATTCGATACCTAGGAGTCCCGTTAATTTCATCCAAACTAATGTACAAAGATTGCAGGATTCTTGTGGATCGTGTGGATAAAAAGCTGGATAGTTGGATGTCTAAGTCCTTGTCGTTTGCAGGAAGGCTCCAACTAATTAATTCGGTTACTTCGGCAATGCATATTTACTGGGCTTCCGTTTTCATGCTCCCGCCTCGTATTATTGGAGAGATTGAAAAACGAATGCGAAACTTTTTGTGGAGTGGGGGTCCGAATCAGGTTGCTAAACCAAAAGTTGCATGGAAAAATGTTTGTTTACCAAAGCGGGAAGGAGGATTGGGGATTAGACGTATATCGGAGGTTAACAAAGCTCTACTAGCAAACCGTATATGGAGTATCCTTACTAATAGAGATTCGCTTTGGGTCAAATGGATTCATTCTCATCGAATAAAAAGTAAGAATTTCTGGGAAATTCCTTGCCGTGGTAGTTTGAGTTTGGGGTGGAGGAATATTCTTTCAGTGAGATCGACGGTTCCTCCCTTTATCTGGTATTCGATTCCTGATGGCCGTAAAGCTAATGCATGGAGCGATAATTGGTGTGCTTGTAGTCCTCTTAGACAATTCATTACTCCGAGACGCATCTATAGTGTTGGTTTTAGTATGCAGATGACAGTGTCTGACCTTATTAATGATCATAATATGTGGAGCTGGCCGAGTGCTTGGTTTGATATTTATCCGGTGTTGATTACCCTACCTACTCCGACCCTGGATCATAATGGAGGTGACAACCTGGTTTGGAAGGATAGTCAAGGTAACAATACACACTTTAGTTCGGGTGGGGTCTGGAACAACATCCGCAGGCGTGATCAGGAGGTTCATTGGGTGGATTTAGTCTGGTTTGCGCAATGCATACCGAGACACTCGTTCCATTTGTGGTTGGTAATTAAGAATAAACTGAAAACTCAGGATAGAATGGGTATTCGGGACGTGGGAAGTGCTACCAACCTTAATCTTATGTGTTGCCAGCTTTGTAGATACAATAAAGACTCTCGTGACCATTTGTTTTTCCAATGCTCCTTTGCGACGCAAGTATGGAACAAGGTTAAAGACATGGCATACATGGATAGCGTTGATGCTTGTTGGGGCTCTATTATAGCATGGTTTGAACAAAGATCTAGTTCCAAGAGCGCAGAAACCATTGTTAGTAAACTAGTGGTGGCGGCAGCTACTTACTTTGTCTGGCAAGAGCGAAATAACAGACTTTTCTCAAAAAACCATCGCCCTTCGTCCAAAATAGCGAATATTGTCCTTCAGACGGTTTGACTTAAATTGATGACGTTTAGAGCGGGAAGGAGATCCAAGAACCCGTTGCAGCTGGAGAGATGGAAGATGCAAATGAAGACTATGGATATCGACATGGGCTAGTGCTTGTAGTCTAGTTGTTTTTTGTTTTGTTGTTGCCGTTGTTTGGGCTTGGTAGTTTTCTTTGGTTTTTGTTGGCGGTTTGGGGATGTTTTTCGTTTTGCCTAGTCTTGGTATGTCAAGTCTAGAACTAGTGTGTCATTCTGGCACTCTCGTGTAATTCTTTTATTCATTTATAAATTTACCGGGGTAACCCTTTACCCAAAAAAACGAGGAACATACCATTCACCACGTCGTTGTTGTTGCGAGCTTGGTTAGCATTGAGATTAAACGCTCGTGGATGAGCGGCGGCCTGTTGATCTTGGTTCAGCTGGGGGCAACGATTACAAAGATGAGTAGTATCCCCACACTGAAAACATGCACGAATGGCATTGGATGGTCCTGGGTTCTACGGAGGAGCAGGAAGCGCTGCTTGAGCTGCCTGAACTGGGACTTGCTGAATTGGAGCAGGATTAGCTTGACGGCAATACGAGGTCGTGTGACCATAGCGGTTGCAGTTGGTGCACAAACGACATGCAGAGTTTGCCGGATGATGATAGTTGCAAGTGGTACACTTCGGGTGAGACCCAGCGTACTGCTTCTTAGCTTCTGGAACAGCAGGGTTAGCAGCAGCAGTAGCAGGAGCAGGTTTTGCAGCAGGGTTCGCAGCAGGAGTGATAACATTACGTCCAGAACCCTGAGATTTCCGTTTCTTGTTCTTGCTGCCACTCGGCTGCTGGGTAACTTGATTAGCAGACTTTGAAGGGGCAGGAGTTGGAAACTGCTTATCATGCACACGATTGTTGTTCAAACTTGCTGCCAAACGATAGACTTCCTCAATAGTGTCGAGCTGAGCTGCTTCAATAGAATCGCGAATCGACGGAGGTAGACCGTTGATATACTTGGTTATCATCTGCTTGGGAGTCGAAACCAAGTGAGGAACGATAAAACTTAGCTGCTTAAACCAGGTAGTATACGCCAGGTTGTCATCACCAACTTGTTTCAAATGCCAGAACTCTTCTTCAAGCTTCAATTGTTCATGGGGAGGACAGAACTCGAGCATCATCAGTTCTCGTACCTCGGCCCGTGGAAGAGCGTAGGCTACTTCATTAGTACGGATGTTCCTTTCATTGGACCACCATTCCAAAGCCCTACCTTGAAACACTCCAGTAGCACTCCTGGTCTTCAAATGTTCGGGGCATTCACTATTAATCAAAGTGACCTCTATGCTGTCAAACCACTCAAGCATAGCTGTCACCCCATCACTACCCGTAAACGGTTTAGGGTTGTAGGAGACGAAGTGTTTATGGTTGAACTTGGTAGATGTCGGCTTCTCTACTTTAGAATCCATAGAGGAGGGAGGAATGTTTGATCCTTGAAGCTCAAAGACAATCTTTGGCACGACTCGAGCAATCTGGTTGGCCATGAATGACATCATCTTTTTCTGAGACTTCTCCCTGGATTTCATAAGAGTATCGGATAGCTTTCGAGAAGACATCCTAAAGATCCAACAAGAGGATCGTATGAGTCTAGATTACACACACGACAGATTAAAGAATCTAGATTGAATCACCACAAACTCACGACCTTCACATGGCACGTTGTACAAAGTTTGGTCAACATGCCAAAAACGCTTATATATAGGAAGTACCAGCGGCGTATCCACCACACTTCGGACACATTACCTTGCCTCGTACTCGGTGTCATGTTACGTGTCGTAATTACCACACATACAGATCACTCATCATCATCATCATAGATTGCCCAAATAGTTTCAGATAGATTACTCAAATAGATTCACATAGTTTATTCATAGTTTACTCGATAGATCAACATAAATTAACTCATAGAATAGCCCAATAGTTTAGCATAGACTAACTCAATGGATTAACATAGATTAACTCAGTAGATTAACGCAATAGATTAACCTTTGTTCATGCTAGAGTACACATAGTTCTCACGTAGATTCCTCATAGATTACATGCATAGCTTTAGAGTCAGTATAGATTTCATAGATTCTTATCGCATCCGGGGTAGAAGCTTTTGGGACCTGTCGCTCAGACAAAATGTAACATGGAGTTGGAGGAAGCTGCTAAACATTAGGCCGGTAATTCAACAACACTGTTGGACCAAGTTGGGTAATGGTACTACAACGTCAGTTTGGCTTGATACATGGGATGACGTGTGTCCGTTGAGCTCTTTTATTACGCCACGGGTGATAACGAATGCGGGTTATACGTTACACACAAAAGTAGCTGATATAAATGATAACGGTATGTGGGATTGGCCTAACGGTTGGACGGATCGGTACCCGAACCTTCAGACCATGTCAAACTTTGTTTTAAATCCAACGGTTCCGGATAGACTATTTTGGCGGACCAGAACTGGTAGAGAGGTTGATTTTAGTGCGTCTGCGGTTTGGGATGATATTCGAGTGGTGCGTGATGAAGTTCCATGGACAGGTATGGTATGGTTTTCTCAATCGATTCCTCGCCATTCGTTCTTTATGTGGTTACTGGTAAACAAGAAGTTAAAAACTCAAGATGTTATTAGATCATGGTGCGTGTCGGGTAATGCTAATTTCAATCTACTTTGTTGTTCGTTGTGTACGGCTGGCCCGGATTCTCACGAGCACTTGTTCTTCGAGTGCCAATATGCATCGCAGGTTTGGAGTGGTATTAAAGAGAAAGCTGGTATGGATACGGTTCATAACTCTTGGGATAGTATCTATGATCACCTTGAACGGTATGCTAAGTCAACGTCTGCTTGTCACATTATTGGGAAGCTTGTGGTTAGTGCTGCGGCGTATTTTGTGTGGCAGGAGAGGAACCAACGACTTTTCTCATCAAGGAAAAGGAGTGCAACCAAGCTTATTGAGGTGATTCTAGCAACGGTTCGGATGAAACTGCAATCTATGCGATTCAAGAGGACCAATCAGATTCATGGGATTCTTCAGGAATGGAGCTTGCCTCGCGGGTTGCTGATGGAAGACGATGACTGTGGTTAAATTTAGTTAGTCTGTTGTTTTGCTGTTTGCTAGTTGCTTGGTATACTTTGTTTTGTCGTTTGCTTTTTGCTTGTAAACTCTATGTATGGTATGCCATGCTAGAGAACTGTGGATTAGTTTCTGTCCACACTTGGTTTGTTTTGGTTGATTTATAAAATTCACCGGGGTAACCCTTTACCCAAAAAAAATAGATTTCATAGATTCCACTAGTAATGTTTTCATAGATTACATAGACTTTCCACACTGGTCTGCAAACACTACTCTCGTATGGCACTTGGTACGAAAGTTGGTAACATGTCGGAAGCACTTAATATAGGAAGTACCAGCGGCGTATCCACCATGCTTCGGACATGCCACTTCTATCTCGTGCTTCCATGTCATCTTAGTGTTTCATACCCAAAATCAACACCTCAGAATATAATTGTGACATCTATGTCTCTTCAACCATCAAACAAATACCAAACCAATGAAAGATTGTATTTCATAATTTGGGATTTGTAAAAAAATATGTGTATCATTTGCACATATCAACTCTTGTTCGATTTCAGGCTCTAAATCGCTTTCTGGAAGGTTATACGGGCACTGATGCGTAAATAACCAGTTTAATGCAACAAACACTCTGGAAGAGTGACATAGGCTTAACATACCCTAAATATCCTTTACATAACTTAGAAATAAGTTTTGGAAGGTTTGGTGTGCCGAAATCAAGTTTATTCGCTTACAGGGACTAAATATGACAAACTGCGAAAGTATGCCAATTTGAACTGTAACGAACATTCCGGAACTTGACCATAAGTTAAACATACCCTAAATATCCTTTACATAGCTTAGAAATAGGCTTTGAGGTGTTCGGTGTGCTAAAATAAACTTTTTGATCATTCAAGGACTAAAAGCGTCAAAAAGTGCATAAGTTTGCATTTTCGCGCATAACTTACGTTCTGAACACATCCGGACATCCAAAAATTTATGCAAGCATTAACTTATTTTATTTTAGTGTTTGGCATGAGAAAAATCCATTCGTCGCGCAATTTGGATCGTCTTTCGCGCTTATGCGCATTCCGTCGTAATTAAGCGAACATCGCGATCGTATGACCAAACGAACCAACATCCGGCATATTTTTGAGCATGTTTCATGTCCACAATGTTTAAGCATCGTTTTAGGGCCTTAAAGTTGGCTTAACGGGCCTTAAACATGTCGAAAATGGCTTTAAACACCAACAGGGACTGAAACTGTCATTTTTCAAACTTGTTTGCTGATCAGACACTCAGGCGAGGAGCGTAAGGGTCCATGTATGCCTTACGCGGGCCGCGTGGCCTCCCCAGATGTGCAAAATCAGTTTTAACAGCTGTTAACAGCTGTTATGCACTCCAAACCCAATTGCAAATGGTATTTTCAATCCATGGGCTGAATCTAGGGGTGCCCAAGGTTTCCCAAAACAATGGGACCATGTGTACGGCCGAGATCGAAGCACGTTTCACGATGAACGATCCTAACGGTTGTGCCATGCCTATATAAACCCAACCCATTTCATTCATTCCTCACTTGAATTCTGAGATTTTCTCTAAGTTGGAGTGGTTATCACTTCATACCTGAGAAATACTTGGAATTCAATCTTGCGGGGACCTTCTGTAAGTATTCTTTCGCGTTTTTCATTCGTTTTAGCGTTAAAGTCTAACTGCGTTTGACTTTCTGCATTGACCAGTTTATGGTTAATGCGAAGTTCGTTTGAACTTCATAACGTGAGCGTAATCACGATGGTTATAGTCCCTAGTGACTATACCTACTGATTTCCACGTTCTCTAGGCTCAGTGACAAGTCGTAGTTTCGGCCAAAATGCGTTTTCTCACGTATTTTGTAACCAAACTGCTCTAGAGTATTAAAACTGCTTGTTTTAATACTAAACCTGTTTTCTAACTTTACTTAACATGTTCTAGCATGTTTAGCTCGTCGCTTTTAGATTTGTGCTTGTCTAGGGTCGTAAAGGTAAGCGATCTAAACAATGGGCTTATACTTTCGAACCCGACCCATTTGGTTGATCTTTAGGATCCAACCAAACACATTAGGTGACCATAGTTGTATAGGGAATAACCTTCCGTGGTTATACCTTATGGTCACGTCGCTTAAATAGTTGTATGATAAGTAGTTCCTATGCCTTAAGAAAATTACCAAAATACCTTTTTTGCGCCAAAATTCATTTTAAGCCTATGTAACATAATTTTTGACATCTAAACTGATTTAGCAACAATATTAAGCATGTTAAGGCATATCTTGCTTGTCATAGGACTAGTTAGGCATTCCAAACGCGATTTACGCGAATGACGCGTTAAAGTAGCATAAGCTACCTAAACGGGTCGTAATGGGTCATAAGCACTTAGGTTAGGTTTCATTTTAGTATGTAGGCTTTAGTAAACGATATCATATGAGTTCCAATACTCATTTGGTTCACGAAACCTCATACTATCCAATCTCCCGATTTAGGTCCGGTTATTTATGTAGTTATCTATATAGGGTGCCGTTTGATTCTGTGATCCCTCTAGCTTTGCTTGGTTGTTGTTCAAGACTTCTAAGGACCCTCAAGTGAGTATATAGACCCCTCTTTTACTGTTTTTCAAACGTTTTGGTGTGAAACACATGTGCCTACTTGTTACTTTCATGTTTTCATGTTTTTATATCATATACTTGCTATGTTCATTAGTACACTATTAGTACATGATTTCATTATGTTTTTATGCTATGTATGTCCATTGTGTGCATACTTAGTACATTGTTTTACATTACCTTTTCATGCTATGTATGTTCATCATACTTAGTACATTTGTTTTACATCACATGCTATGTATGTTCATTTTGTTCATACTTAGTACATTCACATCACATCACATGCTTACATTTTGGTATGACATCTGGTTTGTTTAAATGGGACAATGTACATTCATTAACATTAGCTACGCTGCTCGGTAGTAAGTAATGGTACCATAGGACTTGACAAATCCCGTTCCTGACATCCTGGGTTGGTTTGGATGAAAGGAATGACTGAATCCGAAAACATTTCTTTTGATAACCTTTACTTAGGGTTATCCGTCTGTCTCAAGGCTTGAATGTATGGAATTTTCACACACCACATAGATGTTTGTATCAGTATAGCATGCATTTCCACAAAACATAACATTGATTTAAACTGAGTTTTACTTCAATACATCGTTTTGTGCATTTTTACCTATGGTTTAGTTGATACATATTTCACTAACCATACATTACATTTTGTTTACACATTACATGATTGACATTTGACATAGACATTTTTTTTACATGGTTTTCACAATGACATTTGACATTTGGTTTAGACATGGGCAATTTACATTGGTGGTTTGTTTGGGTAAGTGATTTAAGTAACGAGACGTGTGTAATGTGATACAAGCATGGTGGATACGCCGCTGGTACTTCCTACATATAAGTGCTTGTATTATATTACATGTCGTAGTGTTACTTAAATCATTCAATTTGGACTTAAACATTTTATACAAATAACATATTTTTTCACAAGACATTGTTTTACAAAACAGTTTGTTTTAAACAAACTCATTTTACTTGGTTATTCATTTAACCTTACATTATTCTTTCAAATATACATATCTATCATCGCTTTTCAAACGTTTTATAAAACGAAACATTTTACAAGGATCATGACTGACTTTTGTTAAACAATTTTTTTTCTAAACTTATAAGTCATGGATCCTAAATCAATAAAACCTATGTACTCACCGGCATTTTTATGTTGACGTACCTATTTTCACATGTGTTTCGGGAGATGATGCATAGGATTGATCAAGATACACATAGGTGGACTTGGGCCTTAGTGACAATAAAAGATGCAAGACTAGTTAATTTTGTTATTTTTCTTTGTTGTTAAGACATTGTAATTCAGTTAATCAATAAAACAACTTTTAAATTTTCCATGTGTTATGAAACAATGATTCTGTTACAACACTCCCTGACGATTCCGCCACGTTTTGTTGTTTTGCGTGGTCGGGGTGTGACAGAAAAGTTGGTATCAGAGCTCATGGTTATAGGGAATTAGGTTATTAGTAATGCATTGACCTAGTCTATAACCTTCCTAGGACCCTAACGCGAGTTTACTTGCGTTTAGTCATAAAACAATACTGTCACCTATCCTTAGGCGACAACCACAACAAGAACATAAATTTCAAAACCGCTTTGAAAACTAATCATCTGTTCTAGGATGATTTATTATATGGTTTTGAATCCTTCCAGTTTGATTGTTGGCCTAGTGCCTTCTAAGTTTTCAAAATCTCGTCAAGGTTTTGAGTTCTAAATAATGTGAACACTTGCAAACCGGAAGATTGAATGCCTGTACTCTGAGTTTTCTGTCTAAGGCTAGAGTGTTCGTACAAATCCGCAGTATCAGACCAGTCACTCTTACCTGGGAACTCTTGGGGTGAGTGTTCACTTATAGGCAAGCACGTCTTCAGCGATACGTTATTATGACCCGCTTGCTTTGATTTGTCACCATCTCATTTGTTTGCCTTAGGTAACAAACAAATGATCGCAATTCGTATGCATTTCCTTTCTGTTTTGTTTATCCGATAACATTTCATTTTGTTGCTTCCTATGTCTTCCATTTTCTTCTAGAATGTCTTTTCCTCTCAACAACGGTCAAATGTCCGAGCAAGCAGCCAAATTTGCCCAGCAAATAGGCGAAGTAATTTTGAAGTCTGTGGATTTAGGCATTGCCATGTCTCGTCTCAAAAATGGAGCCACTCAAGAGTCACCAAAGGAAGTAGAAGTCAAGCCTGCACCAAAATCAAGGAAGCGTAAGGCTTCAAGGAA
The DNA here is from genome assembly GCF_002127325.2 of Helianthus annuus. Taxonomy (NCBI): domain Eukaryota; kingdom Viridiplantae; phylum Streptophyta; class Magnoliopsida; order Asterales; family Asteraceae; genus Helianthus; species Helianthus annuus. Next base: position 46,746,106 of record NC_035439.2, on the reverse strand, counting down.
ACCCGCAGTAGTTACACCTAATCAAGCGGGACCTAGCCAAGTGGCAGCGCCACCAGCTAGGAAGCCATACATAGGAACTGCCCCATGGTGCAAACGATGCAACCGTCATCATTCAAACCTCGTACCCTGCTCCAAATGTACCTACTGTGGACGGTTGGGACATTTGATTAACATATGCCGCTTTGCTATCTAGAACAAAGTTGTTGCAAATCTTGCTGCTACCCAACTCCAAGTCAACCCTACTCAAGCTCGTTTTCCGTCTAGTACTTGCTACAACTGTGGTGAGACGAGCCATTTCAGGAACAAATGCCCGAAGATTGTCAATGCAAATCCAACCCTTGGATGAGCATTTGGCCGAGCAAAAGATGTTGTTGTCTTATGCCTTTGTTTCTTTTGTTTTCTTGTATTGTGAAACAATCTGTTTTGTTCATAAATAAAAGTCGTTGTTCGCAATTCTAATATACAAATGTAGTTACATGTGTGTATGGCATTTCCCTATGATACCTACATCAAGGAACTATGCTCTTTACAAACTACTCTTGTGATTCTCCCTTTCAAGTGATCGCTCATAATTTCCTCGAAAGTTCTAAATACTTGTTTCATTCTAAGAAGCGAAGTACATGAAATGAAGTGACATTATGAGTAATCGTGCTTTTTCGCACATCTATGCCTTTGAATCCTTGGTTAGATAACTAAGGGTATTTTCAAATCTCATACCCATTACGTTCTGATTTTTCAACATGCATAACATAAGTTTTCAAAACAACCTTCATGATTTCAAAAACATTTTATATATAGTTCAAAAACGTTTTTAATATAGTGTATTTACTTAACATATCATGCATGATTTCAAAACATTGTCTATATTTTCAAAAACAACTTCCATGATTTCAAAAACAATGTCTATGTTTTCAAAAACGACCTTCATGATTTCAAAATGTTACTAATACAGTATAATTACTTATATCAAGTGCATGACTTCAAAAGCATCATTCATGTTTTCAAAAACCTTATACAGAATTTCAAAATTCATCCTGCATGATTTTTTAAACATTTTTATAAATATACCTACCTAATACACCTACTTTATGATTTCAAAAGTATTATATATATAAGGTTTCCAAAAACATTGAACACATTTTGGAACCCCATGCATAGTTTTCAAAGTATTTTCCTCATACATTGACTTAACCTTCAAATTCCGCTTCATATGTCGCCTTGGCATATCTAGCATCTCAACTTCATAAGCATTTTTACTTCATGTTTTGACTTAAGCACATCCAGTGCAAGGTTTCAAAACATCTTCAACTTCTAAAATCCATATGGGATCTTTTTATCTTCACAATTAGACCCTTGTGGATGATTATCTTTCAAATCGGAGTCCTTAATTGGATTCCTTGTGTACCTGAATTCGAACATTTTGATTCTTTATAATCGAAATCGAATTTCCTCTTTAAGATCTTTCTATCTTCATAGTCAGATTCTTGATAATGTTTAAAAGTACCAAATGAAATCCATGGATTGGATTCCTGGTGTGCTTTAAATATCCGTGTCCAAAGATAACAAATCAAGTTAAACAATTATATGATTATGTGTTTATGCACTTTGTGTTTTCTTTTATGCACTTTTGTGTTTTTGAATACTCTGGATATTCGTTATCCAAATCCTCATAGAACCTTTCATATCTTCATATGAGAGATTCGTAGTAGGATATTCAAAAAGGTACTACCTTAAATCCTTATTGGGCTTCTACGTGATAGTCAAGACCCTTGGATTATATAGTACCATTCCATGATTCAAAAGGAGACCCTTTGAGTGGTCTAGTCAAATGATTGATTCAGAATCTGGTTGAGAATGACATGTGATGATATAAGCTGAAAAGACTCCTTGGCAGTCTGGAGATCATTTATTGACTCAATTAAAAAGGACCCCAGTATGGTCAAATCACAATCATCACAGGCTCGTTCATTGTTTTCCTCCCCTACACAGTCTAAGATGCACTACGTGACTATGCAAGGAATTACGTAATTATGGATGCATACATAATTACGAAGTTCAGTGCAGGGAAACCGCGGTAAGACTTATTATGTGTAAGAACCAATAGTGGCGACCGTAACAAAATGTGAACAATGTAATAGAGGTATGGTGGACGCACCAATAATGCTTTATATACTTGTATATAAGTGACCCTCTCACGTTGCAAGCATGATGTTATTTAAGGTTACTAGAAGTTCAGGACTCTAACCAGTGTTTTTCGATCTTTTCAACTTCATGTTTCAAGCTCTCACTAGTTTCCTCTAAATAAATTTCGGGACGAAATTTCCTGAAGTAGGGGAGACTGTGACATCTGTGTCTCTTCAACCATCAAACAAATACCAAACCAATGAAATATTGTATTTCACAATTTGGGATTTGTAAAAAAAAATATGTGTATCATTTGCACATATCAACTCTTGTTCGATTTCGGGCTCTAAATCGCTTTCTGGAAGGTTATACGCACACTGATGCGTAAATATAACCAGTTTAATGCAACAAACACTATGGAATAGTGACATAGGCTTAACATACCCTAAATATCCTTTACATAACTTAGAAATAAGTTTTGGAAGGTTTGGTGTGCCGAAATCAAGTTTTTTTTTGGGTAAAGGGTTACCCCGGTAAATTTTATATATCAACCAAATAAAACAGGGTGTATCAAGACATTGATACACACTACTAGCCTTGGCATACCAAGACTAGGAAACCAAACAACCAGACACAACCCAAACAGTCACAACCGAAACCAAAACAACCCGAGAAACAATACATCACAACCCCAAACGAAAAGAAAAAACTAGGAGACTACAAAATCTCTAGCCTGGATCTATATCCACATTCTTCTTCGAGACAAGCCATTTATCCAATAACCTCTTTTGCTTCAAGTCGCCACCCATACGGAATCCCATAAGCTTGAGCCGAACTGTATCAATAATGACCTTCGAGAGCACACTTGCATTCCGCCGTTCACGAGAAAACAGACGAGTGTTCCTTTCTTGCCATATAAAACAGACGAGAAAACAGACGAGTGCCGAAATCAAGTTTATTCGCTTACAGGGACTAAATATGACAAACTGCGAAAGTATGCCAATTTGAACTGTAACGAACATTCCGAAACTTGACCATAAGTTAAACATACCCTAAATATCCTTTACATAGCTTAGAAATAGGCTTTGAGGTGTTCGGTGTGCTAAAATAAACTTTTTGATCATTCAAGGACTAAAAGCGTCAAAAAGTGCATAAGTTTGCATTTTCGCGCATAACTTACGTTCTGAATACATCTGGACATCCAAAAATTTATGCAAGCATTAAAATATTTTATTCTAGTGTTTGACATGAGAAAAATCCATACGTCGCGCAATTTGGATCGTCTTTCGCGCTTATGCGCATTCCGTCGTAATTAAGCGAACATCGCGATCGTACGACCAAACGAACCAACATCCGGCATATTTTTGAGCATGTTTCATGTCCACAATGTTTAAGAATCATTTTAGGGCCTTAAAGTTGGCTTAACGGGCCTTAAACATGTCGAAAATGGCTTTAAACACCAACAGGGACTGAAACTGTCATTTTTCAAACTTGTTTGCTGATCAGACACTCAGGCGGGCCACGTAAGGATCCATGTATGCCTTACGCGGGCCGCGTGGCCTCCCCAGATGTGCAAAATCAGTTTTAACAGCTGTTAACAGCTGTTATGCACTCCAAACCCAATTGCAAATGGTATTTTCAATCCATGGGCTGAATCTAGGGGTGCCCAAGGTTTCCCAAAACAATGGGCCCATGTGTATGGCCGAGATCGAAGCACGTTTCGCAATGAACGATCCTAACGGTTGTGCCATGCCTATATAAACCCAACCCATTTCATTCATTCCTCACTTGAATTCTGAGATTTTCTCTAAGTTGGAGTGGTTATCACTTCATACCTGAGAAATACTTGGAATTCAATCTTGCAGGGACCTTCTGTAAGTATTCTTTCGCGTTTTTCATTCGTTTTAGCGTTAAAGCCTAACTGCGTTTGACTTTCTGCATTGACCAGTTTATGGTCAATGCGAAGTTCGTTTGAACTTCATAACGTGAGCGTAATCACGATGGTTATAGTCACTAGTGACTATACCTACTGATTTCCACGTTCTCTAGGCTCAGTGACGAGTTGTAGTTTCGGCCAAAATGCGTTTTCTCACGTATTTTGTAACCAAACTACTCTAGAGTATTAAAACCGCTTGTTTTAATACCAAACCTGTTTTCTAACTTTACTTAACATGTTCTAGCATGTTTAGCTCGTCGCTTTTAGATTTGTGCTTGTCTAGGGTCGTAAAGGTAAGCGATCTAAACAATCGCTTATACTTTCGAACCTGACCCATTTGGTCGATCTTTAGGATCCAACCAAACACATTAGGTGACCATAGTTGTATAGGGAATAACCTTCCGAGGTTATACCTTATGGTCACGTCGTTTAAATAGTTGTATGATAAGTAGTTCTTATGCCTTAAGAAAATTACCAAAATACCTTTTTTGCGCCAAAATTCATTTTAAGCCTATGTAACATAATTTTTGACATCTAAACTGATTTAGTAACAATATTAAGCATGTTAAGGCATATCTTGCTTGTCATAGGACTAGTTAGGCATTCCAAACGCGATTTACGCGAACGACGCGTTAAAGTAGCATAAGCTACCTAAACGGGTCGTAATAGGTCATAAGCACTTAGGTTAGGTTTCATTTTAGTATGTAGGCTTTAGTAAACGATATCATATGAGTTCCAATACTCATTTGGTTCACGAAACCTCATACTATCCAATCTCCCGATTTAGGTCCGGTTATTTATGTAGTTATCTATATAGGGTGCCGTTTGATTCCGTGATCCCTCTAGCTTTGCTTAGTTGTTGTTCAAGACTTCTAAGCACCCTCAAGTGAGTATATAGACCCCTCTTTTACTGTTTTTCAAACGTTTTGGTGTGAAACACATGTGCCTACTTGTTACTTTCATGTTTTCATGTTTTTATATCATATACTTGCTATGTTCATTAGTACACTATTAGTACATGATTTCATTATGTTTTTATGCTATGTATGTCCAATGTGTGCATACTTAGTACATTGTTTTACATTACCTTTTCATGCTATGTATGTTCATCATACTTAGTACATTTGTTTTACATCACATGCTATGTATGTTCATTTTGTTCATACTTAGTACATTCACATCACATCACATGCTTACATTTTGGTATGACATCTGGTTTGTTTAAATGGGACAATGTACATTTATTAACATTAGCTACGCCGCTCGGTAGTAAGTAATGGTACCATAGGACTTGACAAATCCCGTTCCTGACATCCTGGGTTGGTTTGGATGAAAGGAATGACTGAATCCGAAAACATTTCTTTTGATAACCTTTACTTAGGGTTATCCATCTGTCTCAAGGCTTGAATGTATGGAATTTTCACACACCACATAGATGTTTGTATCAGTATAGCATGCATTTCCACAAAACATAACATTGATTTAAACTGAGTTTTACTTCAATACATCGTTTTGTGCATTTTTACCTATGGTTTAGTTGATACATATTTCACTAACCATACATTACATTTTGTTTACACATTACATGATTGACATTTGACATAGACATTTTTTTACATGGTTTTCACAATGACATTTGACATTCGGTTTAGACATGGGCAATTTACATTGGTGGTTTGTTTGGGTAAGTGATTTAAGTAACGAGACGTGTGTAATGTGATACAAGCATGGTGGATACGCCGCTGGTACTTCCTATATATAAGTGCTTGTATTATATTACATGTCGTAGCGTTATTTAAATCATTCAATTTGGACTTAAACATTTTATACAAATAACATATTTTTTCACAAGGAGGTGACCACCAATTAACATAAGGGTTCTCTGGGCGATTTTGGGCGAAATAGAAACCCTAGCCGATTCAATCACTCCCTCGTCTTGATCGATCTTCCTAATCAGTTGAAGACAGAGTGGGTGGCCGTGTTCTAGGGTTCCGTTATCCTCTTTGCAGTCTGTAAGTTTTCGGGGTTAATTTTGCGGCGGCTGTTATACATTCAAACTTTGTTTCGGATTCAAACTTGGTTCGGATTAGAGTTTCTTGTACAAGGGTTGCTGCATAGTTCGACGCTGAATACTCTGCTCTTGAAAGTTTGTGTGTCGGCGGCTGCTAGGGTTTCTTTTATCTGGTTCAGCCGTCACACCGATTCTACTTGTTCAGATTAGGGTTCTTCACATAAGGCTGTTGGACAACATCTCTAAGGTAATCAGGTTTTTTCCATACTGATCAACTTAGGGTTTGTTCAAGACACGTCTGTTGCCTGTACCGTATGGATGAGAAGAAATCAGATGGGGTTTTTCCGCAAGACCGCGGCAAACCATCTGTTTCTTTTGAAGATTTAGCCAAACGTTTCATTGATGTTGAGGGTAATACTTGGTTACCCCGAAGAGGGTCGGTTCAGAACCCTATTGAATCTGCAACATTCAGTGCAATGGATAAACTTGCGAAATTGGCTGGTCCATTGTCTACGGATTGTGAAGGGTCTGGTTACCCAAGCATGGGATTCCCATCATTAACTGGTTCAAATGGATTGAATATGTCGGTTGTTCGAGGAACACCGGGGGTTGCGGATCGGGTTTCTTTTGCTAAAGTGGCTGCAAACTCTAAAGAAACTGTAAAAGTGAATTTTAGGGCTATGGAGTCTAATGAGAGTGTTGACGGAGCAGATGTGGTGATTCCATTATCTTCGGTTAAACAAGTTACAGACAGGTATGCAAACACTTTGTATGGATATTTTCTGGGTAAACGTTTGGCATTTCCTGTGGTGGATTTTTTTGCAAAGAACAAGTGGGTGAAATATGGTTTGACTAGACTTATGATGAATGCGAATGGGTTCTTTTTCTTTAAGTTCAAGACTAAAGAAGGGATGGACCAGATGTTAGAGGATGGTCCTTGGATGATCAGAAACGTTCCTATTATCTTGAAAGAGTGGTCGGCATCCATCAAGTTGGAAAAAGAGGATATAAAAGCTATTCCAGTTTGGGTTAAGATGCATGAAGTGCCGTTAGCAGCTTATACTGAGGACGGTCTTAGTTTGCTCGCTTCTAAGATAGGGGTGCCTAAGATGCTTGATTCGTACACTGCTACAATGTGTGCTGAGTCATGGGGAAGAAGCAGTTATGCTAGAGCTCTCATTGAAATTCAAGCCGGGGCTGAGTTAAAGAGGAGTGTTACTGTTGCAATCCCGTCTTTAGAGGGTAAGGGTCACTCAATGGAGGAGGTTAAAATCGAATATGATTGGGAGCCGTTAAGGTGCTCATCTTGCTGCGTGTTTGGTCATGATGATAACTCGTGCCCAAAGAGCCCTCAAGTTGTTTCGAGTGGGGATTCTGGAAAGAAAATTGATGATTTTCAGGTTGTTGGTGCAAAGAAGAAGAAAACTAATAACCAGGGTCTGCATATGAAAAATCAGAAGCCTAAGGTAGTGTACAGACCAGTTGTAAACCCTAAACCAGTTTCGTCCTTGAAGAAGCCAATTAACAATCAGGTATCAACGTCAAACCCTTTTGATGTTCTTAAGGATGATGATGGTAGTCAGGGAGGTAGTACTGTGGGTCGTATAGAGAAGAAGGCCAAGCAGGTTAATGACAAGGAAGATTCAGATGAGGATGAGGTTGAGGAAGTCTACAATGAAACTAATGAATTTATGACTTCGGGAACACATCCTTCATCGTCTAGAGCTCGGGCAAGCAACTCATCCACAAAGGGTTCCAATGGCTAGACAAGTTGTGTTTCGAGTCAAGGGATTGCCGGTTTGTGGCAATTTCATCTTTGATGATGGGGGTTGAGTCGTTTTTGGTTTCGTGTTTGGTTTTTGCTTACTTTACTTTCATGATGTAATGTAGGCTAGGTTATGGGTTGTCTTAGATATTTTGGCTTTGTTTGGTTTACATATACGGGGCATGTCCTGTATATGTATATGAATTAGTGTGGAACTCACCATCACTACTTGTACTTTATTGGGATTGTTTTAATAGAATCACCGGGGTAACCCTTTACCCAAAAAAAAACATATTTTTTCACAAGACATTGTTTTACAAAACAGTTTGTTTTAAACAAACTCATTTTACTTGGTTATTCATTTAACCTTACATTATTCTTTCAAATATACATATCTATCATCGCTTTTCAAACGTTTTATAAAACGAAACATTTTACAAGGATCATGACTGACTTTTTGTTAAACAATTTTTTTTTTCTAAACTTATAAGTCATGGATCCTAAATCAATAAAACCTATGTACTCGCCGGCATTTTTATGTTGACGTACCTATTTTCACATGTGTTTCAGGAGATGATGCATAGGATTGATCAAGATACACATAGGTGGACTTGGGCCTTAGTGACAATAAAAGATGCAAGACTAGTTAATTTTGTTATTTTTCTTTGTTGTTTTTTGGGTAAAGGGTTACCCCGGTGATTCTATATATTCACAACCAAAAACGCACAAGTAGTGTAGAGAGTCTACACTAGTTCAATCACAGGACATGCCCCATGAAAGTAGAAACAAAGAAACAACAATGAAACCACCAAACAGGAACAAACAACTAGACTACGCTCTAGAAAAAATCAAAAAACAATTTTGTCAGCCTCCATCATCATGCAATTCAGTTCCGTTAATCTCCCACTCCCTTAGAAGGTCGACGCACGTTGTCACAATTCTTCAACTTCGCTCCCAACAATTTATACCGCACCTGTTGGATAATAATTTCACTTATAATTTCCGGAGGCCTCAACTGGTTCTTGAATAATCTAGCATTACGCTCTTGCCAAATAAAATAAGCACTAGCCGCCACCGCCAACCTCGCAATATAGTTAGCTGCAGATTTCGACTTGGACCGCAACATCAACCAATTAACGATATCGGCCCACTTGGGCTGAACCGAAACCATACCCACTTTGTGCCTAACCATATGCCAAACTTGAGCAGAAAACTTACATTCGAAAAATAGATGACTATGAGAATCGTGGTTAGCGTAACAAAGCAAACAGCACATCATATCCATATTCTTTCTACGCGAGATATCCCAAGACAGAATTTTATCCTGAGTGAGTAATTTTCTTCTCATGATCAGCCACATTAAAAAAGCATGACGCGGGATGCATTGACTGAACCAAACAATCCGACTCCACTCTATCTCCAACTCTCGGTGCCTAATCGATTCCCAAACACGCGATGTAGAAAATTCTTGCAACTGATCTCCTTGTCGCCACATGAGTTTATCCGGTTTGTGCGTATTAAAGGACAACTGATCGAGTTGTACAAGAATCGGATATCTATCCCTCCAAACGGCTGGCCATCTCCACGAATTGTCTACAAACACATCCGAAACCTTAGATTCCATATTAAAACCCGCGTTGGCAATAGCTCTAGGCGATAGGAAATACTCAAGCGGACCCACAAGACTCCAAGTATCGAACCAAGCTGACGTAGTTAACCCATTACCAACATCTGACCAAACGAAACTCCTCATGGTCGGACGAATCTGAAGGATCTTTCTCCAAGACCAGCAACAACTAGCAGGAACTCTACAAGCCCAAAAACTTTTGCCTTTCAACCTGTATGAGTGAACCCACTGAACCCACAAGGATTCCCGTCTCGAAAGAATACTCCAAATATGCGCTGTCATAAGAGCTTTATTAACATCACTAATCCGACGGATGCCTAACCCACCTTCATATTTAGGCACACATACCGCTTTCCAAGAAACCTTGGCCCGACCTTTCTGAAACACACTGTCATGAGACCATAAAAAGTTCCGCATCAACGCCTCCAAGTCGAGAATGACCCGTGTAGGTAAAATAAATACTGAAGACCAGAAAATATGCATCGAAGACAAGACCGAAACAATGAGTTGAACCCTGCCCGCAAACGATAGAAGTTTATTCCTCCAATGCATGATACGTTTTTCAATTTTCTCCACCATGACTTGACAGTCTTTGTACAGCAAACGAGAAGATATAAGAGGCACACCCAAATATCTCACAGGCAAAAGACCCTCCTTAAACGGCAAAATATTCAAAATAGCAGTTTTAATATAAGATGGCACATTAGAGAAAAAAACTGTACTTTTCTGAGTATTAGGTAATAATCCCGACATCTTCGCAAAAGAATTGAGAGACTTCATGATACACCTGGCCGATGCAATCTCCCCTTTCGAAAAGATAAACAAGTCATCCGCAAAACATAGGTTGATAATCTGTTGACGTTCGCACTTGTTATGAAATTTAAACGAAGAGTCAATCCTGACCGCATGGTGTAGAATAGCCGTAAGAATCTCCATAACTAGCGTAAATAAGTATGGAGAAATCGGATCACCCTATCTTAGACCCCGGTTACCCTTGAAAAAACAATGAACATCACCATTAATACACACTGAAAAAGTAGTAGTAGAGACACATACCATAATCCAGTGAACCATCTTGGAATGAAACCCGAAACCAAGCAATATATTCTTGAGAAAACTCCAATCCACAGTATCATAAGCCTTTTGAATGTCAACTTTGAACGCACACTTAGGGGGGCCGATATTCCGGTGATAGTTATGCATCAACTCTTGCGTTAACAAAATATTATCCGAAATTTTTCTACCCGGCACAAAAGCTGATTGGTTGACACTGACAATATCATTCAACGCCACTTTCATTCTGTCGGCAACAATCTTACTTATGCACTTGTACATGACATTGCAGCAAGCAATTGGACGGTAATCCGTGACCACATAAGGGGATGAAACTTTAGGGAGCAAAACAATGAGCGTATGGTTTAATTCCCTAAGGAGCTTCCCTGTAACAAAAAAATCAATAACAGCATTCGAAACATCATTACCCATGATAGGCCAATAAAACAACATTTAAATTTTCCATGTGTTATGAAACAATGATTCTGTTACGACACTCCTCGACGATTCCGCCACGTTTTGTTGTTTTGCGTGGTCGGGGTGTGACAATAATAGTCGATAAAGATTACCACATAGATTACACATAGAATAAAACTTGGTAAATTTAGTTTGATTTGAGATTAGGATTAACGTTTTAGATTGCGGACGACGTGTGATTCGTGTAAAATATACCAAAACTGAGCGAGGAATTGAGTTTTTTTTTTTTTTTGGGTAAAGGGTTACCCCGATGAATTTTATAAATAACCAAATAAGAACGAGGGTGTATCAGAGCGACACACCAACTAGACTTGACAGACCAAGCCTAGGAAAACAAGCAAAACATCCAACAAAACAACCAAAACAACAGTCAACCAAACAAAAAACAACCAAGCCAAACCTAGACACAAAACGCACACAACTTAGCCTGGCTTCACTACATTATCGTCGTTCTCTTCAATCTTCCACAACTTGAAAATCCTTTCCTTAGTTGTAGCCGCCCGAAACCTGGATCCCATGATACGCAATCGAACCGAGTGTTTAATTACCTCAATTACTTGAGCTACCGTCCTCTTATGATTTTTAAACATTCTGTTATTCCTCTCTTGCCAGATGTAGTAAGACGAAGCCGCAATCAACAACTTACACACAACGTTATCCGCTTTCTTAGAACTTGAATGTTGATCCGCCCAACTTAATAACGATTCCCAAGTATTATCCATGCTCCTCAGCTGAACCAATTCCTTCACGTTACTCCACACTTGCTCCGCAAAAGAGCATCGGAAAAATAAGTGATCCCGACTATCACGATCTGAGTAACATAGCGAACAACACATCAAATTTAAATTTGTAAGACTCCCTGCTTCCCAAGCTGTCAACCGGTCCTGAGTTTTTAATTTATTTCGAAACGATAGCCACAAATGAAATGAATGCCTCGGAATGCATTGAGAAAACCAAACCATGTTAGACCACATCATCTGATTCTCCCTATTCCGAATTGTATTCCACACCTGAGCCGATTGGAATTCACCAGTTTTCCCATCCAAATCTTTCCACACCAAACGATCAAGAGAGTTAGGAACTATAGTCGGAACCGAGATCGTGAATAACACCGGAAAGAGATCCAGCCAAGCTTGCGGCCACTTCCAATTTCCATTTTGATCAATAACGTCTGCGACTGTAGACTGTAACGAGAAACCAGCATTGGCAATGGCCCGAGGAGAAATAAAGGAACTAATCGGACTTAACGAGCACCACATATCACTCCACACATTGGTTCGAGACCCACTCTGAATAGAAGACCATATGTGAGGCCGAATGATATGGCGAATAGATAAGATCTTTCGCCATCCCCAACTCATACTCCCACGGCACGGAATATCCCAAAAATTCCGACCTTTAAGCTTATAATCATGAATCCACGCTTCATGATAATACTCCAAATATGGTTTGCCATGAGCGATTTATTGACATCAGAAATGCTTCTAATGCCCAATCCACCCACATTTTTCGGCAAACACACTTCGTTCCATGCAACCTTGGCACGAATTCTACCATCTGAACCCGCATTCCACAAAAATCTGCGAATACGCTTTTCAAGTTCATTAATAACCCTAGCCGGAATAATGAAAACTGAGGCCCAGTAAATGTGCATCGATGAGAGAACCGAGTTAATAAGCTGTAACCTACCAGCAAACGATAAAGCTTTTGTTGCCCAATTAACAATCTTTTTATCCATACGCTCAATGAGAATCATGCAATCTTTATATAACAGTCTTGACGAAATAAGAGGAACCCCAAGATAGCGGACAGGGAGGACACCCTCCTGGTAAGGCATAATATTCAAAATTTCCTGCCGAACTGAGTGTGGCACATTGCAAAAAAACACCGTACTCTTAGCTGGGCTAGGTGCAAGACCTGAGATATTAGTAAAAATCTCCATTGCTTCTTTTATTTTCTTGACAGAGACCACATCACCATGCACAAAGATAAATAAATCATCAGCAAACGACACGTTGATTATCTTCTCCTTAGAACAGTGAGCATGATATTTAAAAGGCATACTAGCTGCTCGCTTAAGCAGAAGCGATAATACCTCCATGACTAGCGTAAATAAGTAGGGCGACATAGGATCACCTTGCCTTATAAAACCACATAAAGTCACATTCAAGAAATCGAGATAACATAAAAGCAAGATAGGCTTATAAAACATAGGATTGTTCCTGGTAGAGGAACGGAGACTAACCAAAGTGATTCGAACCTCTTTCGAATTGAGATAACGTGTCTTGACTTACTTAGACAAATACGTCATCGATGTTAGGCCTACGATATTCGTCCTTTTGGTCATTTCACGTACTTAATTGATTGGTAGTTACGAGACTTTGGCGAGACATAAAATCATCAAGGAGTTGGACTAGTTATCAAGGTCTGAGTTTCACCTCTAACTTGACAACATCGTACCCTAACTAGTGTTGGTACTTATCCGCAGATAAGACCTACTGGAATAATATGGAGATTTCCCATTAAGGTTCGGATGTCACTCCTATCCTGTGGGCAAATCTAGTGCAAAAATACAAGCACTGTGTAACAGTGTTTTCATATTATAAAGTGTACATTGTGTGACAACTGTGCTCTGTAATCTCTGTACGATGAAAAACAATGTTGATTATTAATAAAACAATGTGCTTTGGTGTTATTACATGTGTTTTGGTGTTATTTTGTGTGTATTTGTGTTTGGTGATTTTACAATTCGATTCGATTCCAATTTCAAGCTCTAAATCGCTTTCTGGAAGGTTATACGCGCACTAATGCGTAAATATAACCAGTTTAATGCAACAAACACTCTGGAATAGTGAAATAGGCTTAACATACCTTAAATAACCTCTAAATAACTTAGAAATAAGTTTTGGATGGTTCGGTGTGTTAAAATCAACCTTGTTCAATCGCAGGGACTATTTATGTCAAACTGCGAAACTATACCGATTTGTATAGTAACGAACACTCCGGAGTTTGATCATAAGTTAAACATACCCTAAATAACCTTTACATAGCTTAGAAATAGGCTTTGAGGGGTTCGATATGCTAAAATAAACTTTATTGATCAATAGGGACTAAAAGCGTAAAAAAGTGCACAAGTTTGCATTTTCGCGCATATCTTACGTTCTGAATACATCCGGACATCCAAAAATTTATGTAAGCATTAAAATATTATGTTTTAGTGTTAATATGGCGCTTATGACCAATCACATATGGAGTCTCCTGAACAGAAGGCACTCTATATGGGTTAATTGGATACATGATCATAAAATTAAAGGGCAGTCGTTTTGGCAGCTACGGTCCGCGGGTAATAGTGCCTCTAGTTGGCGGTATATTCTGAAAATTCGGGATCGGGTTCGTCCGTTTATTGTCTCCAAGCTTGGGAACGGTCATAGTACGTCCGCTTGGTTTGATCGGTGGTCTCAAATTGGTCCGCTTTGTGACGTCGTTTCAGCCCGTTGGCTTCACAATGCGGGGTTCACTCTTGCTTCCAAAGTTAGTGATATTGTGATTGATGGAGATTGGGGGTGGCCGAGAGCGTGGATGGATCTTTTTCCGGTTTTATTAACTATTCAGCCGCCAAGTCTTAATCCTCACAAGTCGGATTCATTAATCTGGCGAGACGCTAGGGGCAATGAGCAGGATTATTCAGCTTCAATTGTGTGGGATTCGATAAGAAGTCAGGGTGCTACAGTTCCGTGGGTGGAGATTGTTTGGTTCGCGAATTGCATTCCGAGACATGCTTTTCTTTCATGGCTCATCTGCAAGAAGAAGCTCAAAACTCAGGATAAGCTAAAGCAATGGGATGTTGGTGCTAGCACTAACTTAAACCTGCTGTCTTGTCCGTTGTGTTCCTTGGTTCCGGACTCGCATGATCATTTGTTCTTTGAGTGTTCTTTTTCAATGCAGGTTTGGTCGTCAATTAAATCCTTTGCTGGAATCCAATTAATGTCTAGCAAATGGGAGGATATTGTTGAGTGGTTGATTCATGTTCCTTCGAAAAAGTCCATGCGAAGTGTGATTGGCAGGTTAGTTCTATCGGCGACCGCATATTTTATATGGCAAGAACGTAATCAAAGGCTTTTTAAATCCAAGAAAAGAACGGTGCATGTGATTACTGAAGCTATTGTATCTACGGTTAGATTGAAGCTAGCCTCGGTGAAGGTCAAGAGCTCTATGACTGGGAAGAGTTTATTAGAAAAATGGAATGTGCCTCGCTTGTAGTTCATTGGTTGTCTCTAGTTAGTGTCTAGAGGTTGTTCTTGTTTTTAGTGTGGTTTGCTTTTTAAGCTTGTTAACACTTCCTGGCATGTCAGGATAGTGAACTAGTGAGGACTCTCCTTACTACTTGTTTGTTTTGGTTTTGTGATATATGATATTGAACCGGGGTAACCCTTTACCCAAAAAAAAATCCATTCGTCGCGCAATTTGGATCGTTTTTGCGTTCGTTACGACTCCCGTCGTAATTAACCGAACAACGCAATCGTACGACCAAACGAGCCAACATCCGAGATATTTTTGAGCACATTTTAAGTTCCGTATACTATAACTTCATTTTAGAGCCTTAAAATGGGGTTAACAGGGTTTAAACGTGCCAAAAATGCTTAAAAATCAAGTTTGGGGCTTCAGGGGCCTGTTCTGCCAATTGCTGAAACTTGTTGCCAGCACACAAGGTCCTTACGGACCGTATGGAGGTGCTTACAGTCCGTAAGCCCTCTCCAGCACAGCAGACTTCATTTTTAAAAACCCAGCTGTTCCCCATTGTTTTGCACATGGTTTTGGGCAATCTATGGGCTGGTTTGAAGGCTCCCATGGTATTCAAATCAGTGGGTACGAGGTGTATGGTCTAGATCATTCCTTCTTCTCCAAGAAACGATCCTAACGGTTGTGAAAATCCTATAAATACCCCCCACCCTTCACTCATTTCCCTCACATTTGAATCTGATTCTACACTCTCTAAGTGGAAGTTTGTGCTTCCTACCTGAGAGTGAATCGGGTTCGAATCTTGCGGGGACCTTCTGTAAGTATTCTTTCGCGTTTTTCGTTCGTTTCTATCGTTAAAGTCAAACTGTGTTTGACTTTCTGCTTTGACCAGTTTATGGTCAACGCGAAGTTCGTTTGAACTTCATAACGTGAGCGTATTCACGATGGTTATAGTCCCTAGTGACTATACCTACTGATTACCACGTTATCTAGGCTCAGTGGCGAGTCGTAGTTTCGGCCAAAATGCGTTTTCTCGCGTATTTTGTAACCAAACTACTCTAGGATGTCAAAACCGTTTGTTTTGATATCAAAACCTGTTTTCTAACTTTTTTTTTGGGTAAAGGGTTACCCCGGTGATTCTATATATTCACAACCAAAAAACACAAGGAGTGTAGAGAGTCTACACTAGTTCAATCATAGGACATGCCCTATGAAAGTGAAAACCAGAGACAAAACTCAACACAAAAATGACAACCGCCAAACGGACGACTACTAGACTACCAAACTAGACACCGACTAAGAACAAAATTACATATAAACTTCAGCCGCCATCGTCATGCAATTCTGAACCATTGATATCCCAAGCCCGAAGAAGTCTTCGAACGTTCTCACAATTTTTCAACTTCGCTCCCATCAGCTTGTACCGCACTTGTTGAATAATAATTTCACTTAGAGATTCCGGGGGCCTCAGCTTGTTCCTGAATAATCTAGCATTTCGCTCCTGCCAAATCACGTAAGCCGTAGCCCCCACTACCAATTTAGCGACGTAAACAGACGCCAACTTCGAAGCGGACCGGTCAATTAACCATTTAACAATATCTTCCCACTTAGAATTCACCGAACCCGTGCCTGCTTTTTGCCTAACCATAAGCCACACTTGCGTCGAGAACTTGCATTCAAAAAACAGGTGACTATGAGAGTCATGGTTAGCAAAGCATAACAAACAACACATCATATTCATATTTTTCCTGCGCGAGAGATCCCAGCTCAGGATTTTATCCTGAGTAAGCAGCTTTTTTCTCATGATAAGCCAAACTAAAAACGCATGTCGCGGAATACATTGGCCAAACCAAACAATACGACACCAATCGACCTCCGCTTCATGATGCCGAACCGCCTCCCAAGCTCTAGACGAAGAAAATACATGTTTGTGATCTCCTTGACGCCACAAGACTTTATCAGATTTATGCGGATGCAAAGACACATTATCCAGCTGAATCAGAACCGAGTAAGAATCCCGCCAAGCAACCGGCCAGCACCAAGAATTAACGGAATAAACATCAGCCACCTTAGACTCCATATTAAACCCCGCGTTAGCAATAACTCTGGGCGACTGAAACTGATCCAGCGGCCCTACATCACTCCAAGTATCGAACCACGCTGAGGTAGCCAAACCATTACCAATATCGGACCAAAAAAACTTCCTCAAACTTGGGCGAAGCTGAAGAAGCTTTCTCCAAGACCAGCAACAGTTAGACGGGATTTTGCACACCCAAAAGTTTTTACCTTTCAACCTGTAAGAGTGAACCCACTCAACCCAAACGGATTGACGCCTCGAAAGGATACTCCAGATATGAGCTGCCATAAGAGCTATATTAACATCACATATCCAACGAATACCTAAACCACCCTCAATCTTAGGAACACACACCGCTTTCCACGAAACTTTGGACCGGCCTTTTTGGAACGCAGTATCATGAGACCAAAGAAAATTCCGCATCAAAGCCTCCAACTTTTGGATAACCCGGTTCGGCAATATAAACACAGACGACCAATAAATATGCATGGATGATAATACAGAATTTATAAGCTGCAGTCTACCTGCAAAAGACAGAAGTTTGTTCCTCTAATGCATTATACGGTTCTCAAGCTTTTCCACTAACACAAAACAATCTTTTTGAAGCAACCGCGAGGAGATAAGTGGCACACCCAAGTATCTAACAGGCAACGAACCCTCCTTAAAAGGCATAATATTCAGAATAGCAGATTTCACATATGATGGAACATTCGAGAAGAAAACTGTACTTTTCTGAACACTAGGCACCAAACCTGACATTTTAGTAAAAGAATCCAGAGCCTTCATAATACACCTAGCTGAAGCAATTTCACCCTTCGCGAAAATAAACAAATCGTCTGCAAAACATAAATTAATAATCTGTTGACGTTCGCATTTGTTATGAAATTTAAAAGACTTATCAATCTTAACCGTATGCTGTAAGATGGCCATAAGGACTTCCATGACGAGAGTAAATAAATAAGGAGAAACCGGATCACCTTGTCGTAAACCCCTGTTTCCCTTGAAGAATCCATGAACCTCGCCATTAACACAGACCGAATATGTTGTAGTGGAAACACACAACATAATCCAATGAACCATCCTAGGGTGAAAGCCGAAACCAATCAGAATACCCTTCAGAAACTTCCAATCGACAGTATCATATGCCTTCTGAATATCCACTTTGAACGCACATTTCGGAGGGCCAATATTACGATGATAGTTATGCATCAACTCTTGAGTTAGCAAAACATTATCTGAAATCTTCCTGCCTGGCACAAAAGCTGATTGGTTGACACTAACAAGATCATTCAAACCCACTTTAATTCTATCAGCTACAATCTTGCTAATGCACTTATATAGAACATTGCAACAAGCAATCGGACGATAATCCGTAACCACATACGGGGAAGAGGTCTTGGGGAGGAGAACAATAATCGTGTGGTTCAATTCCCTAAGCAGTTTACCTGTAGCAAAAAAATCCATCACAGCATTCGAAACATCACTTCCGACAATAGGCCAGGCACCTTTAAAGAAACCAGCCGTAAAACCATCAGGACCCGGAGCTTTGTCTGAACCAATCGAGAACATCGCCTTTTTAACCTCATCAGCTGTAACCGGACGCACCATGTGACCCGCAACGTCAACATTTAACTTGTTCGTGAATAACTCTGGGGCCGGATTAAGCGACGTATCACCTTGCTGACCCAAAAAGTTCTCGTAATGATTAACAAACGCAAGTTGAACTAGGTCATCCTCATACACCTTCCCACTAACATCCTGAATAACATTGATGCGACTATAATGAACTTTGTTTTTAAGAGACGAGTGGAAAAAAGCCGAATTCATATCCCCAACCGACAACCAATCCACCTTGGACTTTTGTTTTAAGAAACGCTCTTCATCCAGTAAAGCTTCCTGATATTTACAACGAGTAGTCGTCTCTTCCTCACGAATAACCAAACTAGCCGGATCATTATCGAGCTCACGCTGAATCCCATCAAGTTTATCACGTAAAACTTGAACTTTTTTGTGCAAATTACCCTACTGAAAGAGTAACTTACGAAGAGGCGATTTTAGCATTCGAAGCTTTTTAACAACAGAGAACTGAAACACACCTCTAACCTCCGTATCCCACATACGCTTCACAATGTCTAAAAAATCAGGCTTATGAACAAGAAAGTTAGCAAACTTGAATGACTTGTGTTTAACCTTCCCAACAACCGGAATTTTGAGAACACTCGGACTATGATCCGATAACCGAGCTGGACAAAAGACTGCGACTGCATTTGGGTATTGAGTTATAAAATGAGAGTTCCCCATGACGCTATCAATTTTTTTCATTAAACCGATCCCCTTCTTAGGCTTTTGACTCCACGTAAAGTGAAGACCCGAACGATTCAAATCCAGCATTTCAATGTCATTCACACAAGTTTGAAACTCTCTCATGCTAGCTGAAAACGTAGAACACCCCATAGACTTATCTTCCAGATACAGGGCTGAGTTAAAGTCACCTAGCATAACCCATGGATCATTACGGACAAGCGCTTTGTGCACAACGAGATGGTTCCATAACTCCCTACGAGAAACATAATAGTTTGCGGCATATATAATCGAACAAAACAGCATTTTTTTCTCATGTTTAAAAAACAGTTGCAAATGCATAACCTGATCCGACTGAAAAAGCACCATAACGTCGAAAATTAACGGATTCCAACCAACGATAATTCTCGTACCTTTGTTACATAACGCACCATTAGAAGTCCAATTCCAAGTACGAAAAACCGCCTTACATATTCTAGAAAGATTACTCGGATCAATGTGAGACTCAAGAATAGCACATAGACTAAGATTAAAATCTTTAACTGCTTGACGAACCTCTGCTTGCTTAAAGGGGCGGTTCAAACCCCTAACGTTCCACGAAGCAATACTAACCATGATTAACCGACGAAGAAGGAGTGCTTGCCCCTTTTTTATTAGCAGATTTAAAAGTACCTTGACACATGAAATCATCGAGCTCATACCCGTCCCTCTTATCAAATTCATCTTCTACCTCAACCTCCTCCTCAACAACGGGAACCTCTCCTGGCTTATTACCGGCTTCTTCCTCATTACCACTCAAATCATTAAGAACATCAAATGGATTAGCCGATTGAAAATTAGGCACAGAAGACCCACTGCCCGCCACATGATTTTTCTCAGAAACAACAGGCCGATATTCGAACTTTGGTTTCGGCTTGTTGACCGGGAAACCAGTTTTTTTAGCAACCTTCTTTCCATGCACACCTGTATAACCCTCCTCATCGATCACTGGTTTCTTACCAGCCCTATTAACATTACGGATATTACCCTACTGTTTAGGTTGGTTAGGACAAGTTTCATCAGAGTGCCCAAAAACACAACAATGACCGCATCTCAAAGGGGACCATTCATACTCAACCGACATAGACTCCTTAATAAAACCCTCCCCCTCTGGTTCAGGAATCGCTAAAGTAATCTTCTCCCTTAAACTCTTGTCAGCCGAAACCTCTATTAATGCTCTTGCATAACTACTCCGGCCCCACATATCCATACACATCGACGAAGTGTAAGAATCCAAAACTTTAGGCTCACCAATCGTAGTTGCAATCATACTCAAACCATCCTCCGTATAAGCCGCAATCGGAACATCGTGAATTTTAACCCAAATCTGCACTTTCTTTACTTCCTTTTTTTCCAGTTTTGAAGTCGGGCTCCAAATGTCAAGAAATAAAGGTTGCGAACGAATAATCCATGGGCCATCTTTCAAAGCATTCAGCATACCTGCCTCGTCCGAGAACTTGAAAAAAAAGAACCCGTTAGCATTCATCATAGATTTCTGGACACCATATTTCTTCCAGTTGTTACGCACAAAGTAATCGACGACTGGATAAGCTACCCGATCCCCCAGAAAATAACCATACAAGGTGTTAGCCATTTTGTCTTGAACTGCCCGCACAGATTCTCTTGGAAGAACAACATCACACCCCTCATGGACACTTTCACTAGCAAGAGCACGAAAATTCAGCTTTGAAGTCTTGTTTGTAAATAACGAATCAGCATATGATCTTGCTTTCGAAGAACTACCATTATCCACACTAAACCCTTTGTCTCCGTCTTGCCCATCCTTCCTAGAATTCGGTTCATCACAATCAGCACCTTGGATCACCTGCTTATCCAACGGAACTGAAACCGTAACTTTGGTTAGTTCATCGATAACATTGATCGGCTTAGGTTCATTGATGACAATACCCCGTCTCGGCAAAACCATGTTGGAATAACCCTTGAACTGCAATGACGACTTACCACGATCACCTTGGTTATTCACCCCATCTTTTTTACGTTCATCCATGATACAGAAAAAACAACTCTCTATAAACAAGAAAACTCAGAAAACCATGCAGAAGACAAACCAGACAACCAGACCACAACGAACAAGAACAAGAAAAAACCCTAAACTAGTAAACCCTACCCCAAGAGTTTTTCGAAACCATATAGTAGAACCAGTTCGAACAAAGCAAACCCAAACCGCTATACAATCCGATCAATCCCAAGGAAACTAGGGCGGCGATTGAAAACACACAAGAAAACCGAAACCCTAAAATTAACTCAATCCCTTTGCTAACTAGTTCGAATTGAAGACTTGATGAATCAATCCTCAATAATCAGACTGTTATGCAAAGATCAAGAAGAAAATACGAGGGTTACAAGAGAGAACGTGATCGCCATACCTGTTTTCTAACTTAACTAAACATGTTTCGACATGTTTAGCTCGTCACTTGTTAGTTTAGTGATTATGTAGAGTCGTAAGTCAAGCGGACTAAACACCCGCTTAAAGTTTCGAACACGACCCGTTTGGTCGATCATTAGGATCCGACCAAACACGTTTAGTGACCATAGTAGCATAGGAAATAACCTTCCGGGGTTATACCTTATGGTCACTTAGGTTTGATTAGTCGCATGATAAGTAGTTTATGTGCCCTTGGTAAATTACCAAAATACCCTTTTCATACATAATTGGTAATTAACCATATGTAACTTAAACTTTTGACACGTAACTGATTATGTAACATAATTAAACATGTATGGGCATATAATACATGTCATAGGACCAGTTAGACGTCTCGAACGCGCTTTCGCGTGCACGACGCGTTAAAGTAGCGTAAGCTACCTTAATGGGTCGCGATGGGTCGAAAGCACTTAGGTTAGGTTCCGATTTAGGATGTAGGCTTTGTTAAACCATATCACATGAGTTCCAACACTCATTTGGTTTACAAGACCTCATCCTGTCCGATCGTCCGATTTAGGCGTCTATGGTTTGACTAGTGGTTCGATTACTAGGAGCTACTTGATTTCTCTGGTTTGCTCGAGTTGTTGAAGTTCTATTTGATCAAGGATACTTTGCACTACATGTGAGTACATAGTTCCCCTATTTTACTGTTTTTAAATGTTTTGGGGTGATTCATATGTACGAAATGTTTTCAAAGTTTAAACGAGGATTTCAAAAACGATTAAAACAATTTTTACTAAACTAAGAACGATTTCGATAAAGTGAACGAACTTGTTGGTTGTAGTTACATAACGAATGACATTCATTAGCATTGATCAAGCCGACCAGTATTAGGTTATGGTACCATAGGATCTGACAAATCCCGTTACTTTACTACACCCATGGTTATGTGTGGGGGTTGTGGGTAGCGACCGAATCTGATGTTTGTTAACTTACCCTTTGAAGGTTTGTTAACACGAGAACGAGTTGAACGATGGACGAGTCACAAAGGTTTGAATGTTATTAACGAGACGACCATATATAAGTTTTCACAATTAAAACGATGACGATATAAACGATTTGGAAGCGAGTAAACGATTGGGAACGATTGGAAACGATTTGGGAACGAGTAAACGATTTGGGAACGATTTGGAAACGATGTTAAACGATTTCGATAAACGATTGGTTTTTGGTTAAGTGTTTAGATAACGAGACGGGTGTAATATGGTGAAAACATGGTAGATACGCCGTTGGTACTTCTTATATATAAGTGTTTTCATCATATTACATATCGTGGCGTTATTTAGTTCACTTGGGTAAACGATTTTGAAACGATGTCACACAACGATGTTTTTCTAAGAGATATAAACTATATGAGTTTTTAACGAGTTTTTTTTACAAGATGTTTTACAAGTTGGTTTTCTAAAGCAAATGTTTTTGGGTTAAGAATCATGGCTACGAGGTTTTATAAACTATAACCCGCTTGATTTGAGTTGGTTAATTAAGTTGCAATATTATACTCTTTTCAAAACAAAGTTTTTAATAAAGTATTGCAACACTTAAACTAGCCATGAATTCGACACTCCTATAAAACCTATGTACTCGCCAGCATTTCTTTGCTGACTAAGTTTTTACATATGTTTCAGGTGTTGATGCTTGAATGACTACTAGGATGCATGCGTCACATAGGATCTGGACAAGGCCTTAGTGACATAATAATAGTGATAGACGATGAAAAACTTGTTTATTCTATGTTAAGACAATGCAATGTTTAATATTATCAATAAAACAAAACTATTTTGTATCCATGGTTATGAAACAATAGCTTCTGTTGCAACACTCCCCGACATTTCCGCCACGGTTTGTTGTCCTACGTGGTCGGGGTGTGACACATTGTATCAGCCTTAGGAAAGGCATATAAGTTTAATAGGAACATGTGTTGCTAGGATGTGACATATGTGCTTGTGATATCATTTTACAACTCTGAACAATACAATATAATAAAACAATGTGTTTTTATCCCAATGTTTGTCATTTATGTTTGGTTTTGTGCCCGTGTTGATTTTTGATCGATTTTGAACTCTATATCGCTTTCTAGAGAGTTATACGCGAACTGATGCGTTAACACGATCAGTTTAACGCGACAAACACTCTGGAACATCATCATAAACTTAACATACATTAAATAACCTTTACATAACTTAGAAATAAGTTTTAAAGGCTTTGGTATGGCAAAAACAAGTTTATTCGCTCTCAGGGACTATTTGCGTCAACTTGCAAAAGTCTGCCGTTTCGTAAGGCAACGTACAGTCCAGAACTTGATCATAAGTTAAACATACCATATATAACCTAAACATGGCTTAGAAATAAGCTTTGACAGGTTCGGTGTGCGAAAACATGCTTACATGATCTTACAAGGACTAAAAGTGTCAAAAACGGCGTAAGTTTGCATTTTCGCGCATATCTTACGTTCTGGACACATCTGGACATCCAAAATTTTTGTACAAACTAAAATATTTTTATTTTAGTGATCGGCATGCAAAAATTCCATTCTTTTCGCAATTTGGATCGTTTTCGCGCTCGTTGCGATTTCTGTCGTAATTAGCCGAACAACGCAACCGTACGACTAAACAAGCCGACATCCATGAGTTTTCCAAGCATATTTTGAGTCCCCTAAACTTTATTGACCTTGTGGAGCCTTGAAAATGGCTTAACGGGTGTCAAAAGTGCCTGAAATGGACTCAAACAAGTGAAGGGGCCAAAGCTGTCAAAATGTGAAAGTTGCTGATCAGATGCAGGGGCCTTACGGACCGTAAGGAGTCCCTTGCGGACCGTAAGGGATGCCCAGCGACCAGAAAATTCATTTTTGCTGCTGTTTGATAATTTAGGGGCTGTTTTGGTAAATTCTTTGTGTGGTAACCAAGTTATCTCTTTTCCAAGGCATGCTAGCTGTCCCTAAACACATGTATGGCTAGGATTTAATGCTTAATGACCAAGCAAAACACTTGTAATGATCCTAGTGCATTACTACAACTATAAATAGCCACCCAAGTTCACTCATTTCTTTGCTCATTCATCATTTCTCTGCTTCTCATCTACTTGGAAGCTCTCTAAGCTGAATTGGGACTTTGTCTTTTTTTTGGGTAAAGGGTTACCCCGGTGAATTTTATAAAAGAGACAATCAGATGGGTAATTGGGACTTTGTCTTCTTTGTAGAAAAGATAGCAAGGACCCTAAGTGAGCTTCTTTCATTCTTTTATTTGCTTTTTTCCTTATGTAGCGCAGAAAGTCAAACGTTTGGCCAACAGTTTGACTTTCGGTTTTGACCATCAATTGGTCAAGTCAAAGTTCAATTGAACTTTGAAACGTGATTGTAATCACGATGGTTATAATCCTTCGTGATTATAGCCGCTGATTACCACGTTAGCTAGTTGTATTGTCGAGTCAAAGTTTCGGTTAAAATGCGTTTTAGCACGCATTTTGCCTCGGAACTACTTTAGGGTATCAAAACACTTTGTTTTGATACCAAATCAGTAGGTTAGACATGTTTTGACATGTTTAACTCGACACTATTAGTTTGTGCTTGTTTAGGGTCGTAAGTTAAGCGGTCTAAACAACCGCTTATACTTCCGAACCCGACCCGTTTGGTCGATCTTTAGGATCCGACCAAGCTTAGTTAGTGATCATAGATGCATAGGGAATAACCACTGAGGTTATACCTTATGATCACATAGGTGTGACACCTGTGTCACCACGACCATCAAACAAATGCCAAACCAATGAAATATTGTATTTCATACTTGGGATTTGTATAAATATGTGTATCATTTGCACATATCAACTCTTGTTCGATTTCGGGCTATTAGATCGCTTTCTAGAGGGTTATACGCGCACTGATGCGTAAAAATAACCAGTTTAATGCAACAAACACTCTGGAACAATGACATAGGCTTAACATACCTTAAATAACCTTTACATAACTTAGAAATAAGTTTTGGAAGGTTTGGTGTGCCGAAATCAAGTTTATTCGCTTACAGGGACTAAATTTGACAAACTGCGAAAGTATGCCAATTTGAACTGTAACAAACATTCCGGAACATGGCCATAAGTTAAACACACCTTAAATAACCTTTACATAGCTTAGAAATAGGCTTTGAGGTGTTCGGTGTGCTAAATTAAACTTTATGGTCATTCAGGGACTAAAAGCGTCAAAAAGTGCATAAGTTTGCATTTTCGCGCATAACTTACGTTCTGAATACATCTGGACATCCAAAAATTTATGTAATCATTAAAATATTATGTTTTAGTGATTGGCTTGTCAAAAATCCATTCGTCGCGCAATTTGGATCGTTTTTGCGTCCGTTACGACTTCCGTCGTAATTAACCGAACAACGCAACCGTACGGACAAACGAACCGACATCCGGCATATTTTTGAGCATGTTTCAAGTTCCCTATACTTTAACTTCATTTTAGAGCCTTAAAATGGGGTTAACGGGGCTTAAACGTGTCAAAACGCATCAAAAACCAAGTTTGGAGGTGCAGGGGCCTGTTCTGCCAATTGCTGAAAGTTACTGCCAGCAAATAAGGTCCTTACGGACCGTATGGAGTTGCTTACGGTCCGTAAGCCTCTCCCAGGTCAGAATACTTCATTTAATTAAAACCCAGCTGCTCCCATAGTTTTGCACTTAGTTTCTTTGATTCTATGGACTGGTTTTGGATGCCCCTAGTATCACAAAACCTTGTGCCCACTTGTACGCTCAAGATTAAAGCACGGGAATCAAGAAACGATCCTAACGGTGCTAGAAATCCTATAAATACCCCCACCCTTCTCACCCCCAACTCACTTGAATTCTGAGATTTTCTCTAAGTTGGAGTGGTTATCACTTCATATCTGAGAAATACTTGGAATTCAATCTTGCGGGGACCTTCTGTAAGTATTCTTTCGCGTTTTTCGTTCGTTTTAGCGTTAAAGTCAAACTGTGTTTGACTTTCTGCATTGACCAGTTTATGGTCAACGCAAAGTTCGTTTGAACTTCATAACGTGAGCGTAATCACGATGGTTATAGTACCTAGTAACTATACCTACTGATTACCACGTTATCTAGGCTCAGTGACGAGTCGTAGTTTCGGCCAAAATGCGTTTTCTTGCGTATTTTGTAACCAAACTACTCTAGGGTATCAAAACCGTTTGTTTTGATACCAAACCTGTTTTCTAACTTTACTAAACATGTTCTAGCATGTTTAGCTCGTCGCTTTTAGTTTTGTGCTTGTTTAGGGTCGTAAAGGTAAGCGATCTAATCAATCGCTTATACTTTCGAACCCGACCCATTTGGTCGATCATTAGGATCCGACCAAACACTTTAGGTGACCATAGTTGTATAGGGAATAACCTTTCGAGGATATACCTTATGGTCACGTCGTTTAAGTAGTTGTATGATAAGTAGTTCTTATGCCTTAGGTAAATTACCAAAATGCCCTTTTTGCGCATAAATTCATTTTAAGCATATGTAACGTAATTTTTGACATCTAAACTGATTTAACAACAATATTAAACATGTTAAGGCATATCTTGCTTGTCATAGGACTAGTTAGGCGTTCCGAATGCGTTTTACGCAAACGACGCGTTAAAGTAGCATAAGCTTCCTAAACGGGTCGTAATGGGTCAAAAGCACTTAGGATAGGTTTCGTTTTAGTACATAGGCTTTGTTAAACCATATTACATAAGTTCCCATACTTATTTGGTTTACGAACCCTCGTACTACCCGATCCTCCGATAGGTCCGTTTATTAATGTAGATACCTATATAGGTGCCGTTTGATTCCGTGATCTTCTAGCTTTGCTTGGTGGTTATCCTAAGACTTCTAAGCACCCTCAGGTGAGTACATAGACCCCTCTTTTACTGTTTTTCAAACATTTTGGGGTGAAACACATGTGCCTACTTGTTACTTTCATGATTTCATGCTTTCGGGTAAAGGGTTACCCCGATGATTCTATATATTCACAAACAATAAAACCAAGTAGTGTAGAGAGTCCACACTAGTTCAATCATGGGACATGCCCCATGAAAGCAAAAACAATGGAAAACAGCCAAAACGACAAAAACCAAACAAATATAGAACCACTAGACTAATATCTAGAATAAAGCTATATAAACAAGCAACTAATCAGCCACCATCATCGTCCACGTTTCCCTTATGAATTTCCCAATCCTCCAACAATCTCCGCACTCTGGCAGTAGTCTTGAGCTTGGCTCCCATCAGCTTGTATCTAACCGTTGATAATATAATTTCACCGATTTTCTCCGGAGGCCTCAACTGATTTTTGAAAAGTCTAGCATTTCTTTCTTGCCAAACGAAATATAAGGCAGCAGCCACCATAATTTTCGCAACAAAAAACCAGCCGCTTTAGACCGAGCTCGAGCCAGCAACCAATCAACAATATCAGCCCATATCGGTCTGACCGTAGCCATACCCGCCTTGTTTCGAATAAGCAGCCACACTTGAGACGAGAACTCGCATTCAAAGAATAAATGTGCATGAGAGTCAAAATTTTTGTAGCATAACAGGCAGCACATCATATTCATATTCTTCCTCCGCGACAACTCCCAATTTAAGATTTTATCTTGTGTCAAGAGTTTACCTTTCATTACCAACCACATCATAAACGCATGCCTGGGAATACATTGCGAGAACCAAACAATGTTGCACCAATTAACTTCTGGATCTTTGTGCCGAATTGAATGCCAAACACCCGAAGAAGAAAACTCAGATTTATCAGTGCCATCTCTCCATAGCAATCTATCAGGTTTTGACGGATCCAAATGAAGCTGATCCAATTGGATAAGAACCGGAAATAAATCTCTCCATGCCATAGGCCAAGACCAAGAACCATTCGAATAAATGTTAGCCACAGTATCGTCCATCATGAAATCAGCATCCGAAATGTTTCTTGGCGAAATAAAGTTACCGAGCGGACCTATATCACACCAATAGTCGAACCAAGCAGAAGTTTTAATACCATTTCCCACCTCCGACCATATATGATTTCTGATGAGCGGCCTCAGCTGAGCCAATTTTCTCCAAGACCAACAGCAATTTGAAGGGGTTTTACACACCCAGAAACTCTTGCCTTTAAGACGGTAGCTATACACCCATTCAACCCATAGAGACTCCCGTTTCGAAACAATGCTCCAAATGTGATTAGACATAAGAGCCTTGTTCATATCCCCAATGCGTCTAATGCCCAAACCTCCTTCATATTTTGGCGTGCAAACCGCCTTCCAAGAAACCTTAGCTTTGCCTTTAGAGTACGAGCTCTCTTGGGACCATAAGAAGTTACGCATACAAGCTTCAAGCTCATTAATGATCCTAGCCGGTAACATAAACACAGAAGACCAATAGATGTGCATGGAAGATAGAACCGAAACAATAAGCTGAAGCCGACCCGCAAAAGAGAGTAACTTGTTCCTCCAATGTGTTATACGTTTCTCTAATCTTTCCACAAGCACTCGACAATCATTATAACCAAGCCTAGAAGAGATCAAGGGGACCCCTAAATATCTGACCGGCAGTTTTCCTTCCACAAAAGGCATGAGCTCCAGAATAGATTCTTTTACATGGTTGGTAACATTACAAAAGAAAATGGTGCTTTTTTGATTACTAGGCACTAGCCCCGACATCTTAGTGAACTTCGCGAGGGATGTCATAATACACCGAGCCGAGTTGACTTCACCTCTAGCAAACAGAAACAAATCATCGGCAAAACAAAGATTGATAATCTGCTGTTTTTCGCATTTATTATGAAATCTAAAAGAAGAATCGATACGAACAGCATGATGCAGAATGGAAGTTAGAACCTCCATAACCAAAGTGAAGAGGTAAGGAGAAATTGGGTCCCCTTGCCGTAGCCCTTGTTTGCCCTTAAAGAAGCCATGAACTGTCCCATTGACACATATAGAAAAAGAGGCCGTCGAGACACACACCATTATCCAATCAACCATCTTCCGATGAAACCCAAAACCAAGCAAAGCATTTTTTAGAAAACCCCAGTCAACCGTGTCATAAGCTTTCTGGATGTCAACCTTAAAAGCACATCTTGGAGGGCCCGAATGTCTATGGTAATTATGCATTAATTCTTGAGTCAACATAATATTATCCGATATTCTTCGTCCTGGCACAAATGCTGATTGATTAATGCTAACGATGTCATTTAGAGCAACTTTTATTCTGTCCGCCACAATTTTACTGATACATTTGTATAACACATTACAGCACGCAATTGGACGGTAGTCAGTAACAGCTGACGAAGTAGGAATTTTCGGAATGAGCACAATATTCGTGTGATTCAATTCCCGAAGAAGGTTTCCTGTTTCAAAAAAATCAACAATAGCACAAGTAATATCATTACCAACAATAGGCCAGGCACTTTTAAAAAATGCTGCTGTATACCCATCAGGACCAGGCGCTTTATCGATACCAATAGAAAATATGGCCTTTTTCACTTCTTCCGCCGTAACTTGTCGAGTCATATGAATAGCAACCTGAGGATCAAGGACTTTGGAGAATAAATCCGGAGCCGGAGTAAGAGAAATATCACCTTGAGATCCAAAAAATTTCTCGTAGTGCTGAACAAATGGTTGAAAAACGTTCTCTCCTTCAAACAGATTGCCAGCCGCATCTTTGATCCCCTCAATCCGACTAACATGATTTCTAACCTTCAGCGATGAATGAAAAAATGCCGAGTTCATATCCCCCGCACTCAACCAATCAACTTTTGACTTTTGTTTCAGAAATCGTTCCTCATCTAACGAAGCCTCTTGAAGCTGACTACTGATCGAACTCTCAGAGACTCGTAACTCCGCATTCGTTGGATCCCGATCAATAAGAAGCTGAATAGAATCCAGCTCCACACGCAGCTTTTCAACTTTTTTATGCAGATTGCCTTGCTTGAAAAGCAAGGAGCGCAACGGGTGTTCCAGAAGCCAGAGTTTTTTTACCACCCTAAATTGATGAACACCATTCACAGACGTCTCCCATTTATCTTTAACAATAGCTGAAAACTCGGGTTTAAAAACCAGAAAATTAGCAAACTTGAACGACCTAGCTTCAACATACCAGCATCCGGGAAGGATATAATGCACGGGCAGTGATCCGATAACCTATACGGCTTGAACATGGCAACTGAATTAGGGAAATCCGCTATAAACGCTGTATTACCCATCACTCGATCAAGCTTCTTTAGTAAACCTACCCCATTCTTTGGTTTTTGAGTCCATGTAAAATGGATCCCCATTCGGTTGATATCAACAACCTCAATATTATCCACACATTCCTGAAAATCTCTCATACCAATAGAAATCGATGACGTTCCCGTAGAGTTGTCTTCAATGTTAAGAGCCGAGTTGAAATCACCCATAATGCACCAAGGTTTATCATTGACAAGGGCTTTATGCACTGAGAGATTATGCCACAACTCTCTACGGGCAACATAATAATTAGCAGCATAGATAATAGAACAAAAAATCATTCTTTTATCCAATTTAAACACAAGCTGAAGATGCATAACCTGAGGAGATTGAGACAAAATCATGACATCAAAAACATCCGGGTTCCATCCAATAATAATTCTCGTGCCTTTGTCACAACAACCACCGTTAGAAGTCCACTCCCACGAACGAAAAACTGACTTGCACACCTTACCCAAATTACCAACATCCACATGAGATTCTAAAATAGCACACAAACTTAAATTGAAATCTTTGACAGCCTGCCGAACCTCTTTTTGTTTAAGCGGGCGGTTCAACCCCCTTATATTCCAAGAAGCTATACTAACCATCATTAACTGTCGGAGAAGGAGTGCTTGCCCCTTTACTTTTAGTTTTACGAGTACCCTCCTTTAAAAACCCGTCCATATCAGCATCATTCTCAATCACCTCATCTTCATCGGACTCATCATTGTTTACCCCCGGCTCTGTGCCACTAGTTCCTGCAACATCTTCCACTTCGTTAAGAACATCAAACGGATTACTCGACCTTACATCCGTAGCTCTCGAAGAAGTATCCTTTTTCCCCTCCCCAATCGGTTTTGCAGTCACCGGTCTATATTCAAATTTCTGTTTTTGTTTATTAACTTGGAAACCCTGTTTGCGTGCAACTTTCCTAGTTGGAACCCCTTGATACCCATCTTCATCAACAACCGGATACTTCTTAGCATAGCGATTCTCATGCACTTGACCCTTATCGTTCTGCTCCCCCCTCTTAACATTAGTAGGCTTCTTAACATTGGCAGGTTTTTTAGGGGTTTGAGGACAATTTTCAATCGAGTGGCCAAAAACACAGCATTTAGAACACCTACACGGGAACCATTCATATTCAACATACATAGTTTCTTTGACGAAACCCTCCCCCTCGAGTTCAGGAATGGCCAAAGTGATTTCCTCTCGTAATTCATTATCAGCGGACACCTCGATTAAAGGGACACCTCGATTAAAGCTCTAGCATAACTACTTCGACCCCACATGTCCATACACATGGAAGTAGTATACGAATCCAGAAGTTTCGGTTCACCAATTGTTGTGGCAATCATACTCAGCCCATCTTTCGTATACGCCGCAATTGGGATGTCGTGAATTTTAACCCATACCTGAACCTTTTTAACCTCCTTTTTCTCCAACTTAACAGTCGGACTCCATTCACAAAGAAACAACGGTTGAGACCGGATGATCCACGGGCCTCCTTTCAACGCATCCAGCATGCCAGTTTCGTTGGAGAACTGAAAAAAGAAAAAGCCATTCGCATTCATCATGGTTTTTTGTAACCCAAATTTCTTCCGGTTATTACGAACAAAATACTCCACAACCGGGAACGCCACTCGGTCACCCAAGAAATAACCATATAAAGTGTTAGCTAACTTATGCTGCACTGCACGAACAGATTCCCGAGGAAGAACAACGTCACATCCCTCATGCATAACTGGGCTGGCTAGATTTCTAAAATTAATTTTCCTTGACTTGGACGCCAAAACCGAATCAGCATAAGACATCGTATTCGCACCCTTTTCCCCACCATTCTGATTAGAACCCGAACCCTGCATAGACTCTATCCCCTTACCAGCCTTATCACCCTTATTAGCCATCGACGACGACTCTCCAGCAGCAAACAAGTTGTCCACCGGTGTTGAAATACTCATTAAACCATCCAATATCGAAGTATTCGTCGTAGAATACATACCTCTGCTCGGAAGCAGCGGGTTACCTTCAATATTAGTTACACGTAATCTGATCCCACGAATTGGTGCTGTACCAGGTGTAGACATCTCCTCCACCACAGGCTCATTCAAGTAATCAGCTCCATCTAATTTCAACGATTTATCGGAAATATCCTTAGGCAAGTTAGGCGGCTTACCCCGATCATGCATGACACTAGCGGCTGTGTCACCAGATTTATGACGACCATCCATAGCAAAAATAACAACTCTCACGTAAACTCAGAAGAAAAAACAAACATGCACCCGAAAACCAAAAACCCTACTGCCGCAACCAACAACGAAAGAGGAAACGCAAAACCCTAATCCTATAAACCCTAGATTGAAACCTGAACCCTTAATAGATTAAACCTGAGCATCAATCTAGCTAAATTAATCTCAGTTAACCGCAATCAACGACTACCAGTTTAATAAATCAGGGTTCTTGAAGCAATCCTAGAGCGGCGATTAAAGAAAAACGAAAAAAAAACCCTAGTTCTAAATCGATCCCTAGTGCTAACGAGTTCGTTATAAAGAATTGCAAGAACAATTCTCTAATCACAGACTGTTATACACAAGATTACGAAGAAAAACATAGGATTCATGATGAAGCAAGAAAAATCGCCTATAGGAGAGAGAGCATAGGGTTGGCCTTTTACCATATCACATGAGTTCCTATGATTTCATGCTTTTATATCATATACTTGCTATGTTCATTAGTACACTATTAGTACATGATTTCATTATGTTTTTGCTATGTATGCCCATTGTGTGCATACTTAGTACATCGTTTTACATAACATTTCATGCTATGTATGTTCATCATACTTAGTACATTTTACATCACATGCTATGTATGCCCATTGTGTGCATACTTAGTGCATCGTTTTACATAACATTTCATGCTATGTATGTTCATCATACTTAGTACATCGTTTTACAAGACATCTTATACTTGATATCATGCTATCTATGTCCATCCGTCGCATACTTAGTACATTGTTTGTGCATTCTTACCTATGGTTTGGTTGTTACATATTTCACTTGCCATACATGACATTTTGTTTACACAATACTTGATTGACATTTGACAACGGTTTAGACATGGGCAATTTACATTGGTGGTTTATGTGGGTAAGTAATTTGAGTAACGAGACGTGTGTAATGTGATACAAGCATGGTGGATACGCCCTTGGTACTTCCTATATATAAGTGCTTGTATTATATTACATGGCGTAGCGTTATTTAAATCATTCATTTGGATTTATACATTTTTACACAAATAACATATTTTTCACAAGACATTGTTTTACAAAACAGTTTGTTTTATACAAACTCATTTTTACTTGGTTATTCATTTAACCTTACATCATTCTTTTAACTATACATATCTATCATCGATTTTCAAACGTTTTATAAAAGCAAACACTTAAACTGGATTCATGACAAGCTTTTGTTAAACATTTTCTCAAACCTAGGTCATGAATCCTATCTTTCATAAAACCTATGTACTCGCCGGCATTCTTATGCTGATGTATTTTCACATGTGTTTCAGGTGCTATAATTGATGATGTTTGATGATGATATTGATGCATGTTCACATAGGATTGGACGAGGCCTTAGTGACATTAAAAGATGCAAGACTAGTTAATTTTTGTTATGTTCCTTTATTGTTAAGACAATTGTAACTCATTTAATTCAATAAAACGAAATTTGTTTAATCCATGGTTGTGAAACAATAATTCTGTTACAACACTCCCCCACGTTTCCGCCACGTTTTGTTGTTTTACGTGTTCGGGGTGTGACAGAAAAGTTGGTATCAGAGCCAATGGTTATAGAGAATTAGGTTATTAGTAATGATTTGACCTAGACTATAACCTTCCTAGGACCCTAACGCGAGTTTACTTGCGTTTAGTCATAAAACAATACCGTCACTTATCCTTAGGTGACAACCACAACAAGAACATAAATTTGATCTGCTTTGAAAACTAATCATCTTTTCTAGGATGATTGATTACTAGGTTTTGAACCCTTTGTTATAAGGTTTCGAACCCTTTAAGTTTTCAAAATTTCGTCAAAGTTTGGGTCTAAATAATGTGAACACATGCAAACTGGAAGAGTGGGTGCCTGTACCCTGAGTTTTCTGTCTAAGGCTAGAGTGTTCGTACAAATCCGCAGTATCGGACCAGTCACTCTTACCTGGGAACTCTT
This sequence comes from Helianthus annuus, assembly GCF_002127325.2. Lineage (NCBI taxonomy): Eukaryota > Viridiplantae > Streptophyta > Magnoliopsida > Asterales > Asteraceae > Helianthus > Helianthus annuus. The sequence goes on along the minus strand of NC_035439.2, from coordinate 46,710,579 downwards.
GGGGTGAGTGTCCACTTATAGGCGAGCATGTCTTCGCGATACATTATATTGACCCGCTTACTTTGATTAGTCACTATCTCATTTGTTTGCCTTTGGTAACAAACAAATGGTCACAATCTTCATGCGTTGTCATTCTCTTTTGACTATCTTTTGCTTGTTTCCTCCTATGCCTTCCATTGTCTTCAAGATGCCTCTTCATCGCAACAATACTCAAATGTCTAAACCTGGTGCTGCAATTACCCAGCGAATAGGCGTCGTACTCAAGAGGGCCGTTGATTTAGCTACCACCATGACTCGCCTCAAGGATGAAGCTGTATAAGGGAACTGCTCCTTGGTGCAATCAATGCCACCGTCATCATCCGAATCAAATACCCTGTTTTAAGTGTACCCACAGTGGACGATGGGGACATTTGGTTTACATGTGCCGCTTTGCAATCCAAAGTAAAGCTGTTACAATCTTGCTGCTGCTTAACATTCAAATTCTGCTTCATATGTCGCCTTGGCATATCTAGCGCCTCAACCTCATGAACTTTCTACCTTGTGTATCGACGTAAGCACGCCTAGTGCAAGGTGTCGGAACACCTCTCGTTACACAAACTCCAAAATCCATATAGGATCTTTCTATCCTCATAATTAGATCCTTGTGGGTGAGTAACATTCATTGGAGTCCTTAATTAAATTCTCTGTATGATTCAATACGTACATTACAATTCAATAAGGCCAAAGCCGAATTCCTATTAAGATTTTTCTATCTTCATAGATAGATTCTTGAAAATGATTAAAGTGCCAAATGAAATCCACGGATTGGATTCCTGGTGTACTTTAAGTATCCGCGTCCAAAGATAACAAATTAATAACTGAGTTAAGCAACTATGTGATTATGTGCTTATGTGTTCCCTTTTATGTTTTGGGTGTAATCCAAGTTTTTGTTATCCAATTCCTCGTAGAATCTCCCATATCATTCGTATAAGGGATTCATAGTAGGATATCCAAAGGTACTATATTAAATCCTCAATGGGCTTTTACGTGATAGTAAAGACCCTTGGATTATATTGTACTATTCCATAATTAGACCCCCTGAGTGGTCTAGTTAAACAGATTGATCCAAAAATCTGGTTAGGAATATCATGTAATGATATAGCTGAAAAGAATCCTTGGTGGTCAAATTAAAGTGATCATTTGTCGATCTAATTAAAAAGGACCCTATGGTAGTCCAGCCACACTCATTACAGGTTTGTTTTTCTTCCCCTTCACATTATGAAATAAACTGTGCGGACTGTGCAAGGAATTACGTAATTATGGAGGCCTACATAATTATGGAATTTAGTGCACGGAAACCACATCGAGTTTTGTCATGTGCCTTGAGTGAACCCTGTTCATTTCCAATTCTGATGAAGCACCCGTTGAGAAAAATGAACTAGCTATTCATTTTTCACTTCTGAAAGAATATCCGTTGATGGAAATGAATATCCGTTTGTTTAAATCCTTCATTTCCGTTCTTATGAAGAATCCGTTGAGGAAAATGGATCATCCATTCATTTTCGCTTCTGAAGAATATCCGTCGATGGAAATGAATATCCGTTTGTTTAAATCCTTCATTTCCGTTCTGATGAAGAATCCGTTGAGGAAAATGGATCATCCATTCATTTTCGCTTCTGAAGAATATCCGTTGATGGAAATGAATATCCGTTTGTTTAATCCCTTCATTTCCGTTTCTGAAGAAGCAACCGTTGGAAATGACTCCTTTTGTTCATTTTCGTTTCTGAAGAATATCCGTTGAAGGAGATGAATATCCGTTTGTTTAATCCCTTCATTTCCGTTTCTGAAGAAGCAACCGTTGGAAATGACTCCGTTTGTTCATTTTCATTTCTGAAGATATTCGTTGAAGGAAATGAATATCCGTTTGATTATCCTTTCATTTCTATTTCTGAGGAAGCATCTGTTGAAAATGACTCCGTCCATTCATTTTCGTTTCTGAAGAATGTCCGTTAAGGAAATGATAGGATTATCCCTTGCATATCTCTGGTGGTTATTTGACACAAAGTCACGGACAGACTCCTACGAATAAATTTCGGGACGAAATTTCCTAAAGTAGGGGAGACTGTGACACCTGTGTCACCACGACCATCAAACAAATGCCAAACCAATGAAATATTGTATTTCATACTTGGGATTTGTATAAATATGTGTATCATTTGCACATATCAACTCTTGTTCGATTTCGGGCTATTAGATCGCTTTCTAGAGGGTTATACGCGCACTGATGAGTAAATATAACCAGTTTAATGCAACAAACACTCCGGAACAATGACATAGGCTTAACATACCTTAAATAACATTTACATAACTTAGAAATAAGTTTTGGAAGGTTTGGTGTGCCGAAATCAAGTTTATTCGCTTACAGGGACTAAATTCGACAAACTGCGAAAGTATGCCAATTTGAACTGTAACAAACATTCCGGAACATGGCCATAAGTTAAACACACCTTAAATATCCTTTACATAGCTTAGAAATAGGCTTTGAGGGGTTCGGTGTGCTAAATTAAACTTTATGCTCATTCAGGGACTAAAAGCGTCAAAAAGTGCATAAGTTTGCATTTTCGCGCATAACTTACGTTCTGAATACATCCGGACATCCAAAAATTTATGTAATCATTAAAATATTATGTTTTAGTGATTGGCTTGTCAAAAATCCATTCGTCGCGCAATTTGGATCGTTTTTGCGTCCGTTACGACTTCCGTCGTAATTAACCGAACAACGCAACCGTACGGCCAAACGAACTGACATCCGGCATATTTTTGAGCATGTTTCAAGTTCCCTATACTTTAACTTCATTTTAGAGCCTTAAAATGGGGTTAACGGGGCTTAAACGTGTCAAAACGCATCAAAAACCAAGTTTGGAGGTTTAGGGGCCTGTTCTGCCAATTGCTGAAAGTTACTGCCAGCAAATAAGGTCCTTACGGACCGTATGGAGTTGCTTACGGTCCGTAAGCCTCTCCCAGGTCAGAATACTTCATTTAATAGCTGCTCCCATAGTTTTGCACTTAGTTTCTTTGATTCTATGGACTGGTTTTGGATGCCCCTAGTATCACAAAACCTTGTGCCCACTTGTACGCTCAAGATTAAAGCACGGGAATCAAGAAACGATCCTAACGGTGCTAGAAATTCTATAAATACCCCCACCCTTCTCACCCCCAACTCACTTGAATTCTGAGATTTTCTCTAAGTTGGAGTGGTTATCACTTCATACGTGAGAAATACTTGGAATTCAATCTTGCGGGGACCTTCTGTAAGTATTCTTTCGCGTTTTTCGTTCGTTTTAGCGTTAAAGTCAAACTGTGTTTGACTTTCTGCATTGACCAGTTTATGGTCAACGCAAAGTTCGTTTGAACTTCATAACGTGAGCGTAATCACGATGGTTATAGTCCCTAGTAACTATACCTACTGATTACCACGTTATCTAGGCTCAATGACGAGTCGTAGTTTCGGCCAAAATGCGTTTTCTTGCGTATTTTGTAACCAAACTACTCTAGGGTATCAAAACCGTTTGTTTTGATACCAAACCTGTTTTCTAACTTTACTAAACATGTTCTAGCATGTTTAGCTCGTCGCTTTTAGTTTTGTGCTTGTTTAGGGTCGTAAAGGTAAGCGATCTAATCAATCGCTTATACTTTCGAACCCGACCCATTTGGTCGATCATTAGGATCCAACCAAACACTTTAGGTGACCATAGTTGTATAGGGAATAACCTTCCGAGGATATACCTTATGGTCACGTCTTTTTTTGGGTAAAGGGTTACCCCGGTGAATTTTATAAAAGAGACAATCAGTACAAAGGTGTGTCAGTGTAACACACCAACTAGACTTGACATACCAAGCCTAGGAACACAAGAACCACAACCCAACAAAAAAACAACCAGTCTAAAAAACACACAACTCAAACAACCAAGACCACCCAACCGAAAAACAAAACATAATTTAGACTCTAGCCCGGGTCCGCTCCATTATCTTCAATCTTCCATCTCTTGAAAATCCTTTGTTTAGCCGAAGCAATCCGAAATCTGAATCCCATGAGCTTCAACCGAACCGAACATTTAATAACCTCAGCCACTTGTTCAACCGTTCTTTTGTTGTTCTTGAAAAGCCTGTTATTCCGCTCTTGCCATATATAATACGCCGAAGCAACAATCAACAATTTGCACACAATATGATCCGCGTTCTTGGATTTTGCATGTTGCTCCACCCAAGAAACGACCGACGACCATGAATCATCAACATTACCCAAACTAACCAGCTTCTTGACTTCATTCCATGTCTTAGCCGCGAAAGAACATCGGAAAAATAGATGATCCCGGGTATCTCTATCATGATTACACAGCGGACAACACATCAAATTCCAATTGGTTTGACTACCCGCTTCCCATACAGTCAATCTATCCTGCGTTTTGAGCTTGTTTCTAAATGCCAACCATAAATGAAAGGAATGCCGAGGAATACATTGCGTGTACCAAACCATATCAGCCCATAACACATGCTCTTCCCGATTCCGAATTGTATTCCAAACACAAGCCGATTGAAAGTCTAGTGTCTTACCCTCCACATCTTTCCAAACCAATGTATCCTCGCTATTAGACGCAATAGGAGGAACCACTATTGTGATTAAGACTGGAAAAAGATCCAGCCAAGCTTGAGGCCATCTCCAGTTACCTTCCTGATCAATCATATCCGCAACTGTTGACCTTAGCGAAAATCCAGCATTTGCTATGTTTCTAGGAGAGATAAAGGAAATAAGAGGGCTACTCGCACACCACATGTCGCTCCATACATTAGTTTGGGTACCGCTTTTGATTGACGACCAAACGTGAGGACGAATGATGTTACGGATGGATAATATTTTACGCCACCCCCAACTCATACTCCCTCTACACGGCACTTCCCAGAAATTCCGACCTCTAAGCTTGTAATCGTGAATCCATTTCACCCAAATAGATTCCCTGTTGGTAAGAATACTCCAAATATGCTTAGCCATTAGCGATTTGTTAACATCGGCAATACTTCTAATACCCAATCCTCCTTCCTGTTTAGGCAAACACACATGTTTCCACGCTACTTTAGCACGGATTCTGCCATCCGAACCTGCATTCCAAAGAAACCTTCGAATCTTCTTTTCAAGATCACTAATAACACGAGCAGGCATTATGAAAACCGAAGCCCAATAGATGTGCATGGATGAAAGAACCGAATTAATCAGCTGTAACCGCCCGACAAACGACAAAGACTTAGAAACCCAATTAACAATCTTTTTTTCCATTCCCTCAATAAGAATCCTGCAATCATTATAAACAACTCTCGAAGAGATAAGAGGAACCCCCAAATACCGAACCGGAAGGGTACCTTCTTGAAAAGGCATAATATCGAGAATTGTTTGCTTTATCAAATGAGAGACATTGCAAAAAAATGCTGTACTCTTAACTGGACTAGGAACGAGACCAGACATCTTGGTAAAACTCTCCAGCGCCTCCTTAATCTTCTTGTCCGAGACCACATCACCATGAACAAAAATAAATAAATCATCCGCAAAAGACACATTAATTATTTTTTTCTTTAGCACAGTGAGCATGAAACTTGAACGGACTGATAGCAGCGCGACGAAGCAGCAACGATAAAACTTCCATTACCAAAGTAAACAAATAGGGGGATAACGGATCCCCTTGCCTTAGCCCACGTTTACCCTTGAAAAAGCCATGCAAATTACCATTGATACTCAGAGAATACGACACTGTGGATACACATGTCATGATCCACTTGACCATGCTGGAGTGAAAACCGAACCTAACCAGAATACCCTCCAAGAACTTCCAATTGAGTGTATCATAAGCTTTCTGAATATCGATTTTAAAAGCACACCTAGCCGGCCCCCTATTAAGATGATAATTGTGCATGAGCTCCTGAGTAAGAAGAATATTATCCGAAATCCTCCGCCCTGGCACAAAGGCCGATTGGTTAATGCTGACAAGATACCCCAAACTGCCTTTCAACCGATCCGAAATAACTTTGCTAATACATTTATATAAAACATTGCAGCAAGAAATCGGTCTATAATCCAAAACCGAATCCGGAACGTCTTTTTTAGGCAATAAAGCAAGGATAGTGTGATTAATCTGGTTCAGAAGTTTACCATTCTCGAAAAATTGGAGAACCGCATCCGTCACTTCTTTTCCGACAATATCCCACGCTTTTTTGAAAAAAACCGAAGTATACCCATCAGGCCCTGGCGCTTTGTCATCTCCAATACTGAACATGGCGGTCTTGACCTCCTCTCGAGAAATCGGACGAATCATATGCTCGGCCACCTCATTACTAAGGACATTAGGGAATAAGTTATCTAGATTGGCATCTTCCACATTAGCCTCCGAGCCCAAAAAGTTTGTATAATGCAGCACCATAGCATCTACAACCGCCTCGCCTTCATGTCTCGTACCCGTAATATCCACAACACTATAAATTTTGGCTCTAGCATTCTTTGATTTCACAGTGTTATGAAAAAATTTCGTATTCGAGTCACCGCACACAACCATTCAACCTTCGATTTCTGTTTTAAAAAACATTCTTCATCGTACGCGGCTTGTTGAAAATCTTTCAAGCATTGTGTTTCTAAAAGGCGCAACTGACTATCCAAAGGATTTCGATCCACCTGAGTCTGCAAATCATCCAGCTTTTTACGCAAATCATTGACCTTGACATGCAAATTACCTTGATCGAAAAGCATTTTCCTCAGCTTTGGCTTTAAAGTTTGCAACTTCTTAACAACCGAAAACATAGTGACCCCCTCAACTCGTTTCATCCATTCAAGCTTAACCGTTTCCTTAAATTCCGGTTTAGAAGCTATAAAATTCGGAAACTTGAATGGTTTTGGCCGACTCCCATTAGTGCCCAGTCCTTTCAAGATACACGGAGTGTGATCCGAAACTCTAAACGGATGAAATAACGCATAAGCAGAAGGAAACTGGTCCAAAAAAACCACGTTCCCCATTATACGATCAATCTTTTTCAATAGCCCTACACCACTCTTTGGTTTTTGGTTCCATGTAAACTGCAAACCGTGAGCATTAACATCCATCAATTCAGCTTGATGAATACAATCATTGAACTCCCGCATGCCGATAGATTGAGCCGAAGTACCATATAACGCATCTTCAATGTTTAAAGCAGCATTAAAATCTCCCATAACAACCCATGGCTTATCATGACACAACGCTTTGTGCTTACATAAATCGTCCCAAAGCACTCTCCGATCTTTATATTTATTTTCCGCATACACAAAAGAACAAAACAGAACTTTTTTACTATCTTTAAAGATCACCTGAGTGTGAATAACCTGATCAGTTTGAGCAATAACCATCACATCCAAATAATCCGCGTTCCAACCTAGAATTATTCTCGTCCCACGACTACACATACTACCATTAGAAGTCCAACTGCAATTGCGAAAAACAAACTTACACACTTTAGACAAGTTACTAACGTCCACATGCGATTCAAGAATGGCACACAACTGTAAATTATTTTCAGACACAAGATTGCGAACCTCACTTTGTTTCAGGGAACGGTTCAATCCCCTTACATTCCAAGACATGAGGCTACCCATTTAAACCGTGGTTACCGGGAGTGCTTGCCCCCTCAGACACATCAACATGCTTGTCATTTGCCATGAATTGAGCCATTTCCGTAGGAATCCCTTCCATTACCTCGTCTAGACTATTCCCTTCAACCCTATCCGGTTTCCCAACCATAGTATCACTCACTTCTGTATCTCCCGAATCAAGCACTTCAAAAGCATTTGACGTTTTAACCTGATTATCCATTACACCCGCACGATCATCCTTTTTTGTACCCGACGTACTCGCTCCATTCTTATTCGGTTTTGGCCTATATAAGAATTTCGTTTTTTGTTTTTTATGCACTGTACCATATTTCGCTACTTTCCTTCTATCCGTGACAAACCCTTCATCATCAACTGTGACCTGCTTTACACTTGGTTCAGGTTTTTTCGGACATTGTTGGTCGTTATGACCAAAAATGCAGCATGATGAGCAACGCTGTGGCTTCCATTCATATTCAATTTTTATTTCTTCCATAACAAAACCCTCCTCATCCAGCTTCGGAATAGCGACTAGTATATGATCTTTTAGCTATTTATCCGCATTCACTTCAATTAACGCTCTAGCAAAACTACTCCTACCCCAACTGTTAGCGCACATGTCCGCCGTGTAACTATCCAATCTCTTAGGAACCCCAATTTTCGACGCTAGCAGACTTAGGCCATCATCCGTATAAATAGCTATAGGAACATTGTGAAGTTTAACCTACACCGGAACTGATTTAATCCCCTCCTTCTTTAAACTAGTAGACGGGGACCAAACATTAAGAAACAACGGAATTTTCCGAATTAACCACGGACCCTCTTCAAGCACTTTATTCATACCTTCTTTCGTGTTACACTTGAAAAAGAAAAATCCCTCCGAGTTCATCATGATCTTATCAAAGCCAAACTTTGCCCACACATTTTTAACGTAATACTCAACAACCGGAAAAGGCAGTCTATCACCCAAGAAATAACCAAATAGCACATTCTCAAATCTGTCTTGGACCTTCCTAACTACCTCTCTCGGAATAACCACGTCAGCTTCCTCGTACGATTCCATAGATTCCATCTTCCTGAAATTGACTTCACTTTTGGACATAACACTAGACTTTAATTTTTCAGCATAAGATACCGTTCCCTTACCTAAGTCACGCTTGTCCGACCCAAAAACATCACCTTGAACAGGCACCGTAATTTTCTGGAGTTCATCAATAACATTAAAGATCCTCGGTTCATGATTGTTGTTAGTTACCACACCTCTTCTCGGAGCCATGGTTTTCCCATCTATATTGAGAATCTTACTACCCAGACCCGAAAGAACTGAAGGCGGCTTCCCAAACAAATCCCTATGATCAGTATTCAGCGATGGAAATAGTTCATTAATATCCGGAGGTTTGGAATTCATATCTTCACAAGTTTATCTCATGCACACGTAAAACCCTAATCAGCCGACAGAATAAACCCAAAACCCTAATCGGCCGACAACCCAACTTCCAAAGAAACCCTACTCGGCCGACAACACAACTTTCAAAGAAACAAGAGCTGAAATCCGATTACAAAGCAGACCGTACTCCTTTAAACCCTAGAACAAATTCGTCAACCCTTGGTCGATTAAACAAATGTCATCAATCTAGCTAAGTTACTCTCAGTTAACCGCAATCAATGGCAACTAGTTTAATAAATTAGGGTTTCAGAGATTATTACTAAGGCGGCGATTTTCAAGAACACAAAAAGAAACCCTAATTCTTAATTGATCCCTAATGCTAACGAGTTCGTTATAGTTTCTTGAAAGATCAAGATCTAATCACAGACTGTTATGCATAAGATCACAAGAAAAAAGTAGGGAAATCGAACAAGAACAAGAATACCAAATCGCCTAAAGGAGAGAGAGAACACAGCCCAAATTCAAACTCCCTTAGTAAAACACCTTATGGTCACGTCGTTTAAGTAGTTGTATGATAAGTAGTTCTTATGCCTTAGGTAAATTACCAAAATGCCCTTTTTGCGCATAAATTCATTTTAAGCGTATGTAACGTAATTTTTGACATCTAAACTGATTTAACAACAATATTAAACATGTTAAGGCATATCTTGCTTGTCATAGGACTAGTTAGGCGTTCCGAATGCGTTTTACGCAAACGACGCGTTAAAGTAGCATAAGCTTCCTAAACGGGTCGTAATGAGTCAAAAGCACTTAGGATAGGTTTCGTTTTAGTACGTAGGCTTTGTTAAACCATATTACATAAGTTCCCATACTTATTTGGTTTACGAACCCTCGTACTACCCGATCCTCCGATAGGTCCGTTTTTTTTTTGGGTAAAGGGATACCCCGATGAATTTTATTGAAAATCAAAAAAAAGCACAAGGGTGTGTCAAAACAACACACCAACTAGACTTGACATGCCAAGCCTAGGACACCACACAACACAATCCAAAACCAAAACACACTAACAACACAACCAAAACAAAAGACAGCCAATACAAAGCACAAAAGCCGACTCCACACCAAGACCCGAAGACCTACTAGCCCGGATCCACTAAGTCGTAGTTACTATCTTCAATCTGCCAATCCTTGAAAATCCGTTCCCTAGCCGAACTCACACGAAACCTGAAGCCCATCAGCCGCAACCGAACCACGCCTATAATTTTCTCAGCAAGTTGGTCGACCGTCCTCTTGTTATTATTGAACAACCTGTTATTCCTTTCTTGCCAAAGGAAATACGAGGCTGCTGCTATCACCAACTTACACACAATATGATCAACATTTTTCGATCGTGAGTGTTGCTCCACCCACGTTAGAATTGACAACCAAGTAATATCCACATTCGTCAAGTTTACCTTCAACTTCACTTTACTCCACACATGGGCCGAGAAGTTACATTGGAAAAATAAATGGTCACGACTATCCCGGTCAAAATTGCATAGCGGACAACACATAAGGTCCGTTTATTAATGTAGATACCTATATAGGTGCCGTTTGATTCCGTGATCTTCTAGCTTTGCTTGGTGGTTATCCTAAGACTTCTAAGCACCCTCAGGTGAGTACATAGACCCCTCTTTTACTGTTTTTCAAACATTTTGGGGTGAAACACATGTGCCTACTTGTTACTTTCATGATTTCATGCTTTTATATCATAAACTTTGCTATGTTCATTAGTACACTATTAGTACATGATTTCATTATGTTTTTGCTATGTATGCCCATTGTGTGCATACTTAGTACATTGTTTTACATAACATTTCATGCTATGTATGTTCATCATACTTAGTACATTTTACATCACATGCTATGTATGCCCATTGTGTGCATACTTAGTACATCGTTTTACATAACATTTCATGCTATGTATGTTCATCATACTTAGTACATCGTTTTACAAGACATCTTATACTTGGTATCATGCTATGTATGTCCATCCGTCGCATACTTAGTACATTGTTTGTGGATTCTTACCTATGGTTTGGTTGTTACATATTTCACTTGCCATACTTGACATTTTGTTTACACAATACTTGATTGACATTTGACAACGGTTTAGAGATGGGCAATTTACATTGGTGGTTTATGTGGGTAAGTGATTTGAGTAACGAGACGTGTATAATGTGATACAAGCATGGTGGATACGCCGCTGGTACTTCCTATATATAAGTGCTTGTATTATATTACATGGCGTAGCGTTATTTAAATCATTCATTTGGATTTATACATTTTTACACAAATAACATATTTTTCACAAGACATTGTTTTACAAAACAGTTTGTTTTATACAAACTCATTTTTACTTGGTTATTCATTTAACCTTACATCATTCTTTTAACTATACATATCTATCATCGATTTTCAAACGTTTTATAAAAGCAAACACTTAAACCGGATTCATGACAAGCTTTTGTTAAACATTTTCTCAAACCTAGGTCATGAATCTTATTTTTCATAAAACCTATGTACTCGCCGACATTCTTATGCTGATGTATTTTCACATGTGTTTCAGGTGCTATAATTGATGATGTTTGATGATGATATTGATGCATGCTCACATAGGATTGGACGAGGCCCTAGTGACATTAAAAGATGCAAGACTAGTTAATTTTTTTTATGTTCCTTTATTGTTAAGACAATTGTAACTCATTTAATTCAATAAAACGAAATTTGTTTAATCCATGGTTGTGAAACAATAATTCTGTTACAACACTCCCCGACGTTTCCGCCACGTTTTGTTGTTTTACGTGGTCGGGGTGTGACAATAGGATTGGTTAGTCATATGCTTGTTAGCTTGTATGCCCATAGGAAATGACCAAAATGCCCTTTTGAAGCATAAATCCGTATATTGACTATGTGAACATATTTTTGACTTGTAATCTGATTTATTAACATGTTTAGGGATTAATTGGGCATGTAAGACTTGACATAGCACATAGTTAACCATCCGGATATAGTTTTACGCAAACGACGCCTTATAGTAGCTTATGTTACCATAATGTGTCGAAACGGGTCAAAAGCACTTAGGTAGGCTTTCTAATCAGAATGTTGGGACTATTAAATCATACCATATGAGTTCAATTACTCATTTGATTTATAGAACCTCATTCTATCCTATCTCCCGATTTAGGAGCCGATTTATTAACATAGTTACCTATACTAGGTGCCGGTTGATTCCGTGACCCTTGGAGCTTAAATTGGTCTTATTCTCAAGACTAATTAGCAATCCCAAGTGAGTACATAGCTCCCTTCTTTTACCGTTTTCAAATACTTTGGGGTGATACACATGTACATACATGTTACTTTCGTGTATTTCATGCTTTTATGACATAAACATGCTAGTTTCACCTAGTACACTTATAGTACATGCTTTCAATTGTGTTTTGCTATGTATGTCAAGCATGCTAACACATTGATTTGTTACGCATTTGTTGCATATGTTTACTTAGCATATGGAACACATTGTTTTACATGACATTTCTGCTATGTATGTTTACTGAGCATGCTAGCACATTGTTCTTACATGAACATTTCTACTAGGCATGGTTTACTTAGCATTCCTAGTACATGGTTTTCACATGCTACATTGGTTATGACATTTGGTATGTTAAATCGGGACAATAATACATTCATTAACATTGATCACGCCACTCGGACTTATGTAATGGTACCATAGGAATTGACAACTCCCGTTTCCGACTTCCTAGGTTTGTTTGGAAGTTGGGAATGACAGAATCCGACTACATAACTTTAGATGAACCTTTAATTCGTTTAAGGGTTTGACAACTCATAAATCACGATACTCTATCCATCCAGGAGCGGATAAGATGTACCAAGATCTTAAGGATTATTATTGGTGGCCTAGGATGAAAGGCGATGTTGCTGTTTATGTTAGCAAGTGTTTAACGTGCGCCAAGGTAAAAGCTGAATACCAGAAGCCTTCAGGACTTCTGCAACAACCTGAGATTCCCAAGTGGAAATGGGAATAGATTTCAATGGATTTCATAACGAAGTTACCAAGAACGCCAAGAGGTCATGACACTATTTGGGTAATAGTAGTCCGGTTAACGAAATCTGCGCACTTCTTACCCATCAGGGAGAAAGATAACACGAGCAAATTGGCTGAAATATACATGAGAGAAATCGTTGCACGTCATGGAGTGCCTCTCTCGATCATCTCTGATAGAGACGGAAGGTTTGTGTCAAGGATTTGGCAGTCTTTTCAAGAAGCTTTTGGCTCACAGTTGAACCTGAGTACAGCATTTTACCCGCAAACTGATGGCCAGAGCGAGAGGACTATTCAGACATTGGAAGATATGCTGAGAGCATGTGTTATGGATTTGGGTGGTAGCTGGGATAAACATTTACCATTGGTCGAGTTTTCGTACAACAACAGCTACCACACCAGTATTGGAACCGCGCCATTTGAAGCTCTATATGGCCGCAAGTGTCGATCACCGCTTTGTTGGTCTGATGCAGGTGATAGACAATTGGTTGGCCCTGATGTGGTCCAGGAAACCACATATAAGATTGCACAGATTCGAGATCGCATCAAGGCGGCTCGCGATCGACAAAAATGCTATGCGGACCGAAGAAGGAAACCTCTGGAGTTTGAGGTAGGAGATTTGGTATTGTTGAAGGTATCACCCTGGAAGGGTGTGGCACGCTTCGGAAAGTGTGGAAAGTTGAATCCGCGATATATTGGTCCATTCAAGATTCTGGAAAGAATTGGTTTAGTAGCATACAAGTTGGACTTACCTGCCGAGCTGAATGGTGTTCACGATACATTTCATGTATCAAATCTGAAAAAGAGTCCAACGCAAGAAACTGTTGTTGTAACACCCCAACCCGTCAAGGGCTGACGTGTCACTTTTACAGATATCAAAACCAAAACCAATCCATAACATTAAATAAAATAACCTAATTACATATTATTATATTACTAAAATAAAGAATCTTGCTCAGCAACTTCCTAACGCTCCTCAATGAAATCCCAAATTATCCCAGATTACCTGTAAAACAAATAAGACAAACACAAAAAGAAAACTACGGCTGAGCCAAAAATTGCTCAGTAACGGAGAAATCAACAGTACAAGAAAGAACAGACATAATAAAGTATGAAATCCAAACAGACGTTATTTCAAATCAGAAACCAAACTTCTACGGAAACAAAACTGAACAGAGTCCGAGTTATTACCCAATACTTGTCTGGAACATAAATGAACGCATATTGAAACATATCATGGCAAAATCAGAAACATATCAAACATATATAGATATCACACTACGTGACTACACTTAAAAATAAATTAAGTCACGTCAGACGGAAGCACCCACGAGCCTAACAAACAAACAGGTACACAGCTAGCTAGCTAGTCCATGCACCTATGAGACGGTGAATGTGGTGTACACCCATTGTTCCATCTCTACAAACCAAACCAAACCAAACCGAACCAAACCAAACCAAACCAAACATGCTCGGGTGACAGAGTACAAAAATTAAAGCCATGTAACTATCTACAGGCAACTGAAAATAATACTAACGATAGCATGCAGCAGTGATTACAACTACTAAGGTATAGTGCATGCTACAACGAACTTATTAGATGTATGATACGATTATGGGACAACTAACGGAAACAGAAAAATCCGTACTACAAAGTAACGGACATGATAATAAAAATGTACTAAAATGAGACGACCAAAGAGTGACAGAAATAACAAAAAAATTACTACGATGTCAAAAACGAGAATCCGTACCAACGAGTGACGAAAAATATAATTATACTATGATGTAAAAGAAACAGAATCCGTACCTTAGCTTAGTAGGCAAACCAAACCAAGTAAAATCGTCCTCAACAAGCTCGAAAACCTCGGTTGCTGAACATAAGTGAATAGGAGATTGAGACATTAGTGGTGGCCACAACGGTGCGGCAGTGAAGCTAGCACGACGGCATGAACAACGGTTGATTGCGGGTATGAGAACTTAAGTGACCAAACTGATGCTGGTGAACAAAGGTGCGACAGTAGTTGATACTGGTTCGACCGAAGACGGCATCAACAAATTGGGTTCGTGGCAGCAACAGAGATGACTAGAAGAACACGGCAACGACGGTTTAAATCAGAGAGTGTTTTGAGTCAGGTACCTTGGTCGCTGAATTAGAACTTATAAAAAGCGACAGAAATCCCGTGTAGCTGGGTCACGAAGAGGCGAACGAAACACACTCATCCGGTTGTCTGACGGCGGCGATAATGACACCGCTGTGGCGGTGTGTCTAACAGTATATGTGTGTTGTTGTTCGTGAATCAATA
Source organism: Helianthus annuus (assembly GCF_002127325.2). Taxonomy (NCBI): domain Eukaryota; kingdom Viridiplantae; phylum Streptophyta; class Magnoliopsida; order Asterales; family Asteraceae; genus Helianthus; species Helianthus annuus. Next base: position 46,695,142 of record NC_035439.2, on the reverse strand, counting down.
AACTTGAATGCTAGTAGCGTGATGACAGTGGCAACGGTGATGTCGTAGCGGTCGTAATGGCGGAGAAGTGGCGTTTGTGGTGGTTTGTATGATATGAAGGAATGCTATGGCGAAGGTTCAGTTGTGAGGTCAATAGAGCTTATAAACTCAAAATGGTAACAACCAATCGCATCGAAACTTCCGGCCGATCCATTAGGAAAAGATTTGTGAAATTGTCAAACTTGATATATATATCTTTATATTTCTAGAATCCTTTTATAATTCTCTACGTGATTTCCATCCATGTTTTTTTTTTGTTTTTAATTTAACCCTTTTTTTAACGAAAAAAAAAAGAAAGCCAACATATATATATACACACATTTAGCAAATAAAATATATCTAAGTTATCCAAACAGTAAAAGGTTATTAAATATAAATAGGCTTTTAATTGATTTAACTCTATTATTATAATTATAATTTTATTTACGAGTATTACAGTTGTCATTCCCACAGACGAGATTCATATTGACGACACGCTCCATTATGTTGAAGAACCCGTTGAGGTTACAGATTGGAAGATGAACAAAACCAGCAGGAGCAGTGTCAAACTCGTCAAAGTTCGTTGGAATGCAAGACATGGTCCAGAATACACCTGGGAACGGGAGGATCGAATGAAAGAGAAATACCCCCATTTATTTCCTAAGACCCCTGCAACTAGAAGCAAAACCTAAAATTTTGGGGCGAAATTTTCTTAACGGGGGGAGAATGTGACAACCCTCACCAAACCAGGTATCTGTACAAATTAAATTAATATTTAATTAATGCTTCATTATTGTGCTTGCTTACAATTGTGGTTAAACTGCTTCTTGATTTCTGATACATTTTTTTTGGGTAAAGGGTTACCCCGGTGATTCTATATATTCACAACCAAAAAACATAAGTAGTGTAGTGAGTCTACACTAGTTCAATCATGAGACATGCCCCATGAAAGTAAACCCGAAAACAAAATACAAAACAAACAACCAAGCAAAGGAACGACAACTAGACTAAACTCTAGAATCAACCGACCAACACAACAAAAAACTAATCAGCCACCATCGTCGCCGTCTTTATGCGCATGGATCTCCCATTCATCAAGAATCTTCCGCACCCTCACAGTATCCTTCAGTTTTGCACCCATCAACTTGTATCGCACTGTTTTTATAATAACATCGCTAACAGTCTCCGGAGGTCTTAGTTGATTTTTAAACAGCCTTGCATTCCTCTCTTGCCAAATGTTGTATGCAGTAGCCGCAACTAGAAGCTTAGCAACATACGTATCAGCCCTCTTATGATGAGGCCGAGCACAAAGCCAAGTAACAATCTCCGACCATCTCGGGCAAACCGAGTTCATCCCTCCTCGATCTCGAATTTGCGTCCACACCTGAGAAGAGTACTTGCATTCAAAGAACAGGTGAGGGTGAGAATCGAAATTCTCAAAGCACAATAAACAACACATCACGTTCATGTTTTTTCGACGAGACAGATCCCATTGCAGAATTTTATCCTGCGTAAGTAGCTTGCGTTTCATAATCAACCACATCATGAAGGCGTGCCTCGGAATACACTGAGCGAACCACACGATACTACACCAATTCACTTCCGGCTCTTTGTGTCGCAACGAGTGCCAAACCCCAGAAGACGAAAACCCATTAAGATCATTCCCATCCTTCCATAACAGCCTATCATTTTTCAAGGGATCCAATAGAACTTGATCAGTTTGAATAAGAACAGGGAATAGATCCCTCCAAGCCGTAGGCCATCTCCAAGCACCATTCGAAAACACATCAGCCACCGAATCTTCCAATCTAAAATCAGCATCAGTGATAACTCTAGATGAAAGAAAATCACCCAGAGGCCCCAAATCGGTCCAATTATTGAACCATGCTGAAGTGTTAGCACCATTACCCACTTCCGACCATATATGACGTCTAATTAGAGGCCGCAACTGAGTGAGTTTTCGCCACGACCAACAGCTATTTGAGGGCGTTTTGCAAACCCAAAAACTCTTACCTTTTAAACGATACGAATACACCCAATCAACCCACAAGGAATCTCGCTTGGAGACAATGCTCCAAATATGAGACGTCATCAGCGCTTTATTCATATCCCCAACACGCCGAATACCCAAACCCCCTTCATATTTCGGCGTACAAACCAACTTCCAAGAAACTTTAGATTTACCTTTGTTAAACACAGCCTCTTGAGACCAAAGAAAGTTTCTCATTTTAGCTTCAAGCTCCTTAATAATTCGACCCGGCAGGATAAAAACTGAGGACCAATAAATATGCATAGATGATAGGACCGAAATAATAAGTTGAAGTCTACCCGCAAAAGATAAGAGCTTATTCCTCCAATGCATAATTCGCTTTTCTAATCTTTCCACTAGCACTCGACAGTCATTGTACCCTAGCCTAGCCGAAACCAGGGGGACCCCCAAGTACTTGACAGGCAACTTTCCTTCCGTAAAAGGCATAATATCCAGAATAGCTTGTTTAGTTTGATTTTTAACATTACAAAAGAAAACCGTGCTCTTCTGGTTGCTAGGCACCAAACCTGACATCTTGGTAAACTTCGAGAGAGATGACATAATACAATTAGCCGAATTAACTTCCCCTCTAGCAAAAAGAAAAAGGTCATCTGCAAAACAGAGATTAATAATCCGCTGTTTTTCGCATCTATTGCGAAATTTAAAAGAAGAGTCAATTCGAACCGAATGGTGCAAAATGCTCGTTAAGACCTCCATGACTAGAGAAAATAAATATGGGGACATTGGATCACCTTGCCTTAATCCTCGGTTGCCTTTAAAAAACCCATGCACTGAGCCATTAACACAAACCGAGAATGAGGTAGTAGAGACACAAAGCATAATCCACTCCACTATTTTGATGTGAAAACCAAACCCAATCAGCACATTTTTCAGAAACCCCCAATCCACCGTATCATAAGCTTTCTGAATATCAACTTTAAACGCACATCTAGGAGGACCCACATCTCTATGATAATTATGCATTAACTCTTGGGTTAAAAGAATATTATCCGATATCTTACGACCCGGAACAAAGGCCGATTGGTTGATACTGACAATATCATTAAGAGCCCCTTTAATTCTGTCTGCAACAATCTTACTAATGCATTTGTAGAAAACATTACAGCAAGCAATCGGACGAAAGTCAGTAACAAGCATGGGAGTCGAAACCTTTGGAATGAGAACAATGAGCGTATGATTCAATTCCCGAAGCAGGTTACCCGTTTCAAAGAAGTCCTTAATCGCAGTAGAGACATCATTACCAACTAAAGACCAAGCACTTTTAAAAAAGGCTGCCGTGTAACCATCCGGCCCAGGGGCTTTATCGTTACCAATAGAAAACATCGCTTTTTTTACCTCCTCCGTCATAACTTGTCGAACCATATGAGAAGCCACATTGTGAGATAACGTTCGTGGGAATAAATCTGGGGCCGGCTCTAGCGAAATATCTCTTTGCGAACCAAAAAACTTTTCATAATGCTGAACAAACGCCTTATAAACCATGTCGCCTTCAAAAAGAACACCACCTGAATCAGTAATAACATCAATCCTGGAAAAATGGTTTCTGGCTTTCAAAGAAGAGTGAAAGAAAGCCGTGTTCATATCGCCTGCAGCTAACCAATCCACTTTTGATTTTTGTTTCAGGAAACGCTCCTCATCCAATAAAGCTACCTGTAAATCACGGCTAGTTGAAGCCTCATCGGCTCGGAAATCAACATTAGACGGGTCCCGATCAATGTTTTGTTGAATCACATCCAACTTCAATCTAAGATTCTCGACTTTCTTATGTAGATTCCCTTGCTTAAAAAGAAGCGACCGAAGCGGATTTTTCAGCAATCGAAGTTTCTTGACAACTTTGAACTGATGCACACCATCAACATGAGTCCCCCACCACTTATTGACAATCTCTAAGAATTCGGGCTTAAAGACCAGAAAATTAACAAATTTAAACGACCTCGGTTTCAGTTTCATAGCTTCCGGGATAGATAAAATGCAAGGGCAGTGATCCGAGAGCCGATAAGGTTTGAAAATGGCAACCGAATTCGGATAATCAGCCAAAAACGGAGTGTTCCCCATTACCCGGTCAAATTTCTTCAGTAACCCAACCCCTTGCTTTGGCTTTTGACTCCAAGTAAAATGAATACCTGATCGATTGATATCAACCACTTCAATATCATCTACACACGCCTGGAACTCCCTCATACCAATGGATATAGAAGACGTGCCCATAGACTTATCCTCTATATTTAGCGCCGAATTAAAGTCACCCATGATAAACCACGGACTATCCGCCACAAGGGTTTTGTGCATAGAAAGTTGGTGCCACAAATCCCTACGAGATAAATAATAGTTGGCTGCATAGACAATAGAACAAAAGACCATCCGTTTATCCAGTTTAATCACCAGCTGGAGATGCATAACCTGATCAGACTGAGCCAATATCATCACATCAAAAATCGCCGGATTCCATCCAACAATGATTCTAGTACCTTTGTCACAACAACCTCCATTTGAAGTCCAATCCCACGAGCGGAACACGGACTTACACACACTCGCCAAATTAGCAACATTAACATGGGACTCTAGAATAGCACACAAACTCAACTTATAATCCTTCACAGCCTGTCGAACCTCCATTTGTTTAAGCGGGTGGTTCAACCCCCTTATGTTCCAAACCGCGAGACTAATCATCAGCAACAACCTGTGAAGGAGTGTTTGCCCCTTGTTTATTCTGTATTTTTTGCGTGCCTTGCTGCATAAAATCATCCATTTCATTATACACATCTTCAACCTCATCATCCGTATCCTCCAGGCCCGTACCCGAATGTTTGTTGCTTGTACCCTCCCCCGAATCAACTTGATTTAACACATCAAAAGGGTTATTCAATTTAACAGGCATCGAAGAAGGCCCATTATTACCTTTCGGCTGAGGTTTTGAGACCACCGGCCGGTATTCAAATCTGTTTTTCTGTTTATTCACCGGAATGCCCGTCTTTCTAGCAACTTTCTTCCCATGAACTTCAGTATACCCATCCTGATCAACAATTGGAACCTTTTTCAATTGCGTGCTCTTTTGAACATTACGAGTTGGCATGTCCTTTCTAACATTTTTCATTGGCCTCTTTGGACACATCTCAACCGTGTGACCAAAGACACAACATGTAGGGCAACGGTGCGGACTCCATTCATACTCCACATACATGGTTTCCTTTATAAAACCCTCCCCTTCCGGTTCGGGTATCGCCATTGTAATCTCCTCACGAAACTCCTTGTCAGCCGAAATTTCCACCAACGCTCTAGCATAGCTGCTACGGCCCCACGAATCCGTACACATAGAAGTTGTAAAAGAATCCAACATTTTTGGCTCACCGATTGTTGTAGCTATCAGACTAAGGCCATCTTCCGTGTATGCCGCAATAGGGACCTCATGAATTTTAACCCAAACCTGCACCTTCTTAACTTCTTTCTTTTCTAGCTTGGTAGTAGGAGTCCATGTGTTAAGGAACAACGGTTGCGACCTGATAATCCACGGACCATCTTTGAGGACATTCATCATCCCACCTTCATCATTAAACTTAAAGAAGAAAAAACCATTTGCATTCATCATCGTCTTCTGCAAACCATACTTCTTCCAGTTACCTTTAACAAAATAGTCAACAACCGGGAAAGCAACCCGGTCCCCCAAAAAATACCCGTATAAAGTATTAGACAATTTCTCCTGCACGGTTCGGACGGATTCCTTGGGTAGAAAAACGTCACACCCTTCATGCACAACCGAGCTAGACAACGAACGGAAATTAACTTTCTGAATGTTACTAGCTACCACCGAATCCGCATACGACTTAGGAGTGGAACTACTTCCCTGAACATTAAAAGAAACATGCCCAGCCGAATTAGGGTTTACCCCTTTAGCAGCCGACATAGGGTTTGCATGGGGAGCTCCCATTGCCGCCACATAGCTCCCTCCACATGCACGATCCTCATTCAATTCAATAGGTTTAGAAATCTCGAACAGCCCATCAATAACTGAATTACTATTAGTTGAGTACATACCCCGCCTAGGAAGCCAATTGTTGCCCTCAATATTCGTTACTCGCAATCCAATACCCCGAATCGGAGGTGACTTCTCTTCCGTCCCCGGAGTGACACCCTCCTTCAACGGATTTTGACCATCACTTCTACCCTCCATGCACCCGAAACACAAGAGAACCAAAAAAACTTCCAGCAAACCAAAGAACAATGACAAAACAGAAACCCTAATCCTGTAACCCTAGAGCCGAAAATCAATTCTTAGCACATTAATCCAGAGTATCAATCTAGCTAAGTTAAACTCAGTTAACCGCGACCAATAACACCTAGATTAATACGCCCGAATCTCTAATACAGCTACTATGGCGGCGATTCAAGAAAGAGAACAAAAAAAAACCCTAGTTTCAGATTGATTACTATTGCTAACGAGTTCGTTATAGAGATTGGATGAACAACCTCTAATCACAGACTGTTATACAAACGAATCTCAAAGAAAGTTAGGGTTCATGATGTGCAAAAAATCGCCCAGGAGAGAGGGAGGGTTTTTTTTTAGGTCAGTCTTCTTGATTTCTGATACATACATATTCATGCATCATACTTTATTGCTGTCACTCCATTTATTACACACAAAACTATAGTGACAAACTTGATGCACAAAAGCACAGTTAGCACAGTGAACGGATAACCCAGTAAACATGCTGACATAGCCAGCACTAGACAGACACTATCTCTGAGGCCAGTATGAGCCGGGAATAGATTACTACACTAGTAGAGAGTGTAGGGAGGTGAGGATTGTAGCACTGACTAGGTGATAGTTATAGTAACCGGATGTGCCTAAGACATGCTTTAACTGCAAAATTTTGCACTTTATTACAAAATTCAGCATTTAACTTAACTAGTAAAGTGCAAAACATGGGAAAATAATACTAGACACTTTCCAAGGTGTCGGGAATTTATTGTGTCACTAAAAACACTATAAAAGACACTTTAAATGCTTATTTAGCACTTTAACGGATCAATATCCAACCGAACAACCGGACTTTACCCGGAACATAAAAATATTGTCAATGACATTGTTTACACCTTTCTGAGCTAGTTAGGCTCCCCGAACACCCTAACACCCTTTGTATTACACTACACACATAATACTCTAATTAACACCATTGGAACTTAACTAGTTACTAACCATCCAATTGAAATCTAACCATATACCCCCCCCCAATCCGATCGGTCCCCCATGTGATGACACACCACCCATTTGTTGATTATTTTAATCCCTATTGCCTAATATCTTGGAGACACATTGCATGATGGGTAATGGAGAAAAATGGACTATAAGTAAACCCTTGGGATCACCCTTATCATTCATAAAACACTTCACAAAATTTGCTCTCTCTCTCCCTCTTGCCTTGTCTTCGGCCGAGATCACAACCATAACCACCATCATCATCAAGTTTTGTTCTTGCTATTCTACATACACACAAAGGTGAAAGGTGACACACAAGAAGACCCGGTGCTTTCAGAAACTCAAGAACCTCTCTACATTGCTTTTATCCACCTTGTTTACGCTTTGATTCTTCCCTAGCCACGAGCTAGTAGTAAGTGCTTCTAGACACCCTCTTGTTCTTGTTTAAAGTGGTTAATAAGAGATTCAACGGTTAGTTGCTAGTAGTGGAACGGATCGTCATCGAACCATGCTAGAACATGTTCATGAAACATGAACTAGTAATATGTTAAGTATAAAAGTTGCAAGATGATGAACTCTTCCACACATAAACATGAACTTGTGTAAAAGTGATTTTTCTTGTAAAATAGAGTTCTAAACTAGTAGATCTAAGGATCTACAAGTGGTTTTTCGGAAAAACCAAGTGAGATATACAAGTCTTGTTAAAAACCCGGATCTTACATACACTACAAACATTTTTGTGAACAAGCAAGTCTGTAAACACTTGTGTGACAAGAGGATTTAACAAAGAAACATTTTCGTAATTTTGACTAGAAGTTGTAAAATCACATATTCTTTAAAAATAAAGTTTTCAAGAAACTGATTTTATTTTTAAAGATGACAAGATCCGCTAAATATGTTATAAAGTTACTACATATTTTTACACAACTTACAAGTTCATGAGTTTGCGATTTATACTTATTTTTTACTAGTTTGATGTTTGAATGAGGTATGTTGATGATTGATAAATTGTTGATTGAATTTTGAAAAGAAAATGATGCGCTAGTAAGCGTGGCCACCTCCAGTTACAGAGGAAACTTTGGTGAATTTTTTCCAAAAATATAACACTTAGAAATATTTTTGTAACAAGTGGTTATGAATATATTTTTGACTTGTTTTTCCAAACAAAACTTCGCCATGATTTTTATTATAAAATTACCAAGTGTCGGAGGTGGATTTTCGTAAATAAAACTTGTTAAATATATATTTAGAATATATATTTCATAGTAAGACGCTTGTGTGATTTTATGATTATCTTGTGAACTATATATATATTATTTTTAGAGTAAAAATAATATTACTTGAAATATCATGAAAATACGACTCCAAAATAATACCAACGCCTTTACGAATAAATATTTAAGTTACACTGGTATTATTATTACCACCCGAACTTTAAAATGTAACTTATGTATTTTCGGAAAAATACTCTTAAATGCGTATATTGATAAAATTATTATTTTGGAAATTGTATGGAATAAAATATAATATTTTTGGGAAAAATATGTATATTTTGGAGATAGAATATTCTAGACAAATGAATTAAAATATATTTTATTAAGTGAGACTTAAAAATATATTTTTGGAATTATAAAAACGCACATGTATTAAAACCCTCATCCTTGGGAAAGAATATATTTGTAAATAATTAAGAAGTGTAAATACGAAATAGTTGCCTAACTATTTCCCAAAAACGTTAAACCTTAAGCTAAGGCACGTCCGTCCGTCTAATAGAAATTAGCACGTGTAGGTCGTCAAGCAGCAGGTTGATCAGGATTTACTATTTCGAGACGCACTTCTGTGAGTTCATGTCCCCCTTTTCTGTAAAGAAAGGCTGTAGTGATAGCGGCGGGGCTTACTTTCTCTTTGGTTCAGCTACTAAATAATACCATGCGACGAGCATACTTGAAACCCTAATTCTCTCTCTAGCAAATGGCGATCATGAACATTCAGCCGTAACCCTAATTTTCTTCGAATCCTTTCTGTTGCTGATTAGTTTATAGATGTTCTAATATCTAAAACGAAGTTGGTTCGCAGATCTGTTCGAATTTCATTTAGGGTTTCCTTCAAATCGTCGCCCAAATCCATCCTTCGAAGTTGTTTTTATTGGTCTTCGGCCTGATCTCTCCAAGTAAGATATCTGAATCGTTCGAATCATGGGTTAGGGTTTCTTGCTAGTTTAGGGTTTCTGTTTTGTCTTTTCGGTTTGTTTGGTTCGCTGGGTTTGTTTGGTGATTGGTCTTTTCGAGTTTGATTCTGCAATCGTTTGAAGAGAGTTGTTTTTTTTCTGAATGGAAGAGCATAACAAACAGGTTGACGGCGGCAGACCTTCATATTCCTTTGAGGGTTTGGCCAGCCGAATCATGGATGTTGAAGGCAATACATGGTTTCCTAGACGGGGCACAGTTCAGACTCCTACAACTGAACCCTGTAAGATTAACATAATTGATGAACTATCAAAGATTTCTGTTCCAACCATGGCTGAAAACCTAAGCCCGGTTACTAGGATATCTAATAAGAATGGGACCGATCAGTCAAACAGGAGATATGCGCCATATTCTAATTCTGTTTTTGATTATGCTGAATCGGCTGGTCAAGGGAACATAAAATCTTCGGGAACGCAGGTACCGTTATCGTTTGCTAAAGTTGTAAACAATACTACGGAGAAGGTAAAGGTGAATTTTAGGGAGATGGAATCTACCGAGACTGTAGATGGAGCTGATGTTGTTATTCCGTTGTCTTTAGTTAAGCAAGTCACGGACAGGTATGCAAACACACTGTATGGGTATTTCTTGGGTAAACGTCTAGCGTTTCCTGTGGTGGATTTTTTTGCTAAAAGCAATTTGTCGAGATTGATGATGAATGTGTGACATCTGTGCTTGTAATCATTGTAAACAATTCAGTTATCAATGAAATAAAGTTATTTGATCCCAATGTTTGTTTGTTGATGTTTGATGTTTTTCATGTTTTGACTTTTATTTGATTTCAAACTCTATATCGCTTTCTGGAGAGTTATACGCAAACTGGTGCGTAAACGCAATCAGTTTAACACAACAAATACTCCGGAACATCAATTTATGCTTAACATACCTTAAATAACCTTTACATAACTTAGAAATAAGTTTTGAAGGCTTTGGTATGGTAAAATCAAGTTTATTCGCTTACAGGGACTAAAATTGACAAACTGTGAAAGTATGCCGATTTGAACTGTAACGAACATTCCGGAACATGATCATAAGTTAAACACGCCCTAAGTATCCTTTACATAGCTTAGAAATAGGCTTTGAGGGGTTCGGTGTGCTAAAATAACCTTTATGCTCATTCAGGGACTAAAAGCGTCAGAAAGTGCATAAGTTTGCATTTTCGCGCATAACTTACGTTCTATTACATCCGGACATCCAAAAATTATGTAATCATTAAAATATTTTGTTTTGGTGATTGGCTTGTCAAAAATCCATTCGTTGCGTAATTTGGATCGTTTTTGCATCCGTTACGACTTCCGTCGTAATTAGCCGAACAATGCAATCGTACGGCCAAACGAACCGACATATGGCTTATTTTTGAGCATGTTTTATGTTCCCTATACTTTAATATCCTTGTAGAGCTCAAAAATGGGTTTGACGGGTGTTAGAAGTGCCAAAACACGACTATACGCGCACAGGGACCAAAACTGCCAAAATGCAAAAACTGCTGGTCTGCAGGGTCCTTACGGACCGTATGGGTATGCTTACGGTCCGTAAGCCATGCCCAGGTCAGCAGAATTGCATTCCAGCCATTTCTAGCTGTTACCTACCCTTGCACATGGTTTTGTTGAGTCTATGGGCTGGTTTAGGGGCCCCCATGGTTTTCTAAAACTATGGGCTTGATGTGTACGGCTAGGATTGAATCTCGGATAACGAGGAACGATCTTAACGGCTCTACCAAATCTATAAATACCCCCCATGCCTTGCCCATTTTGTGACACCTGTGTCACTTCAACCATCAAACAAATACCAAACCAATGAAATATTGTATTTCATACTTGGGATTTGTATAAATATGTGTATCATTTGCACATATTAATTCTTGTTCGATTTCGGGCTCTAAATCGCTTTCTGGAAGGTTATACGCGCACTGATGCGTAAATATAACCAGTTTAATGCAACAAACACTCCAGAACAGTGACATAGGCTTAACATACCTTAAATAACCTTTACATAACCTAGAAATAAGTTTTGGAAGGTTTGGTGTTCTGAAATCAAGTTTATTCGCTTACAGGGACTAAATTCGACAAACTGCGAAAGTATGCCGATTCGTACTGTAACGAACATTCCGGAACTTGATCATAAGTTAAACATACCCTAAATATCCTTTACATAGCTTAGAAATAGGCTTTGAGGGGTTCGGTATGCTAAAATAAACTTATTTGATCAATAGAGACTAAAAGCATCAAAAGTGCATAAGTTTGCATTTTCGCACATATCTTACGTCCTAAATCCGGAGATCCAAAAATTTATTTAATCATTAAAATATTTTATTTTAGTGATTGGCATGATAAAATTCCATTCGTCGCGTAATTTGGATCGTTTTTGCGTTCAGTACGATTTCTGTCGTAATTAACCGAACAACACAACCGTACGACCAAAAGAACCGACATCCGAGATGTTTTTGAGCATATTTTAAGTTCCCTATACTTTAAGTTTATTTTAATGCCTTGAAATGGGGTTAACGGGGCTTAAAAGTGCAAAAAAATCAAGCTTTACATGTGCAGGGACCATTTTTGAAATTTCTGGCAGATACATTGAACTTGGTCCACTTTTGAGATTTGATGGTTTTAACCCATGGTTTTGCAATACCATGGGCTGATATTTAATGGTTTTTATAATACCATGGACTCATTCTAGGGGCTCCCATGGTTTTACAAAACCATGGGCACATGTGTACGGTTAAGATTAAAGCACGTTATTCGACGAACGATCTTAACGGTTCCATGAAATCTATAATTACCCCTCCATTCTCATTTGCAAAACCCACATTTAAATCTGATTTTGGCCCTCTAAGTTGGAGTTCATACTTCATACCTGAGGGTAAATCGGATCAAATCTTGCGGGGACCTTCTGTAAGTATGGTCAATGCATTTTTCTTTCGTTTTAGCGTTAAAGTCAAACCGTGTTTGACTTTCTGCATTGACCAGTTTATGGTCAATGCAAAGTTCGTGTGAACTTCATAACGTGAGTGTAATCACGATGGTTATAGTCCCTAGTGACTATACCTACTGATTACCACGTTATCTAGGCTCAGTGACGAGTCGTAGTTTCGGCCAAAATGCGTATTCTTGCGTATTTTGTAACCAAACTACTTTTGGGTATCAAGACCCTTTGTCTTGATACCAAACCTGTTTTTAAACTTTGTTAAACATGTTTAACTCGTCAATTTTAGAATTATGCTTGTCTAGGGTCGTAAAGGTAAGCGATCTAAACAATCGCTTATGCTTTCGAACCCGACCCATTTGGTCGATCATTAGGATCCGACCAAACACTTTAGGTGACCATAGTTGTATAGGGAATAACCTTCCGAGGTTATACCTTATGGTCACTTCGTTTAAGTAGTTGTATGATAGGTAGTTTATATGCCTTAGGAAAATTACCAAAATACCCTTTTTGCACCAAAATTCATTTTAAGCATAAGTAACATAACTTTTGACATCTAAACTGATTTGGTAACAATATTACACATGTTAAGGCATATCTTACTTGTCATAGGGCTAGTTAGGCAGTCCGAACGCGTTTTACGCGAACGACGCGTTAAAAGTAGCATAAGCTACCTAAACGGGTCGTAACAGGTCAAAAGCACTTAGGATAGGTTTCGTTTTAGTATATAGCTTTGTTAAACGATATTGCATAAGTTCCCACACTTATTTGGTTTACAAACCCTCGTACTACCCGATCCTCCGATAGGTCCGTTTATTAATGTAGATACCTATATTAGGTGCCGTTTGAATCCGTGATCTTCTAGCTTTGCTTGGTGGATATCTAAAGTCTATTGAGCAATCTCAAGTGAGTACATAGTCCCCTCTTTTATTGTTTTTCAAACATTTTGGGGTGAAACACATGTGCCTACTTGTTACTTTCGTGCTTTCATGTTTTCATATCATATGCTTGCTATGTTCATTAGTACACTATTAGTACATGATTTCATTATGTTTTTGCTACGTATGTCCATCTAGTGCATACTTAGTACATCGTTTTTACATCACATTTTATGCTATGTATGTCCATTGTGTGCATACTTAGTACATTGTTTTACATTGCATCTCTGTTGCATATGTTCTCGTAACATATGGACACATTGTTTTACATTTCTGCCTTGTATGTTCTTTTAGCATACTAGGTACATTACTTTCATATAACATGTTTACATTGGTATAACATTTGGTTTGTACAAACGGGACTTATATACATTCATTAACATTAGCTACGCCGCTCGGTAGTAAGTAATGGTACCATAGGACTTGACAAATCCCGTTCCTGACATCCTAGGTTTGTTTGGATGAAAGGAATGACTGAATCCGATAACATTTCTTTTGATAACCTTGACTCTATGGTTATCCGTCTGTCTCAAGGCTTGAATGTATGCGTTTAACTTACCGCATAAGTGTTTGTATCAGTAAAACATGCATTTACTTTGCAAAACGTAACTTTTTGATATACTCAAAATACTTTGTTTTGTACATTTTTACATTTGATTTAAAGTAATTATACTTTACTTACCATACATAACATTTGTTACACATACATGACTACATGACTACATTTTGGACTTTTAAACATTTGACATTGGTTTTTACAAGAACATTTGATGGTTGGTTTAAACATGAACATTATACATTGGTGGTTTGTTTAAGTGACTTAAGTAACGAGACACGTGTAGTATGGTACAAGCATGGTGGATACGCCGCTGGTACTTCCTATATATAAGTGCTTGTATTATATTACATGTCGTAGCGTTATTTAATTCATTCAATTTGGACTTATACATTTTATACAAATAACACATTTTTCACAAGACATTGTTTTACAAACAACTTATCTTATACAAACTTATTTTTACTTGGTTATTCATTTAACCTTACATTATTCTTTTAAATATACATATCTATCATCGCTTTTCAAATGATTTATAAAACAAAACATTTTACAAGGATCATGACTGACTTTTGTTAAAACTTTTTCTAAACTTATAAGTCATGAATCCTAAATCAATAAAACCTATGTACTCGCCGGCATTTTTATGCTGACGTACCTATTTTCACATGTGTTTCAGGAGATGATGCATAGGATCGATCAAGATACACATAGGCGGACTAGTGACAATAAAAGATGCAAGACTAGTTAATTATGTTATACTTCTTTGCTTGTTTTGACATTGTAACTCAGTTAATCAATAAAACAAAATTTCAAATTTCCATGTGTTATGAAACAATGATTCTGTTACAACACTCCCCGACGTTTCCGCCACGATTTGTTGTTTTACGTGGTCGGGGTGTGACAGAAGAGTTGGTATCAGAGCTCATGGTTATAGGGAATTAGGTTATTAGTAATGCTTTGACCTAGTCTATAACCTTCCTAGGACCCTAACACAAGATTCTTGTGTTTAGATCTTAAAACAATACCGTCACCTATCCTTAGGTGACAACCACAACAAGAACACAAATTTCAAAACCGCCTTGAAAACCAATCATCTGTTTTAGGATGATTGATTACTAGGTTTTGAACCCTCTAAGTTTTCGAAATCTCGTCAAAGTTTGGGTCCTATAATGTGAACACGTGCAAACTAGAAGGGTGAATGCCTGTACCCTGAGTTTTCTGTCTAAGGCTAGAGTGTTCGTACAAATCCGCAGTATCGGACCAGTCACTCTTACCTGGGAACTCTTGGGGTGAGTGTTCACTTATAGGCAAGTATGTCTTCAGTGATACATTAATATGACCGGTTTACTTTGATTTATCACCATCTCATTTGTTTGCCTTAGGTAACAAACAAATGATCGCAATCTCTATGCGTTGTCATTCTGTTTTGATCACTCGATAACATTTCACTTGTTTCCTCCTATGTCTTTCATTTTCTTCTAGAATGTCTCTTTACCTCAACAACGGTCAAATGTCTGAGCAAGCAGCCAAACTTGCCCAGCAAATAGGCGAAGTAATTCTGAAGTCCGTGGATTTAGGTATTGCCATGTCTCGCCTCAAAAATGGAGCCACTCAAGAGTCACTGAGGAAAGTAGAAGTCAAGCCTGCACCAAAATCAACGAAGCGTAAGGCTTCAAAGAAACCCGCAGCAGTTGTACCTAATCCAGCAGGACCTAGCCAAGAGGCAACACTACCTGCTAAGAAGCAATACAAGGGAACGACACCACTATGCGACAAATGCAATGGGCATCACCAAGCTCACTTACAGTGTCGTCTGTGTATATCATGTGGGCGAGTTGGTCACCTGGCAAGTGTTTGTCGAACTAACCCGAACCAAGGTGGTCCAAATCAACCACAAGCCAATCCTGCTCAAGCTCGCTTTCCCCCTGGATCGTGCTACAACTGTGGCAAGATGGGTCATTTCATGAACAAATGCCCAAATCTTGCTAAGGCAAATCCAACCCACGGATGAGCAGTGGCTAATTAGAAGAAGATGTTGTCTTATGCTTTTGTTTCTTCTGTTTTCTTGTAATGTGAAACAATTTGTTTTGTTTATAAATAAATTGTTGTTCACAATTCTAATACACAAGTGTAGTTACATGTGTGTATGGCATTTTCCTATGATGCCTACGATAAGGAACTGCGTTCTTACAAACAACTCTCGTGATTCTCTCTTTTCAAGTGATCGCTCATAGTTTCCTCAAAGGTTCTAAGTACTCGTTTCATTCTAAGAAAGGAAGTACATGAAATAAAGTGACATTATCAGTAATCGTGCTTTTTCGCACATCTGTACCTTTGAATCCTTGGTTAGATAACTAAGGGTATTTTCAAATCTCATACCCATTACGTTCTGATTTTTCAACATGCATAACATAAGTTTTCAAAACAACCTCCATGATTTCAAAAACATTGTCTATGTTTTCAAAATCAACCTTCATGATTTCAAAATATTTCATATAGTTTGAAAACAATATTAACATAGTATAATTACTTATATCAAGTGTATGATTTCAAAAGCATCATTCATGTTTTCAAAAACCTTATACATAATTTCAAAATTCATCTCGCATGATTTTAAACATTTTATAAATTTATTTATCTAATACACCCACTTTATGATTTCAAAAGTATTATGTATGATTTCAAAAACATTAAACACATTTCTAAAAGAAACCCCATGCATAGTTTTCAAAAACATTTTTCTCATACATTGACTTAACCTTCAAATTCCGCTTCATATGTCGCCTTGACATATCTAGCATCTCAACTTCATAAGCATTTTACTTCATGTTTTGACTTACGCACATCCAGTTCAAGGTTTCAAAACATCTTCAACTTCTAAAATCCATATGGGATCTTTCTATCTTTACAAATAGATCCTTGTGGATAATTATCATTCAAATCTGAGTCCTTAATTGGATTCCTTGTGTATCTTAATTGGAACATTTCGGTTCCTTATAATCGAAATCGAATTTTCTCTTTAAAGATCTTTCTATCTTTATAGTTGGATTCTTGGAAATATTTAAAGCACCAATAAAAAAATCCACTGATTGGATACCTGGTGTGCTTTGAATACATGTGCACAGTTAGCAGAACATGTCCTGGTTGTGCTTTGAATACATGTCCTGGTTGTTCATTATTCTGGGTTGTTGATTCTTGCTGATTGGTGCCGGATTAGGGTTTTCATCTACCCAAGATTGTCTCATTCTCAAGGTCTTGTCTATTGCGGATAGGGTTCTTGATTCGTGCAGGTTTCTTTTGGCGGCTGATTAGGGTTTTGCGTGTAAGATTGTTTACGTGAGGCGGCTGCATGGGGAATAATAGTGACGGGTCAGGGAACGAATCTGGGAGTTTGTCTTCAAAAAAGGGCATAGGATTGCGTGTTACGAACATTGAAGGCAACCTGAAGCTCCCAAGAAGGGGGATGTTCTCCACAACTGATGTATCGATTCTGGATGGGTTGGAAAAAATATCGAAACCTGTGGAGAATATTTTCGCTAAACCTGGTACGGTTAACAACATGGCTGACTTTCGGAATGAAGATGTCTATGAGAGTGTGTCGTTCTTGGACTCTCAAAATTTGCCGAAGGATATTGATATGGGATCGTCTTCAACGAACAATGCTGAAAAACCAATGTCTTTTGTGAATGCTGTGAAATCTAAGAAGGAGCCTGTTAAAGTCAATTTCAGGGCAATGGAATCAAATGAAACTGTGGATGGTGCTGATGTTGTGATACCAATCTCTTCAGTAAAACAGGTGCATAATAGATACGAAAATACGTTGTATGGTTATTTTTTGGGGAAAAGACTAGCTTACCCGGTTGTTGATTACTTTGTTAAAAATAACTGGGTGAAGTATGGGCTCTCTAGAGTAATGATGAACGCAAAGGGCTTCTTTTTCTTTAAGTTTACGTCGAAAGAGGGGAGGCTAAGCTCTTGGAAGATGGTCCGTGGACGATCAGGAATGTGCCAATTATTTTAAAGGAATGGTCATCGAATGTAATGGTGGAAAAGCAGGATATTAAAACTGTACCGGTATGGATTAAAATGCATGATGTTCCTCTGACTGCTTTTATAGAGGATGGGCTGAGCTTGTTGGCATCAAAGATTGGCACACCAAAAATGCTGGACTCTTACACTGCGACTATGTGCACGGAATCATGGGGGAGGAGCAGCTTTGCAAGAGCCATGGTTGAAATACATGCGGATAAGGAACTGAAGAAAAGTATCATAGTTGCTGTTCCAAACTTGGATGGAACTGGCCATGCGAAAGCAGAGATAAAAGTCGATTATGATTGGGAACCGTTGAGATGTTCTTTGTGTTGTGTGTTCGGCCATTGTGATAACTCATGTCCAAAGAAACCTGTTATGGTTAGGAATGAGGTTAATAAAAAACACAATGATGAATTCCAGGAGACCGTTTTGAGAACCAAGAAACCGTTTACTCAAGGTGTGAATGTAAAGAACCAAAAGCCTAAGGTTACTTATAGACCGGTGGTAAAACCAAAGTCAAGCCAGGGTAATGGAGGTCCGACTCGGGAAAAGATTGAAACTTCAAACCCTTTTGATGTTTTAAATGAGGAGAATAGTAATATGGCTGATGCTACGGGGGAAGGAAACAACACACGAGCAAGAGTACAATCTAAAGGTAAGAACCAGATCAATGATGAGGAGATGATGACCGATGACACTGATGTCGACAATCTTCTGGCTGATATTCCTAAATATATGGAAAATAAAAACGCGAACAATTCTGAGGGTGCAAGCACACCCGGTTCAATGGGTGTTTAATGGGTAGTATCGCTTCTTGGAACATCAGGGGGTTGAACCGCTCCCTCAAACAGAAGGAGGTTCGTCAAATAGTTGTGGATAATCATGTTCAAGTTTGTGCCATTATGGAGACCCATGTTGACACATTAAATGTTCCTAAGGTCTGCCAGAAAGTGTTTAGTTCGTGGATGTGGAACTCAAATGCTAGTTGCTGTTTAAAAGGGACTCGGATCATGATTGGATGGGATCCGAATATGGCTGATGTTATGGTCCTCTCGCAAACTGACCAGGTGATTCATACTCAAGTAATGTTTAAACTTGATAGAAAATCCTTATTTTGCACGTTTGTTTATGCGGATAACAATTATAGAAACCGAAGGGATTTATGGAACAATTTGTGTACTCATAGCTCTTTCATGAAAGACAAGCCGTGGGTAATTATGGGAGACTTTAATGCCTCTTTATCCCATGAGGATTCCAGTTCGGGTTCATCTAGTTATAGTATTGGAACCCGTGAATTTAGAGAGTGTGTCAACTCTATTGATGTGTTCGATGTTAATAGCACGGGGGTTCATTACACATTGTCGAACAACCAACACAGGGGGGGTATTATCTTCAAAAAATTGGACCGAATTATGGGCAATATTAATCTGGTTGCTGAGTTTCCCAACGCTGGAGCTTATTTCCACCCGTTTCGGGTTTCTGACCATGCTCCTTGCATTTTAAAATTACCAAATGTTGCGAGAGAAAAACCAAGGCCATTTAAATTTGTAAATCTAATTGCTGAAAAGCATGGTTTTCTAGAAGCTATTAAGCAGATCTGGGGGAAAAAGATTATAGGTTTTCGAATGTACCAGGTTGTGATGAAGCTGAAGCTTCTTAAAACTCCATTACGGAAGCTCTTTTGTCAACAAGGGAATTTGCATGAGAATGTAAAGAAGGCGAGGAGGGACCTTGATGAATGTCAGCTTGTTATGGATCAGGATCCGGCAAATGTGGAGGTTCTAGCGAAGCATAGTATCCTTCTTAAAAATTATAAAGAGGCCATTCATGACGAAGCTGCGTTTTTACAACAAAAATCGAAAGTTGATTGGTTAACACTTGGGGACTCTAACACCAAATATTTTCATAATGTTGTGAAAGCCAAAAATCATCGAAGCCGAATATTGTTAATCCGCGATGTGGACGGGATCCAGCATGAAGGGGGGGCAGCGGCGATTGCTTTGGTAAATCATTACTCGAACTTTTTCGGGAGTGTGGGTCACGTTGTGTGCAGGCCTAATATGAACTTATTCAGGAATAAGTTAACGATAATGAAAGCAAATAATATGGTCCGTGCAGTAACTGACGATGAAATAAAGGATGCTATGTTCTCAATTGCTGGAAATAAGGCTCCTGGTCCGGATGGGTATACATCGGTCTTTTTTAAAAAAGCGTGGGATGTGGTTGGGAAAGATGTCTGTTTAGCGATTCAGGAATTTTTTCAGAATGGAAAGCTTCTAAATCAGCTAAATCATACGGTAATCTCCCTCATTCCGAAGGTGACGACTCCAGATTCAGTAACGGATTATAGGCCTATATCGTGCTGCAACACCCTCTACAAGTGCATAAGTAAGATTATCACTACTCGTATAAAAGAGGGATTGGGAGATATTGTTAATATAAATCAGTCAGCTTTTATTCCGGGTAGGAAGATTTCAGATAATATCCTCCTAACCCAGGAATTAATGCATAATTATCATCACAATCATGGTCCTCCGAGATGTGCTTTTAAAGTTGACATTCAGAAAGCATATGATACAGTTGATTGGGATTTCCTAGAGAATATTTTACATGGTTTTGGTTTTCACAAAAAGATGATCAAGTGGGTTATGGCGTGGGTAACATCGGCCACCTTTTCGTTATCTATTAACGGTAATCTGTGTGGTTATTTTAAGGGGAAGCGGGGTTTACGTCAGGGGGATCCTATGTCTCCTTATCTTTTTACGCTGGTTATGGAGGTCCTTACGTTAATCCTTCAAAAGCGAGTTGATGATACTGCCGAGTTTAAATTTCACCATAAATGTGAAGAGCAAAGGATTATTAACTTATGTTTCGCAGATGACTTATTTTTATTTGCTCGTGGTGATCCTCTTTCAGCAGGTGTTATTCTAGACTCGTTAAATCTTTTCAAGAATATGTCAGGATTAGTTCCTAGCATGACGAAGGACACTGTCTTTTTTGGAAGTGTTCCGAATTATGTTAAAGAGCAAATCCGAAATATCATGCAATTTGATGAAGGTACTCTCCCGGTTAGGTATCTGGGCGTTCCCCTCATCTCTTCCAGATTGACGTATTCTGACTGTAAGAAACTTGTTGATAATTTGGAGTCTCGTATCACGGATTGGAAAGCAAAAAGTTTGTCTTTCGCGGGTCGTCTCCAGCTTATTAGATCAGTGTTATCATCTATGCATGTTTATTGGTCCTCAATCTTCATTTTACCAAAAAGAATTATCAAAGATCTTGAAGATAAAATGCGACGGTTTCTTTGGGCCCAAGGTAATAACATAAAGGGAAAGGCTAAAGTTAAATGGAGCCGGGTGTGTTTGCCTAAGGGGGAAGGTGGTTTGGGTATCCGGAAAATTGCTGACATGAATAATGCGCTGATGGTTGCTCATATTTGGAGCCTCTTAACGCATAGGGAATCCCTATGGGTTAAATGGGTGCATTCGTATCGTATCCGGGAGAGAAGCTTTTGGGAGTTGCCGGTTAGGAATAACATCACGTGGGGCTGGCGGAAAATACTTCAAATGAGGACGCTTATACGACGCCACATTTGGAGTAAGTTGGGTAATGGAAGCAATACTCGAGCATGGTTCGATATATGGGATGCCGTATGTCCTTTGAATCTCTTTATTACACCGAGAATGATAGCGAATGCGGGGTTTGATATGGGGGCAAAGGTCGCGGATTTGTGTCAAAATGGCGAGTGGGTTTGGCCGAACCTATGGGTTAGCAGATTTCCGATTTTGCACCAACTTTCTAATGTAACGTTAATGTCTAATGTGCAAGATAGGACCATTTGGCGATCCAGAGATGGGGAAGATATGGAGTTTAGCACGTATGGAGTGTGGAACGATATTCGGCAAAGTCAAGAGAAGGTAAACTGGGAGAGCATTGTGTGGTTTCCGCAGGCTATCCCTAGACACGCGTTTCTCATGTGGCTCGTAGTATGCAAAAAGTTGAAAACTCAGGATATTATGCGGAAGTGGCAATCGTCAGGTAATACTAACTATAATCTGTTGTGTTGTTCGTTATGTACAGCGGGGCCGGATTCCCATGAGCATCTGTTTTTTGAGTGTGAATATGCATCTCAAATATGGTACGGAGTTCGGAAGAAAGCGGGAATGCAAACAATAGGGGATAAATGGGAGGAAATTATGGAATATCTTCAGCATCACGCGAAGTCAAAACGGGCCGATTACATCATTGGGAAGTTAGTGGTGGCGGCGTCGGCGTATTTCATTTGGCAAGAGCGGAATAATAGATTGTTCTCGTCGAAGAAGAGGAATGCAACGCAGCTGAAAGAGGTGATTTTTATGACTATTAGAATGAAACTACACACAATGAAGTTTAAAAGAACAAATTACATTGCCCAAGTGTTGAACGAATGGAGTCTTCCTCGTGAGTTATTGATGGATCAAGATGAATGTGGCTGATTCTGGGTCGATTGGGTTGGAGGAGCCGGGTGGGTTCGGGTTTTTGTCAAGTTGACGTGTTTGCTGTATTTGCGTGATTTTATTTGTGTTTAGTGTTGTGTATACTCTAGTAATGGCATGTCATTCTAGAGAATTGAGGTGTACTCTATACCTCACTTGTTTTATTTTGGTTGATGAATGAAATTTAACCGGGGTAACCCTTTACCCAAAAAAAAAACAGTTAGCAGAACAAATTAACAAAATGATGACAAATTTAAAATCAAGATTAACGATTATGTGATTATGTGTTTATGCATTTTGTGTTTTCTTTTATACAATTTTGTGTTTTTTAATACTCTGGATATTCGTTATCCAAATCATCGTAGAACATTTCATATCTTCATATGAGGGATTCGTAGTAGGATATTCAAAAGGTACTACCTTAAATCTTTAATTGGGCTTCTATGTGATAGTTAAGACCCATGGATTTTATAGTGCCATTCCATCATTCAAAGAGACCCCTCTGAGTGGTCTAAGTCAAGAGATTGATTTAGAATCTGGTTAAGAACGACACGTGGTGATATGACTGAATAGACTCCTTGGTACTCTCTTTAAATCATTTATTGATTTAATTAAAAAAAGGGGACCCTATGGTGGTCTAGGCACAATCATCACAAGTTCGTTCATTACTTTCTTCCCCTACACATTATAAGATGCACTACGTGATTTTATATGCAAGGAAGATGCACTACATGACTATGCAAGGAATTACGAAATTATGGATGCATACATAATTACGAAGTTCAGTGCACGGGAACCATAGTAAGACTTTTTATGTGTAAGAACTGATAGTGGCAACCATAACGAAATGTGAACAATGTAATGAAGGTACGGTGGACGCACCAATAACGCTTTATATACTTGTATATAAGTGTCCCTCTCGCATTGCAAGCATGATGTTATATAAAGTTACTAGAAGTTCAGGACTCTAACCAGTCTTATTTGATCTTTTCAACTTCATGTTTCAAACTCTCACAAGTTTCCTCTAAAATAAATATCGGGACGAAATTTCCTGAAGTAGGGGAGACTGTGACACCTGTGTCACTTCAACCATCAAACAAATACCAAACCAATGAAATATTGTATTTCATACTTGGGATTTGTATAAATATGTGTATTGTCACACCCCGGCCGCGTGTAACGTGCAACCGCGGCGGAAACGCCGGGGAGTGTTGAGGACAGAATTAATTGTTTCATAACCATGGAAATCAAAGTTACATTTTATTTATTAAACAGAAGTGTTACATAGTCTTAAACAGGAAACAGAGAGTTCATAACAAAATTAAACTAGTCTATCTTCATTTTTAGTCTCTAAGGCACAGGTCTGCCCTAGTGTCATGATCATCATCCTATGGAATAGCTCCTGAAAACACATGTGAAAGTAGGTACGTCAGCATTTCTGTGAGATACATAGGTTTTGTGAAAATGGGATTCATGACTTGTGTTTAAAGAAATGTTTAATAACAGTCAGTCATGAACCTTGTAATTTGTCTTGCTTTGTAAACCATTTGAAAAACGATAATATCAGATGATATGTATAGATAAGTGTAAGGTTAAACGAATAACCAAGTAAACTGAGTTGAATATGATAAGTTGTTTGTAAAGCAATGTCTTGTAGAAAGTATGTTATTTGTGTAAAATGTAATGTGTCTAAACTGAAATGACTTAGATAACGCTACGATATGTAATATTATACAAGCATTTATATATAGGAAGTACCAGCGGCGTATCCACCATGTTTGTATCATATTACATATGCCACGTTACTCCAATCATTTACCCAAACCAACCACCATGTAAATTGTTCATGTATAAATCAATTGTCAAGTGTTATTGTGTAAACCATGTCGAAATGTCTATGTTCAATGTAAACCACCAAGTATGTATATCAATGTCGAAATGTTTATGTTTAATGTAGATAATGTAATGTGTACCCAAAATATATCTTGTATGGTAAGCGAGATGTATCAACTCAACCATATGTAAAATGCACAAAACAAAGTGTTGAAGTAAAACATGGTTTAAATCAACGTTATGTTTTGTGGAACAATGCATGCTCTACTGCTATAAACATTTATGCGGTATTGTGAAATATGCATACATCCAAGCCTTGAGACTGTGGTGATAAACCCTTAAACAAATTAAAGGTTTATCTAAGTTATGTATATCGAATTCGGTCATTCCTTCCAATCCAAACAAACCCAGGATTTCAGGAACGGGAGTTGTCAATTCCTATGGTACCACTACCTACTAACGAACGGCGTAGCTAATGTTAATGAATGTATTGTTCCATGTTAAACAAACCAAATGTCATAACAAAATGAAGGCATGTGATGAATAATTGATTCATCCTTCAAGTTCCATAATAAATGTGAAAAGCACCAAATTATCAACCTCTGTTTTGAAGACGATCTGTTTCTTTTTGCTAGAGGGGAGATCGCTTCGGCTAGGTACCTTATGAATTCTATTTCTAAATTTGCGAAGACGTCGGGTCTCCTTCCTAATAATCAGAAAAGCACTGTGTTCTTTTGTAATGTTCCAAGTTATATTAAAAGTGCTATTCTGAATATCATGCCTTTTAAGGAGGGTTCTTTGCCTGTGCGGTATCTTGGTGTCCCGCTAATTTCGTCGGGGTTGTTATATAGAGACTGTAATGTCCTGTTGGAGAAATTAGACAAAAGAATCATGCATTGGAGAAATAAGCTTCTCTCTTTCGCAGGTAGAGTGCAGCTAATTGTTTCTGTGTTATCGTCTATGCATATTTTCTGGTCCTCTGTGTTTATGCTTCCGAGTAGAGTTGTTCTTGAGCTGGAGGCAAAGATGAGAAATTTTTTGTGGTCGCAAGATATGGTATTCCAGAAAGGCAAAGCTAAAGTTTCTTGGAAAGCAGTTTGCCTTCCTAAATATGAAGGGGGGTTGGGTATTCGGCGTATCGGTGATGTAAACAAAGCCCTTATGGCTAATCACATTTGCAGTATTCTTACGAGGAGGAAGTCTTTGTGGGTGGATTGGGTTCATGTTTACAGGTTAAAAGGTAAGAGCTTTTGGATTGCCAAAATGCCCTCTTCGTGTAGCTACTCGTGGCGTAAGATTCTTAATCTTCGTCCGGTTTTGAGGGATTTCTTTTGGATTGATATTGGTAATGGGGCCTTGGCTTCGGCTTGGTACGACCGTTGGAGTGATATTGGGCCGCTTGGGGATTTTATATCGCCAAGAGTTATTTCAAATGCTGGGTTCCGGTTAGAGGATTCGGTTTCTGACATTCAGGCCAATGGTCAGTGGAAGTGGCCGGTTGCTTGGAGGGATCTCTTTCCTGTTCTAATTCAGCTAGATCATGTCAATATCCGGCCGAATAATCCTGATAGAGTTATGTGGCGTGATGGTAATAACACAAGTGTTTTCTCGTCTTCGGAGGCTTGGAATTCGGTTCGTTTCAAAGGTACAGAAATAGATTGGTGCACTGTTGTCTGGTTTAACCAATGTATCCCGAGGCATGCTTTTTTAATGTGGCTGATTATGAGAGGTAAACTACTCACGCAGGATAAGATTCTTAAGTGGGATATCTCTCGTAGAAAGACTATGAATATGATGTGTTGTCTGCTTTGCTATGCTAATCATGACTCTCATAGCCATTTGTTCTTTGAATGTGAATTTTCCACGAAAGTTTGGTATATCGTGAGACAAAAAGTGGGCATGAATACGGTTCAACCTAAGTGGGAGGATATCATCAATTGGCTTCGTGATCGATCCAAATCAAAATTAGCATCTGATTATGTTGCGAGGCTGGTGGTGGCGGCTTGTGCTTATGTTATTTGGCAGGAGCGTAATTTCAGGATATTCAAGAATCGGATGCGTCCTCCAGAGACTGTTAGTGAAAATATCATTAGTTTGGTTAGATACAAGCTAATGGGTGCGAGATTGAAGACAACGGAAAATGTGCGAAGACTTTGGAGGGAGTGGGAGATTCATGGCAACGACATTGTAGATGATGGTGGCTGAGTAATTTTGTGTCTTTTTGCATAGGTTTGGTCTAGATTGTAGTCTAGTGGGTTGGTTTCTGTTTGCTTTGTGTTTTATTGTTTGGTTTCTTTGTTTCTACTTTCATGGGGCATGTCCCATGATTGAACTAGTGTAGACTCTCTACACTACTTGGTTTTTTATTGGTTGTGAATATATAGAATCACCGGGGTAACCCTTTACCCAAAAAAATAATTGTACTAAGTATGCACACAATGGGCATAAATAGCATGAAATGTGATGTGAAACAATGTACTAAGTACGCACACAATGGGCATACATAGCATGAAATGTAATGTAAAACAATGTACTAAGTACGCACACAATGGGCATACATAGCATGAAATGTAATGAAATCATGTACTATAATGTACTAACGAACATAGCAGGCATATGATGTGAAAACATGGAAAGCATGAAAGTAACAAGTAGGCACATGTGTTTCACCCCAAAACAGTTTATAAAACAGTAAAAGATGAGGTTCAATGTACTCACCTGAGATTGCTTTGAATTCCTTGTGTAATAATCACACAATGCTAGAGATCACGGAATATCAAACGGAACCTAATAGGTAGCTATATTAATATACCGGACCAAAGTCGGAAGGATCGGATAGTATGCGGGTTCGTAAGCCAAACGAGTATGGAGACTCCTGTAATATGGTTTAACAAAGCCTACATACTAAAATGAAACCTAACCTAAGTGCTTACGATCCATTACGACCCGTTTAGGTAGCTTATGCTACCTTAACACGTCGTTCGCGTAGAACGCGTTTGGAACGCCTAACATCGTGACCACAAGGTATAACCTCGGAAGGTTATAGCTATGGTCACCTAATGTGTTTGGTCGGATCCTAATGATCGACCAAATGGGTCGGGTTCGAAAGTATGAGCGATGGTTTAGATCGCTTACCTTACGACCCTATATAAGCACTATACTAAAAGTGACGAGCTAAGCATGTTAGAACATGCTTAACTAAGTTTAGAAAACAGGTTTGGCATCAAAACAAACGGCTTTGATGCCCACGAGTAGTTTGGTTACAAAATACACAAGAATGCGCATTTTGGCCGAAACTACGACTCGTCACTGAGCCTAGATAGCGTGGTAATCAGTAGGTATAGTCACTACGGACTATAACCATCGTGATCACGCTCACGTTATGAAGTTCTAATGAACTTCGTGTTGACCATAGGCTGGTCAATGCAGAAAGTCAACAAAACGTTGACTTTCGGACTCGAAAAGCGAATAAAAGAACGAAAGAATACTTACGGAGGGTCCCCGAATGCTAATCTAGATCAAACAGCTCAGGTATGAAGCAATGGCATCAACTTAGAGCATTTTGATCAGATTTTTGTGGGTTTTACATCAAAGGGGGGGGGGGGTATTTATAGGAAAGGTTGAGCCGTTAGGATCGTTTCTTGAATATCATGCCACGATCTTAAGCGTACACTTGTCAAAATATTGTGGTGCCTTATCTTGACCCTTAGCTCCTGAGATTGTGAAAGGGCATTGCCCTTTGATGTGTTTAAAAGGCCAAGTTTGCAAGAAAGACAAAATTTTTGTTACTGAAGGGGCCATGCGGCCTGCATCAGGATATGCACAAACTCAGGCGGGCCGCCTGGGCCTGTCTGATCTGCACATACTTTTAGAAATGGCAGTTTTGGTCCATGTTGCGTATTTAAGCCATTTCCGACACTTCTAAGGCCCGTAAAGCCAACTTTAAGGCCCTAAAATGATGCCTAAACATTGTGGACATGAAACATGCTCAAAAATATGTCGGATGTCGGTTCGTTTGGCCGTACGAATGCGATGTTCGGTTAATTACGACGGAATGCGCATAAGCGCGAAAAATGATCCAAATGACGCGACGAATTGATTTTTCTCATGCCAAACATTAAGGCATAATATAAGGATGCTTACATAAATTTTTGTACGTCCGGATGTATTCAGAACGTAAGTTATGCGCGAAAGTGCAAACTTATGCACTTTTTGACACTTTTAGTCCCTGAATTACCCAAAAGTTTATTTTAGCACACCGAACACCTCAAAGCCTATTTCTAAGCTATGTAAAGGATATTTATGGTATTTTTAACTTATGGTCATGTTCCGGAATGTCTGTTACAGTTCAAATTGGCATACTTTCGCAGTTTGTCAACTTTAGTCCCTGTAAGCGATTTAACTTGATTTTTGCCATACCAAAGCCTTCAAAACTTATTTCTAAGTTATGTAAAGGTTACTTAAGATATGTTAAGCCTATTTCACTATTACGAAGTGTTCGTTGCATTAAACTGATTATATTTACGCATCGGTGCGTGTATAACCTTACAAAAAGCGATTTAGAGCTTGAAATCGAACAAGAGTTGATATGTGCAAACGATACACATATTTATACATGTCCAAAGTATGAAATACAATATTTCATTGGTTTGGCGTTTGTTTGATGGTTGAAGTGACACAGGTGTCACAGTCTCCCCTACTTTAGGAAATTTCGTCCCGAAATTTAGTTTTAGAGGAAACTTGTGAAGACAGCTGTGACGGTTTCACTTTCAGACAAATCAATTGAACCCTTAGGTAAAACTCTGGGCCATGTTAGGATCCATAGCGAAAATTTCAACCCACAAAGTGAAGTCCTTGTAGTAACAAAACTTGGAGTTTCGAACTACGGGCAGGAGAACGTTTCCCGTGAAGAGTTATCATAGGAAACTTGTGTGTGCCTGAAATCAGAATTGGGGAGTGTAAGGATAAATGACATTGGTCAAAATCCAAGACTTCTCCCGTATCACTACTCTTGTCACTGTAGGCCTCCATAATTACGTACTTCCTTGCACAGTCCGCACAGTTCATTTCATAATGCGTATGGGAAAAAAAATCAAACGAATAATCTCTTCAGCTAAACTACCCAAGAGAAATATTTAACTACATCAACGTAGGACGTTTTTAACTAGATTGTCGAACCAATCTATTTAACTTAGATCGACGTAGGATCTCTTTAACTAGACCACCCGAGGGCCTTTTTAACTATATCAACGCATGATATATTCAACTAGATTGTCGAACCAATCTCTTTAACTTAGATCAACGAATGATCTATTTAACTAAACTACCCAAGGGGAATATTTAACTACATCGATGTAGGATGTCTTTAACTAGATTGTCGAACCAATCTCTTCAATTAAATCAACACATATTGTCCTTAAACTTTGGAATAGTACTTTATAATCCAAGGGACTTAACTACAACGTAGAAGTCCATTAAGGATTTAAGATAGTACCTTTTTGAATATCCTACTATGAATCCCTCATATGAAGATATGAAAGATTCCACGAGGATTTGGATAACGAATATCCAGAGTATACAAAAACACAAAATGCATAATAGAACACACAAGATGCATAAACACATAGTCATATAACCACAAAGATTGTTTAACTTGATTTGTTATCATTCTGTTAATTTGTTCTGCTAACTGTGCACATGTATTCAAAGCACACCAGGTATCCAATCAGGGGATTTTGATTGGTGCTTTAAATATTTCTAAGAATCTAACTATAAAGATAGAAAGATCTTAAAGAGAAAATTCGATTTCGATTCTAAGGAACCGAAATGATCGAATTTTGGTACATGAGGAATCCAATTAAGGACTCTGATTTGTATGATAATCATCCGCAAGGGTCTAATTATGGGGATAAAAGATCCCATATGGATTTTTTTTTGAAGTTGAAGATGTTTCGAAACCTTGCACTGGACGTGTTTAAGTCAAAACACGAAGTAAAATGCTTATGAGGTTGAGATGCTCTATATGCCATGGCAACATATGGAGCGGTGTTTGAAAGTTAAATCTATGTATGAGGATAAATATTTTTTGAAACTATGTATGTTTGAAGAAATCAGAACGTAATGGGTATGAAGATATCCTTGGTTATCTAAACAAGGATTCAAAGGTATAGCAGCACGATTACTCATAACGTCACTTTATTTCCTGTACTTCGTTTCTAAGAATAAAACGAGTACTTAGAAATTACCAAGAAAGTCATGAGTAAACGCAAAAATGGGAAGAATTTTCACGAAAGTAGTTTGCAAGGATCATAGTTCCTTAATGTAGGCATTATAGGGGAATGCCATTCATACTTGTAACCGTACTTGTATATGAGAATTGCGAACAACAACTTTTATTTATGAACGGGACAGATTGTTTTACATAACAAGTAAAATAGAAGAAACAAAAGCATACCCAAGAACGCGGATCATATTGTGTGCAAATTGTTGATTGCTGCTTCGGCGTATTATATATGGCAAGAGCGGAATAACAGGCTTTTCAAGAACAACAAAAGAACGGTTGAACAAGTGGCTGAGGTTATTAAATGTTCGGTTCGGTTGTGTAACAACCCTCGTCAAAAAATATTATTCATTGTATTATTTTGTCCAATAGGAAACCCTAATTGAGACCCCCAAGTAATACTGCATGACCCCTAAAATTTTCAGAACAATTGGAATCAGGATCAGGGCCCCTAAAACTCAGGGGGGTATTTCCTAGTTAGTATTATCCAAACTGTTTTTGATAGAAATTGAATTTTAACAAACCGTCGACTCACCCAAGCTACTGAGACGCGTGGCTACCCCATATTAAAAGTGACCTCTCGCGCCACGCGAGAGCCTCTCGTGACACGCGAGCGCGCCGTTTTTCCAGTATAAATAGAGGAGTTTGGCACTTGATTTCCTGCGTTGGTTCGACGGTAAAATTCAATTCGTACACCCAGATATCGTCGAAATACTACAAAAACCCACATAATCTCGAAATTCTGCCGCGATAACAGGGTAATAACTCGATCGCTATTACGATTCAACGTCCGATCGATTGTAACTATCCAACGATTGTCCGGGTGCTGCTCAAATTGAGCTTATACTTTGTTATTCATCGTGATTTCGACTTGAATATTTGAGTGCTGTTCGAATTCGGGCTATGCTCTGTTATTCGTTGCGAATCCGATTGAATTGTTAAGTATTGCACTTGTTAATCGTTGTGAGGGTTTAATCTCGTGAATTGTCGTAACTGCTGTATTAGTTACAACCCCGTTTGTGTGAATTAGGTTAATCAGTAGGCTAGACTCTGCCCAAATTGAATCAGCAATATATCAAGGCTTATCTTTAGACTAAACTTTGCCCGTAGAAATCTGCAATGTGAGTTCATTTCTCTTTTCTCACCGTTTGTGAGTCCATACTCTTTTATCACATTTTTATCACCTTTTTGTGATACAGTTATGTTTACAAATGCTTTCTAAAATCCTAAATGGTTACCTGTTATACTTACAGTGATTAGATTTTTATATTCTATGAATAAATTGCTGGTATAGGAAGTTTTATACATTATTTGATCCTCGTTACTATTAGCCAGAAGGTTAGCTAATAATAGCATGACCACAATTATAACTAATATTATCTTAACATTAATTTGTTAATAAATTTAATGTATGTTTAAGAATAAATCTAAATGGTGGATACCATAATAAAGTCAAGTATAATGTATTCTATTTGTAGTCAGGTTACTATATCATGATATTACAATTAGTGAATTGACATATTGGATAAGTTATAATAGTTGACGTAAAATGTCATTATTCTGGATTACATGATTTTGTGCCATAAATAATATATTTGACAAAGTAATGTCATAGGACATCATCATGTCCAGCGTCACTAGTTGAAAGAATGATCAACAGTGATATGACCAAAGACACTAGTTGAGAGAATGATCAATAGTGTTATAATTAGAATCACTAGTTGAAAGAATGATCAACAGTGATATAACCAGAGTCACTAGTTGAAAGAATGATCAACAGTGATATGATCCCGTCATAGGAATTGCCTAATGACAGATAAATTGAATAATAGTAAAGTATAGTTATTTGATAAATTCACTATTGGACGAAAGTAAGCCAATGAGTGATATTATTGCTGTTATATTGGAACAGCCATCATGTGACAGAATACTGATTGAGTGGGGTAAATACAAATAAATATAAAAACTTTAATACTGTAAGGTATAACAATATATTTTATAAAAATGGAATGATCTCACTCAGCATTTCCCGCTGACAAAACCTTTTTCAAACATGTTTCAGGTAATTACCATAGATTGGAATAAAGGCTGGATACTGTCACACCCCCAAAATCCACCTGCGGAGTATCACCGCTTGGGAGCGTGACTGACCAGGATCAAGCCACCAATCATATTGAACATGCATATAGTATTAAGTAAGATAAAGGAAAACCATCCGTTCAATACAAAAGGTGTTCAAAACATGTTATTGTTTTAAAGTGTAGCAGAAGCATAGTAATAATCCAACAATAGTAAATAGTTCAAATGTTATAATAGTTCAGCATAGAAACCACGAATCCTTGTCCACAACGACCCGCTTCTCCAGTGCAAGCTCCAAGTACCTAACGATCTGCAAGGCATGTAACAGAATGGTCAACAAACTAGTTGAGCGAGTTCACAGTAAGTAAATGTGTAACAGTAAGTAACAGGTGGCTCTACAGGGCCGATAGTTAGTTATGCTGGTGGGGGCTTCCCATGTTAAGTTACCACTAGACTATTCGTATTATTATCCCTGTTCTTCGTCCGAGAACAGAAGTGTGTATAAAGTGTGCGTAGGTTTTACGCACGTATCCTTCGTAACCTGAGGATAGGAGTAAGTAATGCGTACACGTAGGTTTTACGTGCGTATCCTTCGTAACCGAGGATAGAATGGCATGTGAACCCGTAGGTGTTATCCCAACCTACGTAACCGTCCTGACATCCGAGGACATGATAGGTGACAGTCTAGTAAAGCATATGTACGTTCCTTTCAATAACAGCCCTTAACCCATTCCCACAACCCGGGAATCCCATGCCTTAGTAGGAGTGTGAACTCACCTTGGTTTGCTCGGTATGCTAAGTTATGCACTCACAAGTAATTAATCACGTCCTAGTGTTTGCACGTATAACAAATCAGTTCATGTTCGCAATTGTACGCAAGCAGTTTAATGTTCACATAACAGTCAGTTGCATAACAGCACACACGTATTATTTCACCTTGCACGAATACAGATGCTAACATTCATTTCTAAGCATGGCATGCCAATTAAATCCAGCATATAATCAATCAGTCAAAGTATGTTCATAATCCCTAACATCCTTCGAATCCAGTCACTATCTTTCGACAACAGTAATCACAATTATCTTTCGGAAACAATTATCACAATTATCCTTCGGACCAATGTTATGTTCCGAATCCTATGTCATCTTTCGGCCAACCTATCTTTCGGTCCAACTATCTGTCGGTCCAACTATCTTTCGGTCCAATAATGGTTCGGTCCAACTAGTATCTTTCGGTCAAAGTTATGGTTCGACTAACAAGCATCCTTCGACAACAACTATGTTTCGAGTAGTAACATCTTTCGACAATTAACAGTTACGTTTGATCACCATCAGTTACGGATATCATGCAGCCAAATACAGAAACAGAAACCCTAATCATCTACAGCCGTCATCATCATAACAATCATCATCTATCATGCATGTCCAAACAAATCACAACAAGTACCAAATCTTAACAGTACATCTACATAACGAGTATCATACAAGCACGATTCCTCACTACAATCGATCTATAATATTGATTAATAATCCAAACAGAATACCAAAGATCCTAATTGATAGCAGGTTTAGATCTTTGCGTTTAAACTAACCATACCGTGTTCACTTGTTTCGTTTTCGTTTACCATAATCAACATCATCACAATATATCCGATTAGCATCTATATCCGATTAACATTCATATTCGATTAACATACGTGTCTGGTTAACATACAAACATATTGCAAGACAACTGGAAAAAAATCACGAGATCATATACACATAAAGCATCACATACTAACCGGAAATCTGGATTACGTAATGAAATCCTTTGAACAGAGTGTAGGTCTGCTATATGCCGTCACACATACAAGGGAACCGAAAGCTCTAGGGTTTTGCCGATCAAAAATGTTATTACGTAAAGTTTCTAATCCAACTTATATTAAATCGGCAGTGGGCCAAGGCCCATTTGAAAGACTGGGCCGAAACATATCGAAGGATATGTTTCGTGATCCTTCGGGCCGAATGATGTCGAAGGATATGTTTCGTGCTCGAAGGATATGTTTCGTGGTCCTTCGAGTCCTTCGAATCCTTCGAACTATGTTTCGATCTAGACTAAGTGTTTAATAATAATTCTAATAATAATTCCAATATTATTTGACGATATGTCTCATTAAAACACAACGAGTACAATTACAAGTCCATAATTCAAACAGCTAGACAGTCAAAGTCAACACGCATTTAATGCGAAAGTGAAAGTCAGAAATTCAAGTTGTCACATTATCCCCAACTTAAAAGAAATTTCGTCCCGAAATTTGGTACGCACTCACTGAGGAAGCTAGGTAAGTTACATCGTTCACTGGTTTTCCTGGGGTGTCACATCATCCCCCCGTTGATTTGGAATTTCGTCCCGAAATTCAGTAGTAGTAGCTTCAGCCTCAGAAGTGGATGCATTGGTTTCGAATAGCTGGGGGTACTTTTCTTTCATCTGGTCTTCGCGTTCCCATGTATACTCCGGGCCACGCTGGGAGTTCCAACGAACTCGAACAAGAGGGATTCTCTTGTGTTTGAGGACCTTAACATCCCGGTCCGTGATTTCAACTGGTTCCTCGACGAACTGCAACCGCTCGTCGATAGTGAGTTCCTTAAAAGGAACTATGAGGGTCTCATCTGATAGGCATTTCTTCAGATTCGACACGTGAAATACATTGTGAACTGCACCGAGTTCAGCTGGTAGGTTTAATCTGTAGGCTACTTTGCCAATCTTTTCTAAGATTTCGAATGGTCCGACGTACCGCGGATTCAGTTTGCCTCGTTTGCCAAATCGAACCACACCCTTCCAGGGTGAAACTTTCAATAAAACCCGGTCCCCGACCTCAAATTCCAATGGCTTTCTACGCTTGTCCGCGTAGGCTTTCTGACGGTCGCGTGCTGCCGCCATGCGTTGTCGTATCTGTGCAATCTTTTCTGTGGCGTCCACTACAATATCTGGACCCGTAATTTGACTATCCCCCACCTCTGCCCAACAGAGAGGTGACCGGCATTTACGTCCGTACAATGCCTCAAATGGAGCGGCTTGAATGCTGGTATGGTAACTGTTATTGTACGAGAACTCCACCAAAGGGAGGTGCTTTTCCCAGCCGTTGCCGAAATCGATAACACACGCTCGAAGCATGTCTTCTAGAGTTTGAATAGTTCGCTCAGACTGCCCATCCGTCTGAGGATGATATGCTGTGCTCATGTCTAATCGTGAGCCGAAGGATTTGTGCATCGCTTGCCAAAGCTCTGACGTGAATCGTGCATCGCGATCCGAAATAATAGAGGTGGGCACTCCGTGCCTCGAAACAACTTCTTTCATGTAGATGTCGGCTAGGGTAGAAAACTTATCCTTTTCTTTGATAGCCAAGAAGTGAGCGGACTTTGTGAGCCGATCAACGACCACCCAGATAGTGTCATTCCCACGCTGGGATCTAGGTAGGCCAGTAACAAAATCCATGGAAATTTGCTCCCATTTCCATTGTGGTATTTCTGGTTGCTGAAGTAGGCCTGATGGTTTCTGGTACTCGATTTTAACCCTTGCACAAGTTAAACACTTGCCGACGTAAATTGCGATAAGAGCTTTCATGTTTGGCCACCAATAAGTTGTTCTGATATCGTGGTACATCTTATCCGACCCTGGATGTACCGAGTAGCGAGACTTGTGCGCTTCATCCATCACAAGTTCGCGTAAACCGCCATAAAGTGGGACCCAAATACGCCCCGTTACATAGTAGGCGCCGTCTTCCTTTTGTTCCATTTGTTGCCTTGAACCGCGCAAGGCTTCAGCCTTGACGTTTTCGGGTTTTAGTGCTTCTATCTGAGCAGCTCGTATCTGTGCAGGAAGACTGGACTGAATGGTAAGCTGTAGCGCTCGCACGCGCTTAGGTAGAGTGTCTTTCCGACTGAGGGCATCAGCCACAACATTGGCCTTGCCTGGATGATACTTGATGGCGCATTCGTAGTCGTTCAGAAGTTCAACCCATCTCCGTTGACGCATATTCAAATCCTTTTGCTTAAGGATATGCTCGAGACTCCTGTGATCGGTGTAAATCGTGCACCTGGTACCGTACAGGTAGTGTCGCCATATCTTAAGCGCGAAAACAACAGCTCCCAGCTCTAAATCGTGCGTCGTGTAGTTCCGTTCATGAACCTTGAGTTGCCGAGAGGCGTATGCGATCACTTTATCCCGTTGCATCAATACACAACCAAGCCCTTGTATCGATGCGTCACAATAAACCACGAAGTCATCCGTGCCCTCGGGCAGTGAGAGAATAGGCGCGCTGCAAAGCCTATCCTTTAAGTACTGAAAAGCGGTCTCTTGCGTATTACCCCATCTGTAAACGACACCTTTCTGTGTAAGCATAGTAAGTGGTTGCGCGATCTTTGAGAAGTCTTTAATAAATCGCCTGTAGTAACCCGCCAAACCCAAGAATTGGCGTATTTCAGTCGGTGTACGTGGTGCTGGCCAGTTTCTGATTGAATCAACCTTGGATGGATCGACATGAATCCCATCCTTGTTTACCACATGGCCTAAGAAGTGGACTTCACGAAGCCAGAAGTCGCATTTTGAAAACTTTGCGTACAGTTGCTCTTTTCGAAGAAGTTCCAAGATAATACGTAGATGCTGCTCATGCTCCTCCTGACTCTTGGAGTAAATCAAAATGTCGTCGATGAAGACGATAACAAACTTGTCGAGATAGGGTTTGCACACCCTGTTCATAAGATCCATGAAGACTGCTGGCGCGTTCGTAAGCCCGAATGGCATGACAAGAAACTCGTAGTGACCATAACGAGTTCTGAAAGCAGTTTTGGAGACGTCCTCATCCCGGACTCTCAGCTGATGATACCCTGACCTCAAATCGATCTTGGAATAGTAACACGACCCTTGCAACTGGTCGAATAGGTCATCTATGCGCGGAAGAGGATAACGGTTCTTCACCGTCACCTTGTTGAGTTCACGGTAGTCGATGCACATCCTGAACGTACCGTCTTTCTTCTTCACAAATAACACTGGAGCTCCCCAAGGCGAAGAGCTTGGACGAATAAAGCCCTTTTCCAAGAGCTCTTGCAGCTGTTTCGACAGTTCTTCCAGTTCGGTTGGAGCTAAACGATATGGTGCGCGGGCTATTGGTGCTGCTCCAGGTGCCAATTCGATCTGAAACTCGACTTGGCGATGAGGCGGTAAGCCTGGTAAATCTTCAGGAAACACCTGAGGGAAGTCACGTACAACTGGGATATCCTCCAGCTTCTTTTCCTTTGCTGATGCATCAGTAACGAGAGCCAGAATGGCAGTATGCCCCTTTCGTAAACATTTCTGCGCCTTCAAGTAAGAGATGATGCCAACCACAGCACCACTCTTGTCGCCCTGAACTTCGAGAGGTTCTTGACTGGAGCGAGGAATACGAATAACTTTTTCCTTGCATAAGATCTCTGCGTGATGTTGAGATAACCAATCCATGCCGATGACGACGTCGAAGCTACCCAAGACTATGGGTATAAGATCAATCGTGAAAGTCTGACCCGCTAGAACAATGCTACAACCCTTGACTACATGAGCGGCTTCTACACTTTTACCATTCGCTAGTTCTACGACGTGTTTAGTGTCTAGAGGTGTTGGTGTAC
Source organism: Helianthus annuus (assembly GCF_002127325.2). NCBI lineage: Eukaryota > Viridiplantae > Streptophyta > Magnoliopsida > Asterales > Asteraceae > Helianthus > Helianthus annuus. Next base: position 46,656,876 of record NC_035439.2, on the reverse strand, counting down.
GTTTTAATAAGTTACTCATTTTCATGGACATATAACTTGTATCAGCACCCGAATCAAATAAGACAGTAACGTAAATATCGTCGAGAAGGAACTTACCCATAACTACGTTAGGATCATTCACTGCATCTCCTCGACCCAACACAAATGCTCGACCACGAGCTTCATTGCCGTTGTTGTTGTTGTTGTTGCCCCCATTATTGTTGTTATGGTTCCCGTTGCCCTGATGGTTGTTGTTGCGGTTCTGGTTCAACTGTGGGCAATCGCGTTTGAAGTGACCTTCAGCCCCACACTTATAACACCCCCTGTTGCCCTGTTGCTGATTCTGCTGATTCTGTGGAGCTGGTTGCTGAGGCTGCTGATTCTGATTTGCAGGGCGAGCGCTTCTACAATCTTTGGCCTCGTGACCCATCTTTAAACACCTTTGACAACGGCCCTTATTGCACTGGCCGCTGTGATGCCTGTTGCAGTTGTTACACTTTGGAAGGTTTCCTCGATACCCTCCCTGCCTGTGGCTGCTCGATGAGTGTGGACTGGGACTTTGGTAACTATCCGTCTTTCGCTGCTGAGACTGTGATTGTACCGATGCTGATCCCTTGCTAGAATCCCCCTCCCATTTTCTCTTACTTTCGCTGGGAGTAGCAAGTGTAGTAGCAGCAGTAGCGGTATCGGTAGCACTGATACGCTTTGGCAGTTTGCCCTGGTCTACTGCCTGATCTGTGATGCGATGAGCGAGACGCTGGATTTCCTGGATGTTGTTGAGGTTAGCCGAGGTAACGTGGCTCTGTATTTCTGGTGCCAAACCTTTGAGATACAACTCAATTCGCTTGTATGGAGGGTCCACCATAGTTGGACATAACACAGCCAACTCATTCGATCTCTTGGTGTAGGCTTCGATTTCCGAACCAACCATTTTCAAGTTATACAACTCGTCCTCCAACTTGTGAATGTCTTCTCTAGTGCAGTATTCCCTCTTGATCAATTCTTTGAAATCATTCCAGGGTGTGGCGTTAGCAGCTGCCAACCCTAAGATCTGCACTTGTGCGTTCCACCAAGTGAGCGCAATCCCTTCAAGTGTGCCGGTGGCGAACTTCACCCTGCGAGCCTCAGGGCATTCACACATTTCGAAAACCGACTCGATCTTTTCAAACCAGTGGAGGAGTCCGACTGCCCCCTCCGTGCCACTGAACGAGCTAGGACGACAGTCCATGAAAGTCTTGAAGGTACACGCAGGTTGTTGCTGAGCGGGTTGACCTATTGTGTACGAATAGGGCAAAGTTAAGTACAAGAATTAATGTAGGATCTAAAGATCCTAGTGTCTATACTGCAAGGTATACTACCTGCTTGTGCGGCTGCAACTGCCGCAGCAACGAGAGCCTCTAGCTGGGCTTGAGTCATGGTAATTCGTGCGGCCATTGATCTTCACATCAAAGGCAACATAAGTGAGAAAGGTTCGCGAATAGTGCGATGACAGAAGAGTGTAAGCACATAAGTATTCTCATGCAATGTCAAGTTGTGAGCAAAGTAATGTAAGCATACTACGAGCAAAGTTCTATGCAAATCCTAGCATGTAGGCAATAAACATAAACCTTATTACCTAGGAAGTTGAGTCTTGCACGTGGAGCGAAGCGTCGTTGTGGATCGTTGAGAGCACTGTTCTGGTTTTAGTCTGGTTTTAATAAAAACGTTTTCCCATATCAAAACCAAGTTCTCTATAACCAATGGCTCTGATACCAATCTGTCACACCCCCAAAATCCACCTGCGGAGTATCACCGCTTGGGAGCGTGACTGACCAGGATCAAGCCACCAATCATATTGAACATGCATATAGTATTAAGTAAGATAAAGGAAAACCATCCGTTCAATACAAAAGGTGTTCAAAACATGTTATTGTTTTAAAGTGTAGCAGAAGCATAGTAATAATCCAACAATAGTAAATAGTTCAAATGTTATAATAGTTCAGCATAGAAACCACGAATCCTTGTCCACAACGACCCGCTTCTCCAGTGCAAGCTCCAAGTACCTAACGATCTGCAAGGCATGTAACAGAATGGTCAACAAACTAGTTGAGCGAGTTCACAGTAAGTAAATGTGTAACAGTAAGTAACAGGTGGCTCTACAGGGCCGATAGTTAGTTATGCTGGTGGGGGCTTCCCATGTTAAGTTACCACTAGACTATTCGTATTATTATCCCTGTTCTTCGTCCGAGAACAGAAGTGTGTATAAAGTGTGCGTAGGTTTTACGCACGTATCCTTCGTAACCTGAGGATAGGAGTAAGTAATGCGTACACGTAGGTTTTACGTGCGTATCCTTCGTAACCGAGGATAGAATGGCATGTGAACCCGTAGGTGTTATCCCAACCTACGTAACCGTCCTGACATCCGAGGACATGATAGGTGACAGTCTAGTAAAGCATATGTACGTTCCTTTCAATAACAGCCCTTAACCCATTCCCACAACCCGGGAATCCCATGCCTTAGTAGGAGTGTGAACTCACCTTGGTTTGCTCGGTATGCTAAGTTATGCACTCACAAGTAATTAATCACGTCCTAGTGTTTGCACGTATAACAAATCAGTTCATGTTCGCAATTGTACGCAAGCAGTTTAATGTTCACATAACAGTCAGTTGCATAACAGCACACACGTATTATTTCACCTTGCACGAATACAGATGCTAACATTCATTTCTAAGCATGGCATGCCAATTAAATCCAGCATATAATCAATCAGTCAAAGTATGTTCATAATCCCTAACATCCTTCGAATCCAGTCACTATCTTTCGACAACAGTAATCACAATTATCTTTCGGAAACAATTATCACAATTATCCTTCGGACCAATGTTATGTTCCGAATCCTATGTCATCTTTCGGCCAACCTATCTTTCGGTCCAACTATCTGTCGGTCCAACTATCTTTCGGTCCAATAATGGTTCGGTCCAACTAGTATCTTTCGGTCAAAGTTATGGTTCGACTAACAAGCATCCTTCGACAACAACTATGTTTCGAGTAGTAACATCTTTCGACAATTAACAGTTACGTTTGATCACCATCAGTTACGGATATCATGCAGCCAAATACAGAAACAGAAACCCTAATCATCTACAGCCGTCATCATCATAACAATCATCATCTATCATGCATGTCCAAACAAATCACAACAAGTACCAAATCTTAACAGTACATCTACATAACGAGTATCATACAAGCACGATTCCTCACTACAATCGATCTATAATATTGATTAATAATCCAAACAGAATACCAAAGATCCTAATTGATAGCAGGTTTAGATCTTTGCGTTTAAACTAACCATACCGTGTTCACTTGTTTCGTTTTCGTTTACCATAATCAACATCATCACAATATATCCGATTAGCATCTATATCCGATTAACATTCATATTCGATTAACATACGTGTCTGGTTAACATACAAACATATTGCAAGACAACTGGAAAAAAATCACGAGATCATATACACATAAAGCATCACATACTAACCGGAAATCTGGATTACGTAATGAAATCCTTTGAACAGAGTGTAGGTCTGCTATATGCCGTCACACATACAAGGGAACCGAAAGCTCTAGGGTTTTGCCGATCAAAAATGTTATTACGTAAAGTTTCTAATCCAACTTATATTAAATCGGCAGTGGGCCAAGGCCCATTTGAAAGACTGGGCCGAAACATATCGAAGGATATGTTTCGTGATCCTTCGGGCCGAATGATGTCGAAGGATATGTTTCGTGCTCGAAGGATATGTTTCGTGGTCCTTCGAGTCCTTCGAATCCTTCGAACTATGTTTCGATCTAGACTAAGTGTTTAATAATAATTCTAATAATAATTCCAATATTATTTGACGATATGTCTCATTAAAACACAACGAGTACAATTACAAGTCCATAATTCAAACAGCTAGACAGTCAAAGTCAACACGCATTTAATGCGAAAGTGAAAGTCAGAAATTCAAGTTGTCACAGATACGGCACTGAAAGGCATCAAGAAATGGCTTATTTTAATCAAATTAAGAAATATTGTTTTATGAAATAAAAATTATCCTTATTAAAGCTACCATTGTAAAATAGGGATTTATCCCATCTATTTAAATCAAATCCGGTGTTTTCTAAACTCTGATATTTTTCCTAACTCACGGTCCTGATGAAAATTCCGCTGCAATGTTTTTCAAAAATAATCACCGGTACCACTGGACTGCTCACGGCACCGATTCCGGCCAGATAGGGTTGGGGGTCGTGACAGAAGGTGGTATCAGAGCTAAGCCACTACTTTGAGCCTATAAGTGTTGTGATAATAATATTTAAACTTAAATAAAAGAGTTAGGAGATTGCTATTAACTGGTAGCACATCTGATAACATTCAAAAGTTGAATAAGAAAAGATGCCTTCGTATAAGTTAAGCCACTTGTTTAAGCTAATTAGGTGTTCTTTAATACCTAAACAATAATGTGACAACTCGGACTTTAGACTTGCTTTGATGTAACGTTACGTGCTTACGAGAACTGAATTATATGATTTAATGAATGTTTTGTTTTATGTGTATTATGTGTGCATGTATGTATTGAACCCCACAACACTAGACAACCCGAATCGCACAACACCTTTCAGACCGCACAAGCCTATTGGGCTCTACACTTTGCATTCGGATTAGTAAGCACCGAGTTGGGCTCGGCCCACTCCACTTGCACGCGAACCAACACCCATCTAGGGGTTGTTCTCTCATTCTAGTTACAACACATCAAAACACACAAAACCCTAGACAACTTTTGCTCTCTCTCTTGTTTGCTTGGAACCCGACGGCACACACACCTTACAACCGAAGATCATTCTCATTCGGATCATCCTTGTTCCTTCTCCAATTCGGTTAGTATGATTAAGTGTTTGTTGATGTTGTTTGATGATGTGTTATAGCTAATCGACTTATATGTGTTTTGCAATAATAATCGGATTGTTTGATATATGAAACTGAATGATTGTTAACCGGCTCACATGTATGATTACTATGATTGATTATGTTATTGCACCATGATTAGGATGGAAAGGATGTAATCGGCCTGTTATGTATTGTCATAATCGGATATAGTTGGTAATCGAGATCCATGTCAGAATGTTATGTATTGTTAAGATGTTGTTTGTACTATGATTAGATTAGGGTTCATGGGTTTTGGTGTTGACAATTGTTCTGTTTGATCGATATATTGCCAAATGATTTGTTGAAATTGTGTTAGCTGATAATTGTTAAACATGGAAACTGATAATGATAATTGATTTGCATAAATGCGTGTAACCGATCTGCATGAAATCAGGATAATGGTTACAAATTGATAGACCAACACGGTTGCGAGTCGATACCTCCAGTTGCGACTCGAAACCACAACACTAGCACAAGCAGCACAAGTCGCAACCGAGGTTGCGAGTCCTGTTGCGACTCGTAACCGGACCATGACAAGCCGAAACCACCGTTGCGACTCGTAATCTTCTGTTGCGACTCGAGATCGCTGGTTGCGACTCGAGACCAGTTATGCTCGTACACTGTCACGGGCCCAATCATTCTGGGCCAAACATTTTGGACTTATGCAATTGACTGTCATGCGTTATGTATTTGGGCCGTGTATACCATTGGACTTTTATTGGGCCGATATGTTATTTGGGTGAATGTTATTTGGGCTGATTGTCTTTCGGGCTTAGACATTGGATCGCACAAGTCACTTAAGTATATTTATTTGGGCCGAGATGTGCATTGTTGATTCGTTATATGTTGGGCCGGGTATTGATTGGGCTAGACATTTATATTGCACAAGATGGTTGGGCTCGCACAAGCTCAATGGCCCAACCATCCGAGACACACAAGTATGATTATGATATGCTTTGACTGATAAACGTGCAATACGTGTTTGCTATGATTCATACGTGTTTACCATGATCCTTGCATGCTTGCAACGTGTTAGCTTATGTGATTCATACGTGTTTTACTTGAACCAAACCTGACTCGTATGGTAACCCTGTTAGGACGTGGTTGACCACTGTTAGTTCAAGAACTCTCTCTCTCTCTCTCTCTCTCTTTGTGTATCTGCCGAGCAACCCAAGGTGAGTTCACACAGCCAAGGCATGGGGTTCCCAGGGTGGGAATGGGATTGAATGAAATATACGTACATACTTAGTTAACGGAACTTAATGATATGAGTCCTCAGGGTGAGGATGGTGAATGATAAGATACGGCTAGACTAGTATACCTACTTGAACAGATCTTCGCACACACGCCAAGGGTTGGCTGCGATAATTATGACTGATCTTCGCACACATGCCTCGGGAAGGCTGCGAACTAAACATATTAGAACTTCGCACACATGCCAGGGTGGCCAGCGATACAAATATACATAGTCTAGGATATTTGGGAGTATTAACCCAAATCTTCGCATACATGCCGAAAGGGCCCGCGATGGAAACCATTACTATACATGAACAATGAACGAACTAAAACAATGCATGATTAGATGAACGAACGCAATGCTTGCTATACCATTTCTATTACTGAACTTACTTTCTGTGAACTCGCTCAACTAGTTGTTGACTCTCTGCTGCATGCCTTGCAGGACCTTAGGTACATATTGGAGCTTGCACAGGGAGGAGCAGGTCGTTGTGGGCAAAGGATCATGAATGCTATTTGAACACTTATGATGTTTCATACATTAATATTTATGCTTGGGTTTACTTAAATGCTTCCGCTATACTTAACTATATTACATGTTCAATATGATTGGTGGTTAAGATCCTGGTCAGTCACGCTCCCAAGCGGTGATACTCCGCAGTTGGATTTTGGGGGTGTGACAAATAAAGTTAGGAAACTAATACAAATTAACTTATGTGTTGTACATGAATATATATATGTCAATAGGCACATATAATATCCTGGAGGTATTATTTTGTTTTAATTATTCTGAGATATTAATAAGTGAAAATATTTGCAATTCAGATGTCGAATGAAGTATCACATAATCCAGAAGCTCATGCTAATAATTAAAATCCTTTGGATAAAAATGCTATAGAAAATCTAATAGCTCAAGGAATAGCTAATGCTTTACCTTTAATAATTAAAGCTGTTAAAAATCCCATAGAACCCACCAAAGCTATGAGCAGTAAGCATACCCGTGACGATAGTTTTAACCATAGTGTCAATAGTGATAATAATGATATTACCAAAACCCCATTTCCCAAGAAGAAGAAGGCATTGACTCTCGGGTGTACCTACAAAGAATTTCTAGCCTGTAAACCAACCGAGTTCGCGGGCAGTGAAAGTGCCACGGCTGCTCTGCGATGGTTGGAAAAGACAGAAGATGTTCTTACAATCAGCAAATGTGCCGAAGAAGATAAGGTGATGTATGCATCTAATCTCTTTAAGGAAGAAGCCTTAGAATGGTGGAATACAATTCTTCAGGCAAAAGGAAGGGCCATGGCTTATGCCATAAACTGGGAAAAATTCAAGGAAATGGTAGAAAGAAAATTTTGTCCTCCTTATGAAAAGGAAAGAATAACTAACAAATTCTTAAATCATAAAATGATAGTTGTGAATTGTCGTGAATATACGACAACATTCTTCGAATATGCAAGAATGGTACCAACTCTGGCTTCGCCAGAACCCGTACTAATTTCTCGTTATATTTGGGGATTAGTTAGCGAAATCCGAGACATAGTCAAAGCCGTTAGACCACAGACTATTGAGGAAGCAGTTGAACTAGCTAACATGCTGACAGATGGACTAATCCGCACAAGAGAAGAAAACAAGAAAAAAGAGTTAGCCCAGAAAATTTTCCAAGAATTCAAGAAGAAAGAAACTGAACCGTCATTGGAGCAACCTATCTGCAGAAACTGTAACAAAACACATTCAGGACGATGTCGTTTTAGGAAAACACCTTACTGTGACTTCTGCAAGATGACTGGGCATATAGAGGAAGAATGTAGAAGGAAAACTAACGTCTGTTACAATTGCGGGGAAACCGGACACATCAAACCATATTGCCCGAAACTAACCAAAGCATCTGACAACAAGGCTAGAACAACAGACAGAGCTAAGAAGAACGCGCAAGCATACGTACTTACTACACAAGAAGCAGAGATGATTCCAGACGTAGTCACTGATATATAATATCTAAGTTAAGTTATTATTTGACCCTAGTACAAATAAAAGTTCATAAATAAATACATTCCGTCAAATATTTCATCCATTTCAGATCCATAACAAACTTGTTTGGTTTTCACTTTCGTTGAATCATTTATTTGGTCACGATCACTTTGTGGTGACGTTTTCACAAATTTGAAGCTTGTGCTAATCTCGTTGCACCTCTTACATACGGGTTTAATTATTCATTTATGTTGAATCCGCTTTGATTTATTCTATCAAAACAATCTTAACACAATCGTGTGCTAAGATAATGATACACAAATTCATTTCATATTTCCGTGTATCTATCGAGCGTTTCGTAATCCTTATTGCCTTATCATCTTCGATCGAAAAACTTTCTTCAATTATTTCAATTTCAATCCAAAATAATTTATTGAAACATTCGGATTTACTTCATTTGATTTACATCATGATGAAACTCGTTTCATTCACCGCTACTATTTCAATCACTATGACACCTTGTGGCGTCATAATAAATTTGTAGCTTGAGCTATTTTCAATTTCACTCCTAATGTACAAATTCTAATTTTGTTGATTCATTATCTTAAAAAGTCTTAATACAATTATGTGTTAAGATAAGAGTACACGAATTCATATCATATTCCAGTGTACCCCTTAACGTTTCTTTCATCATTTATCGAAAATTCTATAATAACTCATTTGATCTTTTCATTATCAATTGAAAATCCTATTCGAAATAAATCTCCAAATTTACTTCATTAAAGCTTTCAGTTATTTACACGGTGAAATTGTTCAGTCACCGTAATTATTGAATTATTTCGATCATTTCGACACCTTGCGGAGTCGTTACAAACTTGTAGCTTGGGCTAATCCTAATCATACGAACCATTCAAAACCACGTATGTATTTCGTTTGACTCATCCTTTGAAAGTAGTCTTGATGCAATTATGTATTAAGACAATGATACACTAAACCCTATTGTATTTCGGTGTATCTTTGCAATTTAATAAATGTCAACACATTTTTCCTTTTGGTTCGATAGCTGACAATCATTTTCGTACTTCTATTTTGATTCTGAACTTGTTGATTCTGAATTTTCTTCAGTTGCCAATCAAAGTAAGTTTTCTTTTAACAATACATTTTATTATAAAACTCATTCACAAACATTCGATTGAGACATCTATTTGATCATATATCTTTTGGCTTGAACCTAGTCACATCAGAAATTATATCATTTCATCTCATCCGTCTGACATCAATTTCTTGAACTAATTCAGCTGAACCATTAAGTCCTATTTATTGTATAACTCGTATTCACAAAATTTGATATTTAATTCTGTGTCATTTTGTTGACTAAATTATGACATAAAGCTGAAAGAAATATCATAACCCAAATCTCGAGGACGAGATTTTTATTAAGGTGGGGAGGATGTAACAACCCTCGTCAAAAATATTATTCATTGTATTATTTTGTCCAATAGGAAACCCTAATTGAGACCCCCAAGTAATACTGCATGACCCCTAAAATTTTCAGAGCTACTGAGACGCGTGGCTACCCCATATTAAAAGTGACCTCTCGCGCCACGCGAGAGCCTCTCGTGACACGCGAGTGCGCCGTTTTTCCAGTATAAATAGAGGAGTTTGGCACTTGATTTCCTGCGTTGGTTCGACGGTAAAATTCAATTCGTACACCCAGATATCGTCGAAATACTACAAAAACCCACATAATCTCGAAATTCTGCCACGATAACAGGGTAATAACTCGATCGCTATTACAATTCAACGTCCGATCGATTGTAACTATCCAACGATTGTCCGGGTGCTGCTCAAATTGAGCTTATACTTTGTTATTCATCGTGATTTCGACTTGAATATTTGAGTGCTGTTCGAATTCGGACTATGCTCTGTTATTCGTTGCGAATCCGATTGAATTGTTAAGTATTGCACTTGTTAATCGTTGTGAGGGTTTAATCTCGTGAATTGTCGTAACTGCTGTATTAGTTACAACCCCGTTTGTGTGAATTAGGTTAATCAGTAGGCTAGACTCTGCCCAAATTGAATCAGCAATATATCAAGGCTTATCTGTAGACTAAACTTTGCCCGTAGAAATCTGCAGTGTGAGTTCATTTCTCTTTTCTCACCGTTTGTGAGTCCATACTCTTTTATCACATTTTTATCACCTTTTTGTGATACAGTTATGTTTACAAATGCTTTCTAAAATCCTAAATGGTTACCTGTTATACTTACAGTGATTAGATTTTTATATTCTATGAATAAATTGCTGGTATAGGAAGTTTTATACATTATTTGATCCTCGTTACTATTAGCCAGAAGGTTAGCTAATAATAGCATGACCACAATTATAACTAATATTATCTTAACATTAATTTGTTAATAAATTTAATGTATGTTTAAGAATAAATCTAAATGGTGGATACCATAATAAAGTCAAGTATAATGTATTCTATTTGTAGTCAGGTTACTATATCATGATATTACAATTAGTGAATCGACATATTGGATAAGTTATAATAGTTGACATAAAATGTCATTATTCTGGATTACATGATTTTGTGCCATAAATAATATATTTGACAAAGTAATGTCGTAGGACATCATCATGTCCAGCGTCACTAGTTGAAAGAATGATCAACAGTGATATGACCAAAGACACTAGTTGAGAGAATGATCAACAGTGTTATAATTAGAATCACTAGTTGAAAGAATGATCAACAGTGATATAACCGGAGTCACTAGTTGAAAGAATGATCAACAGTGATATGATCCCGTCATAGGAATTGCCTAATGACAGATAAATTGAATAATAGTAAAGTATAGTTATTTGATAAATTCACTATTGGACGAAAGTAAGCCAATGAGTGATATTATTGCTGTTATATTGGAACTGCCATCATGTGACAGAATACTGATTGAGTGGGGTAAATACAAATAAATATAAAAACTTTAATACTGTAAGGTATAACAATATATTTTATAAAAATGGAATGATCTCACTCAGCATTTCCCGCTGACAAAACCTTTTTCAAACATGTTTCAGGTAATTACCATAGATTGGAATACAGGCTGGATACGGCACTGAAAGGCATCAAGAAATGGCTTATTTTAATCAAATTAAGAAATATTGTTTTATGAAATAAAAATTATCCTTATTAAAGCTAGCATTGTAAAATAGGGATTTATCCCATCTATTTAAATCAAATCCGGTGTTTTCTAAACTCTGATATTTTTCCTAACTCACGGTCCTGATGAAAATTCCGCTGCAATGTTTTTCAAAAATAATCACCGGTACCACTGGACTGCTCACGGCACCGATTCCGGCCAGATGGGGTTGGGGGTCGTGACAGGTTGAAGCTCATGGGATTCAGATTTCGGATTGCTTCGGCTAAACAAAGGATTTTCAAGAGATGGAAGATTGAAGATAATGGAGCGGACCCGGGCTAGAGTCTAAATTATGTTTTGTTTTTTCGGTTGGGTGGTCTTGGTTGTTTGAGTTGTGTGTTTTTTAGACTGGTTGTTTTTTTGTTGGGTTGTGGTTCTTGTGTTCCTAGGCTTGGTATGTCAAGTCTAGTTGGTGTGTTACACTGACACACCTTTGTACTGATTGTCTCTTTTATAAAATTCACCGGGGTAACCCTTTACCCCAAAAAAAAAAAAGAAACAAAAGCATAAGACAACAGCATCTTCTAAACAGCCAATTGTTCATCCGTGGGTTAGATTTGCCTTAGCAAACTTTGGGCAATTTCTTTGGAAATGACCCATCTCGCCACAGTTGAAACAAGAACCTGGTAGGAAACGACCTAGAGCGGGATTGTTGCCAGCTTGGTTTGGTGCAGCTGCGGCTGTGCAAACTCTTGTTGTATGGCCTATAAGTCCACAAGTTTGGCATTTGCGACACTTTACATTGATATGATGATGGAGGCTACATTGGTTGCACAAGAGTGCAGTTCCGTTGTATGGCTTCCTAGCAGGGGGTTGAGCTGGTTGGTTGGGGATGTCTTGACCATTGCGAGTGACCATGGCGAAGTTCTGGGAAGCCTTTCGCTTCCTTGAGCTCTTAGGGGATCCAGTCTGTTCATCCATGGTCTTTGATTAATTGATTGGTTTCTTGGCTGGTGGTGCAGGCTTGACTTCTGCTTCCTTTGGTGGCCCTTGAGTGGCTTCATTGTTGAGACGAGACATGGCAAATACCTTATGGTCACTTCATTTAAGTAGTTGTATGATAGGTAGTTTATATGCCTTAGGAAAATTACCAAAATACCCTTTTTGCGCCAAAATTCATTTTAAGCACAAGTAACATAACTTTTGACGGGTTTATCACGGTTGGTTTTCAGCCGGCATACATTATGGAAATGGATGAACTGAACAATTCTGGTGGAAACCAACAGAATACTCGTGGAAAGCCGAGATTATCGTTTGATCAAATTGCTGCACGGTTTCTTGATGTTGATGGGAACACTTTGCTGCCAAAGCGTGGTGTAATGATTGGAACACATAATGACCCTAAGTCTTCTAACATCATCGATGATCTAACAAGGGTCACAGTTCCGGTTCGCTTGGAAAAACGGGATGTCGGAAAGTCGGACAACTTTTGGGATTACCCTAGCAAGTATACGCCAAAATCAGACTTTTTTGGTGCATCCTTCTCGGCTGACAACAGGGCTGCTCAAGGTAATTCGGGGCCTGCAGATCCTGTTTCCTTTGCTCACATTGTAAAGAATACAAAGGAGAAGGTTAAAGTGAATTTTCGGGCGATGGAATCTGCCGAGAAAGTTGACGGTGCTGATGTTGTTATTCCTTTGTCGTCGGTTCAACAAGTTACTGATAGGTATGCTAACACTTTGTTTGGATATTTTCTGGGTAAACGGTTAGCATTTCCTGTGGTCGATCACTTTGCTAAGAACAACTGGGCTAAATATGGGCTTTCCCGGATCATGATGAATGCAAACGGGTTATTTTTCTTTAAGTTTACTTCTAAGGAAGGGATGACTCAAATGCTAGAGGATGGGCCTTGGCTAATCCGAAGTGTTCCCATAATTTTGAAGGAGTGGTCGCCCTCTATCAAGATGGAAAAAGAGGACATCAAAGTGGTTCCAGTTTGGGTCAAGATGCATGATGTACCATTAGCGGCATTTACTGAGAATGGGCTTAGCTTGGTTGCCTCTATGATTGGGATACCTAAGATGTTGGATACGTATACTGCCTCGATGTGTGCTGAATCTTGGGGAAGGAGCAGCTATGCTAGAGCGCTTATTGAAGTGCAAGCGGGGGCTGAGTTAAAAAAGAGTGTTACAGTTGCTATCCCATCTATGGATGGTAGTGGGTATTCAAAGGTGGAGGTCAAGATTGAGTATGATTGGGAGCCTCTAAGGTGCTCCTCTTGTTGTGTGTTTGGTCATGATGACAGCTCGTGCCCGAAGAACCCTCAGGTATCTTCTAGTGGAGATGCTGATAAGAATAATGATGAATTTCAGGTTGTAGGGGCCAAGAAGAAGAAAGTGAACAACCAAGGCATCCATATGAAAAATCAGAAGCCTAAGGTAGTCTACAGGCCAGTCGTCAACCCTAAACCAAAATCGTCCTCAAAAAGTCTGATGCAGAATCAGGTTTCAACGTCTAACCCGTTTGACATTCTGAAGGATGATACTGGTAATCAGGGAGGTACCACTGTGGGTCGAGTGGAGAAGAAACCGTCGAATGACAGGCAGGAATCGGATGAGGAGGAGGTTGAAGAAGTCTACAATGAAACTAGTGCATTTATGACATCGGGTACTCATCCTTTCTCTTCGAAAGCAGGGGCAAGCACCTCTTCTACCAAGTTCTCTAATGGATAGGCTATCTGCTTTTCGTCTGAAGGGGCTGCGGTTTTGTAGCTACTTTATCTTTGATGATGGTGGTTTTTTGGGTAAAGGGTTACCCCGGTAAATTTTATATATCAACCAAATAAAACAGGGTGTATCAAGACATTGATACACACTACTAGCCTTGGCATACCAAGACTAGGAAACCAAACAACCAGACACAACCCAAACAGTCACAACCGAAACCAAAACAACCCGAGAAACAATACATCACAACCCCAAACGAAAAGAAAAAACTAGGAGACTACAAAATCTCTAGCCTGGATCTATATCCACATTCTTCTTCGAGACAAGCCATTTATCCAATAACCTCTTTTGCTTCAAGTCGCCACCCATACGGAATCCCATAAGCTTGAGCCGAACTGTATCAATAATGACCTTCGAGAGCACACTTGCATTCCGCCGTTCACGAGAAAACAGACGAGTGTTCCTTTCTTGCCATATAAAATACGTTGAAGCCGCCACCAGAAGGTTGGAAACTATGATTTCTAGAGATCTAGATTGAGCATGACCTTCTATCCACTGAATAATCGAGGACCAAGAGTTATCAACGTTACCCATATCAGCCATATCCCTAACCAAACCCCATACCTCCGATGAATAAGAGCAACTAAAAAATAAATGATCCCTGGAGTCACGATCGTAGCTGCATAAGGGGCAACACATGAGCCGAAGATTGGTGGCACTACCTGCCTCCCAAACTGCCATCCTATCTTGCGTTTTCAATTTATTTTTTATGACCAACCAAAGATGGAAAGAATGTCTCGGAATGCACTGGCTGAACCAGACCGAATTTGCCCAATCAACTTTACTATCTCTATGTCTCAAGCTGCTCCAAACCTCCCAAGAACCAAAAACCCGTAAGTTACCCTCTAAGTCTTTCCAACGAAACCGATCCTCCACCTCAGGCACAAGATGGACAGAATCAATATTAATGAGTACCGGAAACAGATCATACCACTCCTGAGGCCAACGCCATTGCCCATCATTATCAAGAAGGTCCGCTACCGATGCATTTAATGAGAAACCTGCTCTAGCTATAGAACGCGGAGTAATAAACGATCGTAAGGGGCTGCATGTACACCAGTTATCACTCCAAGCGTTGGTCTGATGACCGCTCTGGATAGACTTCCACATAAAAGGACGAACTATAGGACGTATAGCGAGAAGCTTTCGCCAACCCCAAGTAATATTGTTCCGGCCTTGAACCTCCCAGAAGCTTTTACCCTTCAACTTGTAAGTGTGAACCCACTGAACCCAAAGAGACGGACATTTAGTAATTATACTCCAGATATGCGATGTCAAAAGGGTTTTACTGACATCCATGATGCTTCGAATACCAAAACCCCCCTCCTCCTTAGGCATACACACCTCCTTTCAGGCGACCTTAGCACGAACCGTTCCCTGGCTACCACCATTCCATAAAAACCTACGAAGCTTTTTCTCCAAATCCTTTATAACACTCGTAGGAAGCATAAACACCGAGGCCCAGTAAGCATACATGGCAGCTAGAACCGAGTTGATTAATTGGAGTCTCCCTGCAAACGAAAGGGATTTAGTCATCCAATTATTTATTCTTCTCTCCAAGCGTTCCATCAAAATTTTACAGTCTCTAGCCGCCAGCCTCGTTGAAATCAACGGAACTCCAAGGTAACGAACCGGCAATGAGCCCTCTTGAAAGGGCATAATGTGCAGAATCTGATCCTTCAAAGAACCCGATACATTACTGAAGAAAACTGTGCTTTTAGGTACACTTGGAACCAGTCCCGATAAATCCGTGAATTTCTCCAGAGCCTCTTTCATTTTTTTAACCGAGACACAATCCCCATGAGAAAACAAGAACAAGTCATCCGCAAACGAAACATTAATTATCTTCTGTTTAGCACAATTGACATGAAACTTAAACGAAGAGCTCGAAGCGGCTTGTTGAAGAATAAGGGTTAGGACCTCCATAACTAAAGTAAAAAGATAGGGGGACATGGGATCCCCTTGTCTAAGGCCCCGTTTTCCTTGGAAATAACCATGCAATTCACCATTGATGCTCAACGAATATGACACCGTAGAAACACATGTCATAATCCAATTGACCATTTTAACATGAAACCCGAACTGATGCAAGATTGACTCAAGGAATGTCCAACTAACCGTATCATACGCCTTTTGAATATCAATCTTAAAAGCACATCTTGGCTGACCTCTATTAAGATGATAATTGTGCATTAACTCCTGAGTAAGCAGAATATTATCAGTTATTTTCCTGCCTGGAACAAACGCCGACTGATTAATGCTAACCAAATTATCAAGACTTCCTTTTATTCTATCCGTGATAATCTTGCTGATGCACTTATACAGCACATTACAACAAGAAATAGGCCGGTAGTCAAGCACAGAGTTAGGAGTATCCACCTTAGGAATCAAAGCAAGAATAGTGTGATTGAGCTGCTTTAAGAGTTTACCGTTCTCGAAGAAATCTAGCACAGCATTAGTAACCTCATCCCCCACTATATCCCAAGCCTTTTTAAAGAACGCCGATGTGAAACCATCTGGGCCTGGAGCCTTATTATCACCAATACTAAACATAGCTTGCTTAACCTCTTCACGGGTGACCTTTTTTTTTTGGGTAAAGGGGTACCCCGGTGAATTTTATAAATCAAAAGCACAATTGTGCAACTGAACTGTTACACACAAAACCTCGGCATACCAAGGCAAGAAAAAACGGCCAAAACAGACACAACCCAAGCAAAACAACCAACTAAACAACCCAGCTCACAAAGAGCAACAAAAATAAAAGCAAGACACTACTATTCAGCCTGGATCAATCTCTAAGTTTCCTCTAGGAATCTGCCATTTCTCTAGGAGTCGACGAAGGCCAGGTCTCCACTTGAACTGGAATGATAACATACGTAATCGAACCGTCCGAACAACCTCACGAGCAATCACCATCGGCGTACGGTGATTGTTTGAGAACAACCTATTATTTCTTTCCTGCCAGACAAAATACGAAGCAGCTGATAGAACCAATCGACTGATAATATTTTCCGGCACTTGCATGTTCGAGTGCTGAGTCATTCAAGCCATAATATCATCCCATGAACCATTTACACTCTCCATAGCCGTCCATGCCTTAACATTATTCCAAACCTCCAAAGCAAAAGAGCATTCAAAGAATAGATGATTCCTCGAATCTCTATCATAGCAACATAAAGGGCAACACATGAGGTTCAGATTTGAAGCACTTCCCGCCTCCCAAACCGACAATCTATCTTGTGTCTTTAATTTGTTTCTAATTACAAGCCACATATGGAACGAATGTCTCGGGATGCAATGTTTAAACCAAACCATATTAACCCATGGGACTATGTTTTCACGATGCCGAATATTATTC
The DNA here is from genome assembly GCF_002127325.2 of Helianthus annuus. Taxonomy (NCBI): domain Eukaryota; kingdom Viridiplantae; phylum Streptophyta; class Magnoliopsida; order Asterales; family Asteraceae; genus Helianthus; species Helianthus annuus. The sequence goes on along the minus strand of NC_035439.2, from coordinate 46,639,459 downwards.
CAAACCTCCCTAGAAGAGAAGTGACAGGAGTTACCATCAAGATCTTTCCATACCATTCGGTCTTGCCTATCAGAAAACATCGGAACCTGAACATTAATTAAAACTGGAAACAAGTCATACCATGCAATCGGCCAACTCCACTCCCCATTCTGCGAGACCAAATCGGCAACCGTAGACTGGAGATGGAAACCCGCATTAGCAATCCTTCTCGGGCTAATAAACCTGCTCAAGGGCCCATGATCACACCACATATCGCTCCATACGTTTGTTCGAGCACCGTTGCCAATAGAAGACCATAAGAACGGCCGGAGTAAGCTGCGAATAGCAAGAAGCTTCCTCCAACCCCAGGTCATACGACCTCTACTCGGGACCTCCCAAAAACTCTTGCCTTTAAGCTTATACATATGAATCCACTGCACCCAGAGCGATTTCCTATTAGTAAGGACACTCCAAACATGAGAAGATAGGAGAGCCTTGTTGACATCAGAAATACATCGAATGCCCAAACCCCCCTCATACTTGGGCAAACAGACAACCTTCCAAGCAACTTTGGCCTTTACAGACTGTTGGGTGGAACCGGCCCAAAGAAAACCACGCATACATCTTTCCAGATCATGAACAATTTTAGCTGGAAGCATAAACACAGTGGCCCAATAGATATGCATTGCAGAGAGGACAGAACTAACCAACTGAAGCCTACCAGCAAAAGATAAAGATCTGGTCATCCAATTGTCAATCTTTTTCTCCATCTTATCAACTAAGACTTTACAATCTTTGTAATAAAGCTTTGTTGAGATCAACGGAACTCCCAAGTAACGAACCGGAAGCGATCCCTCTTGGAACGGCATAATATTGAGAATTTCCTGTTTAATATTACGAGGAACGTTACCAAAATAAACAGTACTTTTCGGCAAGCTTGGAACCAGACCCGAAACACTTGAAAACATCTTAAGAGTGTCCCGAAGAATCCTCACCGAAGCCGCATCCCCATTCGCAAACAAAAACAGATCATCAGCAAACGATACATTAATAATCTTCTGCTTTTTGCAATGAAGATGAAATCGGAATGCATTATTTGAATTGGCTGCCCTCTTTAGTAACAACGAAAGAACCTCCATAACCAGAGTAAACAGGTAAGGTGAAATAGGATCACCCTGTCTAAGCCCTCGTTTCCCTTTGAAATAACCATAAAGGTTGCCATTAATGCTCAGCGAATAAGATACACTCGTGACGCAAACCATGATCCATTTAACCATCTTCGGGTGAAACCCAAAGGCATGAAGGACGTCCTCAAGAAAAGACCAGCTCACTGTATCATAGGCCTTTTGAATGTCGATTTTAAACGCACATCTGGGCGGGCCAATGTTCAAGTGGTAATTATGCATAAGTTCCTGGGTAAGCAGAATATTATCAGTAATCTTCCTTCCCGGCACAAAGGCAGATTGATTGATGTCAACAAGCCGATCCAAACTACCTTTAATCCTTTCCGTGAGAATCTTACTAATGCATTTATAAAGAACGTTACAGCAAGAAATCGGCCTGTAATCCGTCACTGAATTAGGCGATTGGGTTTTCGGAACTAGAGCAATGATAGTGTGATTGATTTGCTGAAGCAACTTCCCATTATCAAAGAAATCCAGAATCGCTTTCGTTATCTCCTCACCCACAATCTCCCAAGAGTTTTTGAAAAACGCGGACGTGTATCCATCCGGCCCTGGGGCTTTGTTTTCTCCTATGGAAAACATGGCACTTTTAATCTCTTCACGCGTAACCTGCCGGACCATATTACTAGCACCATTCGAATCAAGGACACTAGAGAATAAATCATCATTTACCAACTTGCTTACATGGTCTTGAGTTCCCAGAAAGTTCGAATAATGAGCAACCAGAACACCAAAAACATCGTTCCCATGCGACCAGTTTCCATGAACATCTTGAATGGTATGAATTTTGTTGCATGCATTCCTCATTTTCACACAGTTATGGAAGAATTTCGTGTTGGAATCGCCTGCCGCAAGCCATTCTGTTTTAGCTTTTTGCTTAAGAAAGCATTCTTCATCATACGAGACGGTATTGAATTCCTGAATACAACGAGCTTCCGATTCACGTAAAACCAGGTCAAGCGGGTTGTCATCTATAGCTTTCTGAATGGCATCCAACTGCAATCTAACCTCCTTCACACGGAACTCTACATCGCTTTCTAGAGAATTATACGCAAACTGGTGCGTAAACGTACTCAGTTTAATGCGACAAATACTCCGGAACATCAACATATACTCAACGTACCTTATAACTTAGAAATAAGTTTTGAAGGCTTTGGTATGGCAAAAACAAGTTAATTCGCTTACAGGGACTAAACTTGACAAACTACGAAAGTATGCCAATTTGAACTGTAACAAACATTCCGGAACATGTCCATAAGTTAAACATACCATAAATATCCTTTACATAGCTTAGAAATAGGCTTTGAGGGGTTTTTTTTGGGTAAAGGGTTACCCCGGTGAATCTATTATAAACCGCAAATAAGTACAAGTAGTGAGGATGAATTCCACACTAGTTCATATACAGGACATGCCCCATATATGTAAGCCAACAAACATAAAAAAACCTATGACATCACATCAAACCTAGCCTACTACACATCATGCAAAGATATCTAGTAGACAAAACAATACAAAACCAAAATCTTCAACCTCCATCATCGAAAATGAAGTTGCCACGACACGGTAGCCCCTTTAGCCGAACCAAATACAAACTAACCATTCGAGATCTTTGTGGAAGAGGTGCTTGCCCCTGTTCTAGAAGACGAAGGATATGTACCCGAATCCTTGGTTTCATCATAAACAACTTCAACCCCGTCCTCATCTAAATCCACATGAATCTGTCTACCCCCTTTATTTCTCTCTTGAGTTGAAACACCCCGACCCCCAACACACTCGAGCGCAGAAAACGGATTATGAGTTTGGATTTTATGGGAAGTCGAAACCTGCTGAGAAGTAACGGCCTTTTTCTTCCTATCCACCGGTCTGTATTCAAATTTGGGCTTCTGGTTATTAACTTGAAAGCCATTCTTCTTTGCACTCTTCTTAACCGGAACTTCAGTGAAACCATCCTCGTCTACTATTGGCCTGTTAATAGGAAGTTTGGATGTTGAGCCAATACGAGTAGGGCATTCCTCAGAGTCATGCCCAAACACACAGCAGTGAGCACATCTCGGAGGTTCCCATTCATACTCCACCCGAATAGTCTCCGTAACATATTTGTTTCCATCCAATTCAGGAATAGCCATGGGTATAGTGCCTTTCAAATCCTGATCGGCTGATATTTCAATGAGAGCCCTAGCATAGCTGCTCCGTCCCCAAGCCTCATTACACATATCAACAGTATACGAATCCAGCCGCACAGGAGATCCAATTTTTGAAGCCAGCATGCTTAACCCATCATCAGAATAAGCCACTAGAGGGACGTCATGCAATTTCACCCAAACTGCAACCTTTTTAAACTCTTCTTTTTTAAGGGTATTTGTAGGGGACCAAATGTTGAGAAACAAGGGTTTGTTACGGATCATCCAAGGACCCCCTTCAAGAACAGCGTCCATTCCCTTTCTATCTTCAAACTTGAAGAAAAAGAACCCATTTGAATTCATCATCGTCTTCAGAAGACCATGTTTCTTCCAATTTGTTCTCACAAAGTATTCAACAACCGGGTATGCAATTCTATCCCCCAAGAAGTAACCATAAAGAGTGTTAGCTAACCTGTTGTTAACTTGGCGAACAGAGTCAATCGGAAGCACTACATCCACACCATCCAATGAGGCATCTGATATTAGCTTTCGAAAATTGACTTTCGGTACTTGGTTAGCCGCATCATTCGTCTTCCTAGCACTTTCCTCCTCGCTTTGATTCTGATTTGGATTACCAACCCGCTTAGGACCACTCTGCTCAACCTGTTTGTTTAGTACCACATCAGCATACAAATGTTGTTGGACTCGAGCATTATCACCCTGTTCCTGCTTTCGGACACGAGCAGGACTGACATCATTTAGCGGGAGCACAAATGATACCTTTCGCTTATCAAAAACCATTGCATAATCCTCATCTGGTGAATCCGAACAGCCAAGAACGTAGTCAGTATCATTCAGCGGTACCATGAACCGAACCTTCTTATTACCCACTTCTGACACCGTAGGGATTTGTGAATTTTGTCTTGGCACAAAAGGTTTCCCATCGATACTTCGGATCTTTCTCGCAAAGACGTCTGAATTATCCTCAGTTTGTTCATCCTTCTCAACAGCCATATCATTAAAAGAAAAACAGCAATTACCACGATCAAAAAAACCCTAGTGCCGGTCAACAGAAATTCAAGAGATGACGGCTAAAAGCAATCAATGAAAGCAAGCAATTAAATCGTTCCAAACCCTAGCAGCCGTCAAGCTAAGACAACGTTCAATACCCAACCAGAAGGCAATCGGAAACCTGAATTCAACCTCCGAAATCAAGCAATTAACGAGATCAGAAAAACCCTAATCCCGAAATCGGAATTCAATTGATTAAATCACAGGAACGATTAGGAAAATCCTGGTCGGCACAATTGGAAACAAGACAGCAGAAACCCTAGAGGTTAAAGATCCCGCCGCTCACCCCAAGAACAATCAGAAAACGGAAACTGAAAAACAAAACCCTAGACACGAGACTTAATCTGATTTCAATTGATTAGAGCCTAAAGAACGATTAACGAATCCTTAGATACTAACCAAAATCAATCGAGACCAAGGATTGAAAGATTCGTCTAGGGTTTCAAGAAATCTCCAAAATCGCCCAGAGCCTCCCCATCGAACCGAAGGCTTTGAGGGGTTTGGTATGCTAAAACAAACTTTTGGATCATTCAGGGGCTAAAAGTGTCAAAAAGTGCACAAGTTTGCACTTTCGCGCATAACTTACGTTCTGAATACATCCAGACATCCAAAAATTTATGTAAGCATTATAATATTATGCCTTAGTGTTTGGCATGAGAAAAATCCATTCGTCGCGTCATTTGGATCATTTTTCGCGCTTATGCGCATTCCGTCGTAATTAACCAAACATCGCAATCGTACGGCCAATCGAACCAACATCCGACATATTTTTGAGCATGTTTCATGTCCACAATGTTTAGGCATCATTTTAGGGCCTTAAAGTTGGCTTTACGGGCCTTAGAAGTGTCAGAAATGGCTTAAATATGCAACAGGGACTAAAACTGTCATTTCTGAAAGTTGTGCAGATCAGACAAGGCCAGGTGGCCTGCCTGAGTTTTGCCTGTATGCTGACGCGGGCCGCGTGAGCCCTGCAGATGCAGAAATTCGTTTTTTTGCTGATTTTGGCCTTTCAATCACTCCAAAGGGCAATGCCCCTTCACCATCTTTGGGGTTAAGGTCATAATAAGCTACCACAACATCTTGACAAGTGTACGATTGAGATCATGGCACGAAATTCAAGAAACGATCCTAACGGTTTTGCTTTTCCTATAAATACCCCCCCCCATTTGTGTTAAAACCCACAAAACTGATCAAAGAGCTCTAAGTTGATGCTATTGCTTCATACCTGAGCTCCTGGATCAAGTTTAGCTTTCAGGGACCCTTCGTAAGTGTTCTTTCGTTCTTTTAATCGCTTTCTAGTGCTAAAGTCAAACCTTGTTTGACTTTCTGCGTTGACCAGCTTATGGTCAACACGAAGTTCGTTGGAACTTCATAACATGAGCGTGATCACGATGGTTATAGTCCCTAGTGACTATACCTACTGATTACCACGTTATCTAGGCTCAGTGACGAGTCGTAGTTTCGGCCAAAATACGCATTCTTGTGTATTTTGTAACCTAACTACTCGTGAGTATCAAAACCGTTTGTTTTGATACCAAAACTGTTTTCTAAACTTAGTTAAGCATGTTGTAACATGCTTAGCTCATCACTTTTAGTTTAGTGCTCATATAAGGTCGTAAGGTAAGCGATCTAAACCATCGCTTATACTTTCGAACCCGACCCATTTGGTTGATCTTTAGGATCCGACCAAACACATTAGGTGACCATAGCTGTAACCTTCCGAGGTTGTACCTTGTGGTCACGATGTTAGGCGTTCCAAACGCGTTCTACGCGAACGACGCGTTAAGGTAGCATAAGCTACCTAAACGGGTCGTAATGGGCCGTAAGCACTTAGGTTAGGTTTCATTTTAGTATGTAAGCTTTGTTAAACCATATTACACGAGTCTCCATACTCGTTTGGTTTACGAACCCGCATACTATCCGATCCTTCGTTTAGTAATTCTTTTTAATATAACATACTATCACGAACCCTATGCTCTCTCTCCTGGGCGATTTCCTTGTTCTTCATGAAACCCTACAATTTCTTTGAGATCGTTTGTATAACAGTCTGTGATTAGAGTTTTGTTTATCAAAATTCTATAACGAACTCGTTAGCAATAGTGATCAATCTGAAATTAGGGTTTTTCTTTTGTTCTTCTTAAATCGTCGCCATAGTTGCTGTCTAGAAATCCTGTTTAATTAATCCGGTTGTTATTGGTCGCGGTTTACTGAGTTAAATTTAGCTAGATTGATACTCTGGATTAATCAAGTTAGGATTGATATTCGGTGCTAGGGTTAAGGATTAGGGTTTCGTCTTCCTTGGTTCTGCTGCAGAGTTTTTCGGTTTCTTGGCGTTGTGGTCGTTGTTCTTGGTGCATGGTGTTTTCTGTTTTAGTTGTTTAAGGGAGAGTTGTTTTTCTCTAATGAATGATCGTGATTATCCGGGGAGTAACATCCCTGATAATCTTGTGAATCAAGGATTGTTTGATCAGAATGGAGTTCCGGTATCACCGTTTTCTGCTGATGTTCTGAAGGATTCCGGGACTCACGAGCCAGGTTCTACTCCGGATACTGTTCCACTTCGCGGTATTGGTTTGCGGGTAACGAATATTGAGGGCAACAATCTGGTCCCTAGGCGGGGTATGTTTTCAACCAGCAACAATTCTGTCATTGATGGGCTATTTGAGATTTCGAAACCCGTGGAAGGTAATACGGGTTCGGCAGGTGAAGGAATATTTATGGCGGCAAAGAAGGATTTCCATGCAAACCCTAATGTCATAAGTAATCAAGATGGTGTGCAAGGTAGCCAGTTTAGCCGTAGGGCTCCAGAGAGTGGTATTCAGGGTTTAAAAACTGATTTTAACTCGCGTAATTTTCAGCCTGTCCAAGGTGAATCCTCGAATGCAAGATCGTATGCGGACTCGGTTGCGGCTTCTAAGTCAAGAAAAGTTAACTTTAGAAATCTTGCAAGTCCAGCTATGCATGAGGGTTGTGACGTTGTTCTTCCTCGTGAATCTGTTCGTGCAGTGCAGCAAAAGTTAGCTAACACGTTATATGGATATTTTTTGGGTGACCATGTGGCGTTCCCGGTTGTGGAGTATTTCGTTCGTAATAACTGGAAGAAATTTGGGTTGGAAAAAACCATGATGAATGCGAATGGTTTTTTCTTTTTCCAATTCTCTAATGAGACGGGTATGCTGGATGCACTGAAAGGAGGACCATGGATCATCCGGTCTCAACCGTTGTTTCTTTGTGAATGGAATCCGACTGTTAAGTTGGAGAAAAAGGAGGTTAAAAAGGTTCAGGTATGGGTTAAAATTCATGATATTCCAATTGCGGCTTATACAGAAGATGGGTTGAGTATGATTGCTACAACAATTGGTGAACCGAAACTTCTGGATTCGTATACTACTTCCATGTGTATGGACATGTGGGGCCGAAGTAGTTATGCTAGAGCTTATCGAGGTGTCTGCTGACAAGGAGTTGCGTGAGGAAATCACTTTGGCCATTCCTGAACTTGAGGGGGAGGGACTTGTCAAAGAAACTATGTATGTTGAATATGAATGGTACCCGTGTAGATGTTCTAAATGTTGTGTCTTTGGCCACTCGATTGAAACATGTCCTCTAACCCCCAAAAAGCCTGATATTGTAAAGAGGGTGGGTCAGAATGATAAGAGTCAAGTGCAAGGGAAGCGTTATGATAAAAAGTATCCGGTTATTGATAAAGATGGGTATCAAGATGTTCCGGCTAGGAAAGTGGCTCGAAAACAGGGATTCCAAGTTAATAAACAAAAACAAAAATTTGAATATAGGCCGGTGATTGCCAAATCGAAAGGGGAGGTGAAAAAAGATCCATCATCAAGTGGAATTGAATCTAAAAATCCGTTTGCTGCTTTGAATGATATTGAAGGAGATGGGTTCGTCGACTCAGACAGTGAGGAGGTTGTGGAGGTATTTAATGAAACGAATGAATTTATGTTACAAAACACTAAGAAACCAAACGATAAACAAGGGGCAAGCACTCCTTCTCCAGTTGTTTCCAATGATTAGTCTTGCTGCATGGAACATTAGGGGGTTGAACTGCCCTCTGAAACAACAGGAGGTTCGTCAAATTGTAAAGGAAAATAGGCTGTCTTTTTGTGCTATTCTAGAATCCCATGTGGATATTCACAATCTGAATAAGGTTTGTTCTTCTGTTTTCCGTCGTTGGGAATGGACTTCGAATGGGAGTAGTTGTCAGAAGGGTACAAGAATTATTGCTGGCTGGGATCCGGGTATTCTTGAAGTCATCTTGCTTGATCAATCTTCTCAGGTTATGCATTTTCAAATCATTTTTAAACAAGATAAAAGGCTTTTATTTTGTTCAGTTGTGTATGCGGCTAATTATTATCTCACTCGAAGGGAGGTATGGCATCATTTATCCAAACATAAAGTGCTTGTTGGTAAAAATCCGTGGGTTATATTAGGCGACTTTAATTCAGCTCTGCATCTGGATGATAAGTCGATGGGCGCTTCGAATATCTCCCCGGGTATGAGAGATTTTCAAGAGTGTGTCTCGGATATAGAAGTGTTCGATATAAATAGTTCGGGAATGCATTTTACGTGGAACCAAAAGCCTAAGGAGGGAGTTGGACTTCTAAAGAAAATTGATAGAATTATGGGTAATACCCCTTTCGTTGATGTTTTTCCCAACTCGGTAGCGTTTTTCCACCCGAATCGGTTATCCGATCATTGTCCTTGTTTGTTAAAGATTCCAGCTACAGAGAACAAGAAGCATCAATCGTTCAAGTTTGCTAACTTTTTAGTTTACAAACCGGGTTTTATTGAGGCGGTCAAGAAGGTGTGGGAAAATAATGTTGAGGGCGTTCAGCAATTCCAGTTGGTTAAGAAGCTTCGGCTTTTGAAAAGACCTCTTCGTGCTTTATTATTCCAACAAGGTAATTTGCATAAGAAAGTAGAGACGTTGCGTGGGGAGTTGGATGCGATTCAACGGGAGATAGATAGATGTCCTTCCAATCTTAATCTTCGTAATCAAGAAACAAGGATTACCGCTGCTTTTCAAGAGGCGTGCCTAGATGAAGAGCGTTTTTTAAAACAAAAATCTAAAGTGGATTGGCTTCGGGCTGGTGATTCCAATACGGCTTTCTTTCATGCTTCGTTGAAAAGCAGAAATCATGTGACTCGTATTGAGGTTATTATGAATTCGGAAGGGGAGATGTTTGAAGGGGAAAGTGTCGCTAACGCATTTGTTACTCATTATGAGAAGTTCCTTGGTAGTGAAGATGCCTTAGAGCTTCGTCCCTCTTCTGATCTTTTTTCGAATAAGTTGAATGCTGATGATTCCACTCATATGGTTCGTCCGGTGACATGTGAAGAGGTTAAATGGGCTATGTTTTCCATTGGTAATGAAAAAGCTCCTGGCCCAGATGGGTATACGGCGGCGTTTTTTAAAGGAGCTTGGGAGGTGGTTGGGCATGATGTTTCGAATGCTATTATAGATTTCTTTAATACAGGTAAACTTCTTCTGGAGCTGAATAATACTCTCATTGTTCTTATCCCTAAGAAGCCCACGCCGTCTACGGTCACGGATTATCGTCCAATAGCGTGCTGTAATGTTATTTATAAATGTATTAGCAAGATTGTGGCGGATCATATTAAAGGGTGTTTGACTCAAATTGTTGGTATTAACCAATCGGCCTTTGTTCCGGGAAGGAAGATTTCTGATAACATTCTTCTTACTCAGGAGCTGATGCATAATTATCATAGGAGTTTTGGGCCTCCACGGTGTGCGTTTAAAGTAGATATTCAAAAAGCATACGATACGGTTCATTGGAGTTTTCTAAAGGATGTGCTCATTGGGTTTGGTTTCAACTCTAGGATGGTGGATTGGATTATGACTTGTGTGTCATCTCCAACTATTCTCTTTGTATCAATGGGGAAATTCACGGGTATTTCAAAGGTCGTCGGGGGTTACGTCAAGGAGACCCGCTATCTCCTTATCTTTTCACGCTTGTCAGGAAATTCTTTCGTGTATTCTTCAGCATGCTTCTAGGATGGATAGGTCGTTCAAGTTTCACAACAAATGTGAGAAGCAGCGTATCATCAACCTCTGTTTTGCAGATGATTTATTTCTGTTTGCTCGTGGAGAGGTTTATTCAGCTCGGTTTATTATGAAAGCTCTTACTCGCTTCACAAATATGTCGGGATTGGTTCCTAGTATTCGAAAGAGCACAGCGTTTTTCTGTAATGTTTCTATTGCTGTCAAGGAGGCTATTTTGAATATTTTACCATTTGAGGAGGGAGTCTTACCGGTTAGGTACTTGGGTGTTCCTCTTATTTCATCGAGACTCCTTGCTAGAGATTGTAGTGTTTTGGTGGAGAGAATGGAGAAGAGAATCGATAATTGGAGGAATAAGCTTTTGTCTTTCGCAGGTAGACTACAGCTTATTAATTCGGTTTTGGCTTCGATGCATATTTACTGGTCCTCAGTTTTCATATTACCCGCTAGTATTATTAAAGATCTGGAGGCGAAAATGCGGAATTTTCTTTGGTCTCAAGAAGCGTCTTTTCATAGAGGTAAAGCAAAAGTTGCTTGGAATGCTATCTGCGTTCCAAAGTATGAGGGCGGGCTGGGTATTAGGAGGCTTGGAGATGTTAATAAGGCTCTTATGGCGTCTCATGCTTGGAGTGTTTTGATTAAGAGGAATTCGCTATGGGTCGCTTGGATTTACTCATATAAGTTAAAGCAAGGTAACTTTTGGAGATGTAATGAAGGGGCGAATTGTAGCTGGTCATGGAGAAAAATTCTGCAAATCAGGCCGATTTTAAGTAGTTATATTTGGTCGAAGTTGGGGAATGGTAAAACAACTTCAGCTTGGTTTGACACATGGAGTAATCTAGGGCCTCTCATAAATTTCGTTTCGCCTAGAATGATAACCAATGCAGGATTTTTGCTACAAGCCAAGGTTGCGGATCTTTATTCTGATAATTTGTGGGCTTGGCCGCAAGATTGGAGATCTCGGTTCAATGATTTGAATCAGCTGGATTCTATCCACTTGCAACCGAAAACAGATGACGGATTATGCTGGAAAGAAGGTGACGATCTTCATGATTTTTCTTCGTCTAGAGTTTGGCAGTCTCTTCGTTCTAGGGAGCAAGAGATCGATTGGGTTAACATTGTGTGGTTTAATCAATGCATTCCCAGACATGCGTTCTTAATGTGGCTCATTATGCGTCGGAAGCTCCTCACGCAAGATATCATCTTAAAGTGGGATATTTCAAGACGTAAAAATATGAACATGATGTGTTGCCTCTTGTGCTTCGAGAATGTGGATTCTCACGAACACCTTTTCTTTGAGTGTCGATTTTCTACTCAAATTTGGTGTATGGTCCGAGACAAGGCGGGTATGGCTAATGTTGATCAAAAATGGTCTTCGATCACCAGTTGGCTTAAGGATCGAGGAAAGTCGAAGAGGGCGGCTGATTATGTTAGTAGGCTCGTGGTTGGGGCGACGGCTTATGTTATTTGGCAAGAACGTAATCAAAGGTTATTCAGAAATCAAACGAGACCCCCGGATGTGATTCGAGATACAATTCTCAAGACTATTCGATACAAGCTAATGGGCGTCAAATTCAAACAGTGTGCTAATGTGCGGAAGCTGTTGGCAGAGTGGGAGATTGCTGAAGACAAGATGATCAATGATGGAGGCTAACTCTTATATTGGCTAGTTGATTGTGTGTTTTTCTCTAGATAAGTGTCTAGGTGTGTTTAATTATGTATTGTTGGTTGTTTGGCTTACTTACATGGGGCATGTCTCATGTTTGAACTAGTGTGGACGTTTCCTCACTACTTGTTTTGTTTGTGAATTTATAAAATCACCGGGGTAACCCTTTACCCAAAAAAATACTATCCGATCCTTCCGATTTTAGTCCGGTATATTAATATAGCTACCTATTAGGTGCCGTTTGATATTCCGTGATCTCTAGCATTATTTCGTTATTATACAAGAACTTCAAAGCAATCTCAGGTGAGTACATTGAACCCCTCTTTTACTGTTTTCCAAACTGTTTTGGGGTGAAACACATGTGCCTACTTGTTACTTTCATGCTTTCCTGTTTTCACATCGTATACTTGCTATGTTCTTTAGTACACTAATTAGTACATGATTTACAATATGTTTACTTAGCATATTAAGCACATTGTTTTACATTACCGTTTCTGCTATGTATGTTGACTGAGCATGCTAGCACATTGATTTACATGACTTTTATGCTATGTATGCCTATTGTGTGCGTACTTAGTACATCATTTTACACTACATTTTATGCTATGTATGCCCATTGTGTGCGTACTTAGTACAATTATTCATCACATGCCTACATTTTGGTATGACATTTGGTTTGTTTAAATTATACAATGTACATTCATTAACACCGATCATGCCGCCCGTTAGTAGGTAGTGGTACCATAGGATTTGACAACTCCCATTCCTGAAATCTCGGGTTTGTTTGGATTGGAAGGAATGACCGAATACGATGAACATAACACATGTAGACCTTTAATTTGTTTAAAGGTCTATCACTACAGTCACAAAGGCTTGAATGTATGCATTTTCACAATACCGCATAAATGTTTGTATCAGTATAGCATGCATTTGTTCCACAAAACATAACTTTGATTTAAACCATGTTTTACTTCAATACCTTGTTTTTGTGCATTTTACATATGGTTTAGTTGATATATTTCACTTATCATACATGATATATTTTGGGTACACATTACATGATCTACATTAAACATAAACATTTTGACATTGATATACACATTTGGTGGTTTACATTGAATATAGACATTTCGATATGGTTTACACAATAACATTTGACAATTGATTTATACATGAACAATTTACATGGTGGTTGGTTTGGGTAAATGGTTTGAGTAACGTGGCGTATGTAATATGATACAAACATGGTGGATACGCCGCTGGTACTTCCTACATATAAATGTTTGTATAATATTACCTATCGTAGCATTATTTAAATCATTTCAGTATAGACATGTTACCTTTTTCACAAATAACATATCCTTCACAAGACATTGTTTTACAAACAAACTTATCTTATACAAACTCATTTTTACTCTCCTTTAACCTTACATTTTATTTATACCTATCATCTGATTTTATCGTTTTTCATATGATTTACAAGACTAAACAATTTACAAGGTTCATGACTGACTGTTATTAAACGTTTTCTTTAAACTCAAGTCATGAATCCCATTTTCACAAAACCTATGTATCTCACAGGCATTTTTATGCTGACGTACCTACTTTCACATGTGTTTTCAGGAGCTGTTGCTTAGGATGATTGTGACAACTCGTACTTTACCGTCTCGTACATTACGTGTAACCATTGAACTAGTGTGATTACGTGATTATATTGATTGATTGAATGTTACATGTTACGTGATTTATTGTGATTACATATATTACTATTTGGGCCGATTGGTAAATCATTACAAAAACAACCCACTCGGTTAACGTGGTGGACTCGAGACCCATGTGGGGTTTCGGCCCACACCTACTCTACGTATATATACACATACACATCTTAGGGTTTTAGTTTTACAATCTTTGCAACCACAAAGCAACACACACACAAGCTCTCTCTCTCTCTCGGAACCGGAGATCGCACTCATCCTTCCAAGCTCTCGGCTCCACCATTGTTACATATCGGTTAGTGTGTGTAGCATTGTTTTCTTTGACTATTTGATGTTATGATGCATATATGTGATTCTTATGTGCATGTAAATCGGATTTGTTTCTGGATTGATGTTAACCGAATGCTTATTAACCGGTTATAGTTTCATAGGTATCGAATGGTATGGTAAATGTGAAACCGAATAGATGCTAACCCGGATATCATGTTCTGTTAGTTTAATTGTTATGAGATAGTTGATTATTAGATGCTTCGGTCCAGAATTTCGGATTGTTCATATGATTGATTGATGTTTATAAAATGGTTTCATGATTGTTAAATTGTTCATATATTTGGTGTTAGGGTTCATAAGGATTGGTGTTGATTTTCCCTGTTTGATCTATAAAGTTCCCGGATAGAAACTGTTAGTGATTTGAATTTTGGAAACTGATAATTGATGGCATAAATGTGTATAACTGTATTGCATGAAATCAGGGAAAACTGTTACCAATTGCTTGTCACGACTGGGATTGCGACTCGAAAACCATAGTCTCGACTCGAGACCACAAACAGCATTAGTCGAAACCGAGGTTGCGAGTCCCGTTGCGACTCGTAACCAGTCCATGACAAGTCGAGACCAAAGGTTGCGAGTCCCGTTGCGACTCGTAACCGGACCCTGTCAAGTCGCAACCTCACACAAACATTACGGACCGCAACCACGGTTGCGAGTCCCATGACAACTCGAGACCGGCCCCGTTGCGACTCGAGAACACCCCAGTTACGAGTCCCGTTGCGACTCGGGATCTCCTCGTTGCGACTCGAGACGGGCCATGCTATTGGACTTTTACTATACAGGCCCAATTGGTTTGGGTCGGGCACTTGGATATTTGTTTACTGTTTGTTTTGGGCTGCTATTGGAATACGTGTACATTGCCATGATCAATACGTGTTAGTAACCTACGTGCTTTATACGAACCTGACTTGTATAATAACCATGATAGGGCGTGGTTGACCATTTACTAGCTTAACTATATTCTTGTGTATCTGCCGAGCAAACCAAGGTGAGTTCACACAGCCAAGGCATGGGAATCCCGGGTTGGGAATTGGGTTGGATATGTTGGAAAAGGATTACTCGTACTTACGCATTCGCTAGACTATAGACCATCGTCCTCAGGTTAGTCAGGACACGTTACGTAAAGCCTACGTAACCCAGTATGTTTGCCATTTGTCTCCCGGGTCGGGAGGACACGTTACGTAAAGCCTACGTAACCCAATACCATCTACTGGCTTCCGGGTCGGAAGGCCACGCTGCGTAAAGCCTACGTAGCCCCCACGCGTACCATGTCCTCGGGGAAGGGCACGTCACGTAAAGCCTACGTGACCCTGTACGTTTTCCTGTTCTCGGTAAAGAAGAACACATGGTCGGAAGTTAGTCTAGTAAGTACCGTTAATGAGAAGCCCTCATTAGCCAAGATAAACATGGGAAGCCCCCACCAGTAATATGAACACAAGGTTTGGGAAGCCCCCAACTTTAGTACACACTAGTCTGGGAAACCCCCACTAGTTAAACATGCACACTATACTATGAACTTACTGTGAACTCGCTCAACTAGTTTGTTGATTATTTTGTTGCATGCCTTGCAGGACCTTAGGTATACTGGGAGCTTGCACAGGGAGGAGCAGGTCGTTGTGGGATACGGATCATGAACTTTATCTGAACTTATAACTATTTTGAGATTACATACTATGCTTCCGCTATTTAAACGATGTTTGGTTTTGAAACATCAATCATGTCATGATGTCTTACATTAATTACTTTTACTATTAAATGCTATGTTTGATATGATTGATGGCTTGATCCTGGTCATGTCACGCCTCCAAGCGGTGGTACTCCGCGTGTGGATTTTGGGGGTGTGACAGATTGGTATCAGAGCCATTGGTTATAGAGAACTTGGTTTTAATATGGGAAAACGTTTTTATTAAAACCAGACTATAACCAGAACAGTGCTCTCAACGATCCAAAACGACGCTTCGCTCCACGTGCAAGACTCGACATCCTAGGTAATAAGGTTTATGTTTATTGTCTGTTTACTAGAATTGCTTAGAACTTTGCTCGCATTACGTTTAGATACACACGATACTGTAGCATGAGAATTCCTACGTGCTTACACTTTTCTGTCATCGCCCTACTCGCGAACTACTCTCATTTACGTTACTTTTACTATGAAGATCATGTCTGGACGAATCAACATGACACAAGCCCAGCTAGAGGCTCTCGTTCAAGCTCAAGTTGCTGTGGCAGTTGCAGCAGCTCAAGCAGGTAGTATATCCTGCAGTATAGGCACACACTAGGATCTTTGGATCCTACATTAACTCTCGTATTTAACTTCGTCCTATTCGTACACAATAGGTCAACACGCGCAGCAGCCTGTCTGCACATTCAAGAACTTCATGGACTGTCGTCCAAATTCTTTCAGCGGCACCGAGGGGGCAGTGGGACTCCTCCATTGGTTTGAAAAATTAGAATCAGTATTTGAAATGTGCGAGTGCCCTGAGGCTCGCAAGGTCAAGTTTGCCACCGGCACCTTGGAAGGAATCGCGCTAACCTGGTGGAACGCGCAGGTGCAAATTCTGGGGTTGGCAGCTGCTAACGCCACCCCATGGAACGATTTTAAGGAACTTATCAAGCGTGAGTATTGCACGCGTGAAGATATTCACAAGCTGGAAGACGAGCTGTATAACCTGAAAATGGTTGGATCAGAGATTGAAGCGTATACTAAACGGTCGAATGAGCTGGCCGTTCTGTGTCCAACTATGGTGGACCCTCCGTACAAGCGCATTGAGATGTATCTCAAGGGATTGGCGCCAGAGATCCAGAGCCATGTTACTTCGGCTAACCTCGACAACATCCAGGAAATCCAGCGTCTCGCTCATCGTATCACCGACCAGGCAGTGGATCAGAATAAACTGCCTAAGCGTGTCAACGCTACTGCTACAGTCACTCCTTTAGTTACTCCTGCTACTACTAGCGAAAGCAAAAGAAAGTGGGAAGGAGATTCTAGTAAAGGTTCAGCATCTGTTCAGCCACAAGCTCAGCAGCAGAAGGTTGACCACTATCAGAGTCCCAGTCAGCAATCCTCTGGTGGTCACAGACAGAGGAGATATCAGGGAAGTCAACCTAAGTGTTACAATTGTCACAGACATCACAATGGCCCATGTAACAAGGGTCGTTGTCAAAGGTGTCTTAAGATGGGTCACGAGGCCAAAGACTGTAGGAGTCCACCGCCTGCGAATCAGAATCAGCAGCCTCAGCAACCCGCTCCACAGAACCAGCAGCAGCAGCAGCAGCCACAGCGTGGAAACCGGGGATGTTTCCAGTGTGGGGCTGAAGGCCATTTCAAACGCGACTGCCCTCAGTTGAACCAGAATCGCAACAACAATAACCAGGGCAATGGGAACAACAACGGGGGAAACAACAACAACGACAATGAAGCTCGTGGTCGTGCATTCGTACTAGGTCGAGGCGACGCAGTGAACGATCCCAACGTTGTTATGGGTAAGTTTCTCCTCGACAATATTTACGTTACTGTTTTGTTTGATTCGGGTGCGGATACAAGCTATATGTCTGTGAAAATGTGTCAACTGCTAAAACGTGCACCAACACTTTTACCCACCAAACACGTAGTAGAGTTAGCTAACGGTAAAAGTCTAGAAGCCACGCACGTAGTTCAGGGTTGTAATCTTATCCTAGCTGGTCAAGCCTTCTCTATTGATCTCATTCCCATAGTTTTGGGAAGTTTCGACGTCGTGATTGGGATGGATTGGTTATCCCAACACCAGGCAGAAATCTTATGCAGTGAGAAGATCATTCGTATTCCACGTTCTGGTCAAGAACCTCTCGAAGTCCAAGGCGACAAGAGTGGTGCTGTGGTTGGCATCATCTCATTCTTAAAGGCTCAGAAGTGCTTACGTAAAGGGGCACACTGCCATTCTGGCACTCGTTACAGACGCATCCGTAAAGGAAAAGAAATTGGAGGATATTCCAATTGTACGTGACTACCCTCAGGTATTTCCTGAAGACTTACCTGGCTTACCGCCTCATCGACAAGTCGAATTTCAGATCGAGCTCGCTCCAGGAGCAGCACCCATAGCTCGCGCACCATATCGTCTAGCTCCATCAGAATTGGAGGAACTGTCAAAACAGCTGCAAGAGCTCTTGGAAAAGGGTTTCATTCGTCCAAGCTCTTCGCCTTGGGGAGCTCCAGTACTTTTCGTGAAAAAGAAAGACGGTACGTTCAGGATGTGTATCGACTACCGTGAACTCAACAAGGTGACGGTGAAGAACCGTTATCCTCTTCCACGCATAGACGACTTATTCGACCAGTTGCAAGGGTCGTGTTACTATTCGAAGATAGACTTGAGGTCTGGTTACCATCAGCTGAGAGTCCGGGATGAGGACGTCTCCAAGACAGCCTTCGGAACTCGTTACGGTCACTACGAGTTTCTTGTCATGCCGTTTGGGTTAACGAACGCGCCTGCTGTATTTATGGATCTTATGAACAGGGTGTGCAAACCCTATCTCGACAAGTTCGTCATAGTATTCATCGACGACATTCTGATTTACTCCAAGAGTCAGGAGGAACACGAGCAGCATCTTCGCCTTATATTGGAACTCCTTCGGAAGGAACAGCTGTACGCCAAGCTTTCTAAATGCGACTTCTGGCTTCGTGAAGTCCATTTCTTAGGCCACATAGTGAACAAGGATGGGATCCATGTCGATCCATCCAAGGTAGACTCGATCAGAAACTGGCCTGCACCGCGTACGCCGACAGAAATACGCAAATTTTTGGGTCTGGCAGGTTACTACAGACGGTTTATCAAGGATTTCTCGAAGATCGCGCAACCACTTACACTACTGACACAAAAGGGTGTTACCTATTGCTGGGGAGAGCCCCAGGAGACTGCTTTCCAGCACCTAAAAGATAGACTTTGCAGTGCACCTATCCTCTCTTTGCCAGAGGGCACAGATGACTTCGTGGTTTATTGTGATGCATCCATTCGGGGACTGGGATGTGTGTTAATGCAGCGCGACAAGGTGATTGCTTACGCCTCTCGTCAACTCAAGGTTCATGAACGGAACTACACGACGCACGATTTAGAGCTGGGAGCTGTCGTTTTCGCGCTTAAGATATGGCGACACTACTTGTACGGTACCAGGTGCACGATTTACACCGATCACAGGAGTCTCGAGCATATCCTTAAGCAGAAGGATTTGAACATGCGTCAACGAAGATGGGTCGAACTACTGAACGATTACGAATGCGCTATCAAGTACCATCCAGGCAAAGCCAATGTTGTGGCTGACGCCCTTAGTCGAAAGGACACCTTACCGAAGCACGTGCGAGCGCTACAGCTTACGATTCAGTCTAGCCTTCCTGCACAGATACGAAATGCTCAGATAGAAGCATTGAAGCCCGAAAACGTAAAGGCTGAAGCTTTACGCGGCTCACGACAGCAAATGGAACAGAAGGCAGACGGCGCCTACTATGTAACGGGGCGTATTTGGGTCCCACATTATGGCGGTATACGCGAACTTGTGATGGACGAAGCGCACAAGTCTCGCTACTCGGTACATCCAGGGTCGGATAAAATGTACCACGACATCAGCACTACTTATTGGTGGCCTAGCATGAAAGCCCACATCGCTACGTACGTTGGAAAGTGCTTGACCTGTGCGAGAGTCAAGGTCGAATACCAGAAACCAGCTGGCCTACTTCAGCAGCCTAAGATACCGCAATGGAAATGGGAAGAAATTTCCATGGATTTCGTTACAGGCCTACCTAGATCCCAGCATGGGAATGATACCATATGGGTGATCGTGGACCGACTCACCAAGTCTGCACACTTCCTACCCATAAAGGAAATGGATAAGTTCTCCACTCTCGCAGACGTCTATCTTAAAGAAGTTGTTTCGCGGCACGGGGTGCCCACATCTATCATTTCGGATCGCGATGCACGATTCACGTCAGAACTATGGCAAGAAATGCACAAATCTTTCGGCTCACGGTTAGACATGAGCACAGCATATCATCCTCAGACGAATGGGCAGTCTGAGCGTACGATCCAAACTCTCGAAGACATGCTTCGGGCATGCGTTATCGATTTCGGCAATGGCTGGGAAAAACATCTCCCTTTGGTGGAGTTTTCATATAATAATAGTTATCACACCAGCATCCAAGCCGCTCCATTCGAGGCCCTGTATGGGCGTAAATGCCAGTCACCTCTCTCTTGGGCAGAGGTGGGGGATAGTCAGATTACGGGTCCAGAGATTGTAGTGGACGCCACAGAAAAGATAGCACAGATACCACAACGCATGGCGGCAGCACGCGACCGTCAGAAAGCCTACGCGGACAAGCGTAGAAAGCCATCGAAATTTCAGGTCGGGGACCGGGTTTTATTGAAAGTTTCACCCTGGAAGGGTGTGGTTCGTTTTGGCAAACGGGGCAAACTGAATCCGCGGTACGTCGGACCATTCGAAATCATAGAAAAGGTTGGCAAGGTAGCCTACAGATTGAACCTACCAGCTGAACTCGGGGCAGTTCACAATGTTTTTCATGTGTCGAACCTAAAGAAGTGCCTATCAGATGAAAACCTCATCATTCCTTTTAAGGAACTCACTATCGACGAGTGGTTGCAGTTCGTCGAGGAACCAGTTGAAATCACGGGCCGGGATGTGAAGGTCCTCAAACACAAGAGAATCCCTCTTGTTCGAGTTCGTTGGAACTCCAAACGTGGCCCAGAGTACACCTGGGAACGCGAAGACAGGATGACAGAAAAGTACCCCCAGTTATTCGAAACCAATGCTACCACTACTGAGGCTGAAGCTACTACTTCGGAATTTCGGGACGAAATTCCAGATCAACAGGGGGAGGATGTGACACCCCAGGAAAATCAGTGAGCAATACAGTTTACCTAGCTTCCTCAGTGAGTGCATACCAAATTTCGGGACGAAATTTCCAATTAGTTGGGGATAATGTGACAACTCGTACTTTACCGTCTCGTACATTACGTGTAACCATTGAACTAGTGTGATTACGTGATTATATTGATTGATTGAATGTTACATGTTACGTGATTTATTGTGATTACATATATTACTATTTGGGCCGATTGGTAAATCATTACAAAAACAACCCACTCGGTCAACATGGTGGACTCGAGACCCATGTGGGGTTTCGGCCCACACCTACTCTACGTATATATACACATACACATCTTAGGGTTTTAGTTTTACAATCTTTGCAACCACAAAGCAACACACACACAAGCTCTCTCTCTCTCGGAACCGGAGATCGCACTCATCCTTCCAAGCTCTCGGCTCCACCATTGTTACATATCGGTTAGTGTGTGTAGCATTGTTTTCTTTGACTATTTGATGTTATGATGCATATATGTGATTCTTATGTGCATGTAAATCGGATTTGTTTCTGGATTGATGTTAACCGAATGCTTATTAACCGGTTATAGTTTCATAGGTATCGAATAGTATGGTAAATGTGAAACCAAATAGATGCTAACCCGGATATCATGTTCTGTTAGTTTAATTGTTATGAGATAGTTGATTATTAGATGCTTATGTCCAGAATTTCGGATTGTTCATATGATTGATTGATGTTTATAAAACGGTTTCATGATTGTTAAATTGTTCATATATTTGGTGTTAGGGTTCATAAGGATTGGTGTTGATTTTCCCTGTTTGATCTATAAAGTTCCCGGATAGAAACTGTTAGTGATTTGAATTTTGGAAACTGATAATTGATGGCATAAATGTGTATAACTGTATTGCATGAAATCAGGGAAAACTGTTACCAATTGCTTGTCACGACTGGGATTGCGACTCGAAAACCATAGTCTCGACTCGAGACCACAAACAGCATTAGTCGAAACCGAGGTTGCGAGTCCCGTTGCGACTCGTAACCAGTCCATGACAAGTCGAGACCAAAGGTTGCGAGTCCCGTTGCGACTCGTAACCGAACCCTGTCAAGTCGCAACCTCACACAAACATTACGGACCGCAACCACGGTTGCGAGTCCCATGACAACTCGAGACCGGCCCCGTTGCGACTCGAGAACACCCCAGTTACGGGTCCCGTTGCGACTCGGGATCTCCTCGTTGCGACTCGAGACGGGCCATGCTATTGGACTTTTACTATACAGGCCCAATTGGTTTGGGCCGGGCACTTGGATATTTGTTTACTGTTTGTTTTGGGCTGCTATTGGAATACGTGTACATTGCCATGATCAATACGTGTTAGTAACCTGCGTGCTTTATACGAACCTGACTTGTATAATAACCATGATAGGGCGTGGTTGACCATTTACTAGCTTAACTATATTCTTGTGTATCTGCCGAGCAAACCAAGGTGAGTTCACACAGCCAAGGCATGGGATTCCCGGGTTGGGAATTGGGTTGGATATGTTGGAAAAGGATTACTCGTACTTACGCATTCGCTAGACTATAGACCATCGTCCTCAGGTTAGTCAGGACACGTTACGTAAAGCCTACGTAACCCAGTATGTTTGCCATTTGTCTCCCGGGTCGGGAGGACACGTTACGTAAAGCCTACGTAACCCAATACCATCTACTGGCTTCCGGGTCGGAAGGCCACGCTGCGTAAAGCCTACGTAGCCCCCACGCGTACCATGTCCTCGGGGAAGGGCACGTCACGTAAAGCCTACGTGACCCTGTACGTTTTCCTGTTCTCGGTAAAGAAGAACACATGGTCGGAAGTTAGTCTAGTAAGTACCGTTAATGAGAAGCCCTCATTAGCCAGGATAAACATGGGAAGCCCCCACCAGTAATATGAACACAAGGTTTGGGAAGCCCCCAACTTTAGTACACACTAGTCTGGGAAACCCCCACTAGTTAAACATGCACACTATACTATGAACTTACTGTGAACTCGCTCAACTAGTTTGTTGATTATTTTGCTGCATGCCTTGCAGGACCTTAGGTATACTGGGAGCTTGCACAGGGAGGAGCAGGTCGTTGTGGGATACAGATCATGAACTTTATCTGAACTTATAACTATTTTGAGATTACATACTATGCTTCCGCTATTTAAACGATGTTTGGTTTTGAAACATCAATCATGTCATGATGTCTTACATTAATTACTTTTACTATTAAATGCTATGTTTGATATGATTGATGGCTTGATCCTGGTCATGTCACGCCTCCAAGCGGTGGTACTCCGCGTGTGGATTTTGGGGGTGTGACAATGATGATTGTGATACTAGGGCTGACCTGTGCCTTAGAGACATAAAACGAATGTAACACTCTTGTTGATAAATAAAATGTAACTTTAATTTCCATGGTTATGAAACAATTAATTCTGTCCCAACACTCCCCGACGTTTCCACCGCGGTTGCATGTTATACGCGGTCGGGGTGTGACAAAACATGCAAAAAATCAACATAAAGTTGAGCGAGTTCATAGTTTGTTTGTAAAATATTTGAAATAAATCTTTCCGAATAACCGGTTTTTGTTGTATTGTTGAGAAAACGAATTTAAAATCATTTTCTTGTCAAGTTATATGGAAACTTTGTATGAAAACATGGTATGTAACTTGTAGAATGTATTTGTAACTGAGTATTGTGAATGTTTGAATGTAACTTGTAAAACGTATCTGTAACTGAGTATTGTGAATGTTTGAATGTAACTTGTAAAACGTATCTGTAACTGAGTATTGTGAATGTTTGATTGTAACTTGTAAAACGTATCTGTAACTGAGTACTATGAATGTTTGAGATCGCTAGTGGTTTGCAAGGCCACTAACATGTGTCACGACATAGGAAGCCACCAAACCTAGGCATTTTTGTCGACTTTGACTGAGACACAGAAGCACTCATTGGTAGAAGTAGGCCAAGAGTGGGGTTGCCTGAAACCCACTAGATCTAACCTTTTGTTCCTCGGTCTGAATGTATACGTTGATTAATGGTGCTTATGGTACCCTATTCGGGACATGATCTAGAATGTTTCACTTTAATGTTTTTGTACTCCATCATACCATTTGTAAACATTGTAACATTTGTAACATGTATTTCACCCCCAAAGTTATAAAACCAAAAACAGTTAAAGAAAAGGGGGAGCATGAACTCACTGGGTTTAGAATTCGTGTGTATGCATATTTCGAAAAATACGCTTGTTTGAAGAACCGGTATGAAACATAAGCTTTTCATAAACCATTTGTGTCAGTTAAAACTTGCTTGTAAAATGGTTTAGGAATATGTAATTCTTGTATGTTTTGCAAAAAGTGCATGGCTTTCCACCCCGAAAACATTTGGAAAAATGTAAAACTGTAAAAAGGTGGGGTTATGAACTCACCTGGATATTTCTGTGCAAAGCTAGCCAATTACGACTTTGTGATGTCGTTTCCAAGACTTGACTTGCTAGTGTGCATTCTACAATATTCCTAACACGGAATGCCTTATAAGTTTTTAAATAAACGCAGTAACTAAACTACGTGTCATCGAGCTCTACCGAATCGTTAATCGAACGATTCGACGATAAGTTGTTAACTTAAAAGAAGCGAAGAAATTTTACTTGCTTAGTTCGTGTATTCGTCAGTAATACTTAATAAGTCTTGAAAAGACTTAATTCTCGAGAGATTTAAAATAATATAAATATTTATATAAGAATACATAAATATATTGTTAAAAGCGCGTTAGTCGTCTCGAGATGTCGTATGTGTATGTATCGAGTGTTTTATGCAAAGAATATATAATAAACTCGTATTATATATCGTATGCCGTTTAGGCGCTTGAAATAAATATAAAAGTTATATTTATTTTATAAAAGAATCGTCGACTTGTCGTGTTTGAAAATAAATATATAACTATATTTATTTTTATAAGAGAATCGATTTGTTTGCGTCGGAAATAAATATGTAACGATACTTATTTATAAAGAGGATTCGAGTTTATCGTTTGAAATATAAATATAAGAAATTATATTTATTTTGTAAAATAGTTTGCGTCATCGTCGTCTTTTGTAAGTTTTAAAGCGTCCTCGAAATAACATGCATTTGTATCTAGTTTTATAAAAGTCGTTTGAATCCGATTTGTTTTCGTTATATAATAAAACGCGTGTTGTTTTTACAGATTTTCTCGAAAAACGGGCAAAGTTTCCTCTGTTTTTGGACGCCCCCAACAACACCAGTTGTCGTTATTATATCAAAATTCAACAAAACTTTAACAATATAAGCACTATATATGTAATTTTTGCCAAGTGTACCAAAAGTAAACTATTATCAAATCAATTCGGGTCGAGCTCGTTCACGAAATAATTAAAATTACGTAAATATTAAACGTGTCGTTAGACTTTACCCATCTTCGCGTCGAACGTTGACTGAGTTGACCGAGTCAACTGAGTTGACCAGGTCGACTCGGTTTGACCGGGTCAACCAAAACCTTTGACCGCACCCCAATCTTGATCCGAACCACAATTGACCGAACCTGCTGAGTCCGAAATCCGAAACCGAGTCATTGACTTGATGTTGACCAGATTGACCCGAGACTCCCAAGACCGCACTAATCTGACTTTGACCCGGTGTTGACCCGAGCGGCTGAACCAAGAATCGAACCCACATCTGAATCTGTATACGAACCGAACAACTCGATCTGGACTGACATAACATCACCATCTTCATCCTCGGACATCAATATAAGAAGAAGTAAACAGAGGAGGGGAAAAGTTACCGTGAAACTCATCGGGAACATAATCACCCCCGCCGTCTCCTCCACCGCCACCGCCGTGAGCGGCGGTGCCGCTCCACCCCGCCATTCTTCCTCTTGCTCTCTCATCGCCTCTCTCTCTCCCTTTGTTCGATACTTCAACCGGCACCACCCACCACAGCGCCGCCGCCTGTGGTGGGGGTGTTGTCTCTGTTGATATCCGCCACCACCAAGAAATCCCGCCACCGTTGTGAGATCATCGGAAAGGGGGGGGGGCGTCATTCGTCGGAGAGGTCCACCGGCAGTCGCCGGTTCCCTGTGGTTGTCACCGGACTCCCTGACCAGTCGGAGCTCCGCCGGCCTGGTCTTCGTCGAGGGGGGAGAGGGGATGGTGGAGTGATGTGGGTGTTGAGTTGTTGTCGGCCGATCATCGAGAAGAAGGAGGGAGCCGGTGTTGATATACGTATGTATGTGTGTTTGGATCTATATGCAAAGAAAGAATTTGAGGTGAGGTGTTTGTTTGGTGTCTGCTTATTTGAAATTGAGAGAGAGAGAGAAGGACTTTATTCTTTGTGTGTGTATTGTTTTGAGTTGGTGGAGATGAGTGGGTGTAGGTTATATATAGAGAGGTAGAGATTTGATAAGATTCTACAAATCTTATAGAGATTTTTATAAGATTTTGGAGAGATTCATAAAGATTTTGAGTAGATTTTAGAGATCCTAATAGGATTTTGTAAATCTTATATGGATTCTAATATATTAGGTGTAGGTTTAGGCTTGTGGGTTTTGGGCTTGGGCCCAGGGCCCACAAGCCCATCTCATGTGTAAGTGGCCTGTAATTCCTACGAGACCCAATATCGTTACCCAAACTCCATAAGCATAAAATATTCGTGTAATTCCATATTGGTTGGCGTTGTTAGTATTTCGTACGGTTTCAGTCCGTTGTCGCGTAATATTCAGCAGGTTTCCCGTAGATCACCATACGCGCACTGTACAGTTGAATAAACGTTCCTGGGTACTCCAAGGGCCTAAATGTGTTAATTTGTGTTGTAAACATTATTTATTATTGCGTAATTCACCTATTAATCACATAATTAAGAGCCGTAAATCACCGGTTGTCACATTCTCCCCCTGTTAATAAAATTTCATCATCGAAATTTAGACTATGTTAACTCCTTAGAGTTACGTTATGTGTAAGCAAATACGAATAATGTCAAAGGAAACGAGATATACTGATACAGTCACCAATGTGACCAAGTTAACAGGGGTCCAATAAAAGGGGAATTTCGACCAAAAGAATTCCAAATGGACGTTTACAATATACAAATGAATGTTAGAAACAATAACATTCGCTAGGAGAAGCTTAGAATAAACAAGCCCAGATGAAATAGTTTTGCATGAAACGCTCGATCATGATTAGCCCAAGCTGCAAGTTCTACCGACGCCACAAGGTGTCGTAGTGAATGAAACAATTCAATAATAGTGGTGATTGAACAAGTATCACATGTGTTTTGCATCAAATGCTCAATCACAATTAGCCCAAGCTACAAGTTTATACTGACACCACAAGGTGTCGTAATCAACAAATAATTTTATGGAGTTGAATGCCAAACAAGTTTCTACGACTCGAAACAAATGAAGTGCTCGTTAAAAATTGGTCTGAATATGATGCTCCCAATACATCATATGATGCTTTGAATCGAATATGTGCAATGGACATGTTCCATCAATTGAATTTGATTTCGGCATAAGCCGACAATAAATACATGTATCAACAAGAGAACTTTTGGCATGGTCACAACGAAAAACCATGTATGTAACTTGAAAAGAAAAGAAATTTCAAGAAAGTGTGTTGACTTGATAACAAAGAAGCCAACAATTACAATAATGCGGGTCATTCAAATCACAAGCGAAATAATATTTGAACTTTAATGAAATGCTTTATTCGAAACGAAACCACATGCGTAACAAACGATGCATGCGTAACATATGAATTTTTAAGAAATGAAGCAAATGAATATTCACTATAATAAAGAAACGAACTTTGCATTGACCAAAAAAAAACCCTCCCTCTCTCCTGGGCGATTTTGTTCATCATGAACCCTAAAATTTCTTTGAGATTCGATTGTATAACAGTCTGTGATTAGAGTTTGTTCATCAAGTCTCTGTAACGAACTAGTTAGCAATAGTAATCAATCTGAAATTAGGGTTTATTTTCGGTTCTTTTCTCAATCGCCGCCATAGTTGCTGCTTAGAGATCCTGACATATTAATCTGGGTGTTATTGGTCGCGGTTAACTGAGATTAATTTAGCTAGATTGATACACTGGCTTAATATGTTAAGGATTGATATCGGCGCTAGGGTTTCAGGATTAGGGTTTTTCTGTTTTCGATTATTGGTTGGCTGGAGTTGTTGCTTCTTTTGGTGTTACGTGTGCATGGAGGGTAGAAGTGATGGTAATAATACGATGGAGGATGGTGTCACTCCAGGGACGGAAGACAAATCACCACCAGTACGTGGTATAGGGCTGTGGGTGACGAACATTGAGGGTAACAATCTGTTCCCTAGGCGTGGTATTTACTCTACCAACAATCATTCGGTTATTGATGGGTTGTTGGAAATCTCTAAACCTGTGGAGTTGAATACTGGTTCGGCTTCTGGAGGGAGTTTTACGGCGGCCAAGGATTCCCATGCAAACCCTAGTGGTACGGCTGTTCAGGGTTTCATGAGCAATCAGGATGGTGTGCAAGGTAACCAGAATGTCCGTAGGGATCCAGGTAAACTCCTTTTTCGTATGCTGATTCTGTTGGGGCTTCCACGTCCAGGAAGGTCAATTTTAGAACTCTTGCTAGCCCGAAAGCTCACGAGGGATGTGATGTTGTCTTGCCAAAGGAATCGGTTAGAGTTGTTAAAGATAAACTTGTTAATACGCTATATGGTTATTTCCTTGGTGATCGTGTTGCTTACTCGATAGTTGAATATTTCGTGAAGAATAATTGGAAGAAATTTGGCCTTCAAAAAACTATGATGAATGCCAATGGTTTTTTCTTTTTTAAGTTTGTTGATGATATTAGTATGATGAATGCTATGAAAGAGGGTCCGTGGATAATTCGTTCACAACCGCTTTTTCTTAATGTTTGGTCCCCATTGGCAAAATTGGAAAAAAAGGAAGTTAAAACTGTGCAACTTTGGGTTAAAATTCACGATGTCCCTATTATGGCGTATACAGAGGATGGATTAAGCATGATTGCAACGGCTATAGGTAATCCTGTAGTCTTAGACTCGTATACTACTTCAATGTGTTTAGATTCGTGGGGTAGGAGCAGTTTTGCTAGAGCTTTGGTTGAGATCTCGGCTGACAATGAGTTCAAAGAGGAAATTGTGATAGCAGTTCCAAATTTGGAAGGGGATGGTTTTGTTAAGGAAAAAGTTTATGTGGAGTATGAATGGAGCCCTCATCGTTGTGATTTATGCAAGGTATTTGGACATCATGATGGGGATTGCCCGAGACAAGCTAAGCAGGTCAAGAAGGGTACGGATGCAACTCAAAATACTTTTCTGGCATCTAAGCCTAAAGGGCCTTCGAAACAACCAGTGGTAGACAAAGATGGGTTCATGGATGTGGATGCTAGGAAAATGGCAAGGAGATCGGGGTTTCCAGTTAATAAGCAAAAGCAGAAGTTTGAATACAGACCGGTTGGGTTAAAAACTGGGGGTGGGGGGAGTAAACCAACCTCAATGCCGATATCGAAACCGAAAGGGGATGTGAATAAAGCTTCAACATCGAGTGGTATTTTGTCTTCCAACCCGTTCTCTGTTTTGAATGATACTGTTGCGGATGGTCCGGAGCTTAGAAAATACTTGGAGAATGACTATAAGGACCCAGATGACGAGGAGGTTGAGGAAGTGTATAGTGAAATGGATCCGTTTATCCTACAAGGCACAAAGAAACAGAATGATAAACAAAGGGCAAGCACTCCTTCTACAGCGGGTTATAATGGTTAGTCTTGCTTCTTGGAACATAAGGGGGTTGAACCGCCCTCTCAAGCAAATGGAGGTTCGCCAGATTGTAAAGGATTCGAAATTAAGTTTGTGTGCGGTTTTAGAATCACATGTTAGTATTGATAAGTTGGGAAAGGTTTGTAAATCGGTCTTTCGTTCGTGGGATTGGACCTCCAATGGTGCTTGTTGTAACAAGGGGACAAGGATTATTGTTGGTTGGAATCCAGGTGTGTTTGATGTCATGGTACTTTTTCAGTCCTCCCAAGTTATGCATCTCCAGATTTCTTTCAAGTTGGATAGGAGGGTTGTTTTCTGTTCGATAGTGTATGCGGCTAATTACTATGTGACTCGGAGAGAATTATGGCATCATTTAACCATGCACAAAGCTTTTGTTGGCAATAGGCCTTGGGTTATAATGGGAGACTTTAACTCAGCTTTGAACATGGAGGATAGTTCTTTGGGTTCCTCGTCTGTTTCAGTGGGGATGAAAGAATTTCGGGAGTGTATTGATACGTTGGAGATGTTCGATATCAATAAATCTGGTCTTCATTTTACGTGGAGCCAAAAGCCGAAGGAGGGTATTGGATTATTGACAAAGATTGATCGCGTTCTAGGGAATACCCCGCTTGTCACGGCCTTCCCGAATTCTGTTGCTATTTTCCACCCGTATAGGATTTCGGACCACTGCCCGTGTATCCTAAAACTTCCAAAAGCTGGTAGTTTAAAACCCCGGTCCTTTAAATTTGCTAATTTTTTAGTGCATAAACCGGAATTTATAGAGATAGTTAAAAAGGCTTGGGATTCTAGAGTGGATGGTGTTTTCCAGTTTCAAGTTGTTAAACGGCTTCGAATGCTTAAAAGTCCTCTTCGAGCTTTGTTGTATAAGCAAGGTAATCTTCATAAGAAAGTGGAAGCGATTCGTGAAAGCCTGGATCGTATTCAGCTTCGTATTGATTTGGACCCTTTGAATTCGGATCTCCGGGCAGAAGAAGCGGATCTGAACCGTGATTTTCAAGTTGCTGCTCTAGATGAGGAGCGATTTCTCAAGCAAAAATCCAAAGTGGATTGGTTGACAGCTGGGGTATGAACTCAGCTTATTTTCACTCGTCCTTGAAGGTTCGGAATCACTATAGCCGTATTGACATTATTACGGATTCTCAAGGAGTGATCCATGAAAATGATGCTGTTCCTCAAGCTTTTGTCTCCCATTACGAAAACTTTTTGGGGTCCCAAGGTGATATATCCCTCAGTCCTGGTCCGGATCTTTTCTCTAAGGTCTTGAACCCTATCACAGCCGCTCACATGGTCAGATCGGTTACACATGATGAGGTGAAATCTGCTATTTTTCCATTGGTATTGATAAAGCCCCTGGCCCTGATGGGTTTACGGCTGCTTTTTTCAAGAATGCTTGGCCTGTTATTGGGAATGATATTTCTAATGCAATTATTGATTTTTTCGAGTCTGGCAAGCTCCTGCGAGAGTTAAATCACACGCTGATTGTTCTGGTTCCTAAAATCCCTACTCCATTGGCTGTCACTAATTTCCGGCCTATTGCGTGTTGTAATGTACTTTACAAGTGCATCAGTAAAATTGTTGCAGACAGGATCAAGAAGGGGCTGAATGAGATAGTTAGTGTTAACCAGTCTGCTTTTGTGCCAGGTAGAAAGATTTCGGATAATATTCTTTTAACCCAAGAGCTCATGCATAATTATCATAGGAATGTGGGTCCTCCTAGGTGTGCGTTCAAAGTTGATATTCAAAAA
The DNA here is from genome assembly GCF_002127325.2 of Helianthus annuus. NCBI lineage: Eukaryota > Viridiplantae > Streptophyta > Magnoliopsida > Asterales > Asteraceae > Helianthus > Helianthus annuus. Next base: position 46,607,930 of record NC_035439.2, on the reverse strand, counting down.
GCTTATGATACTGTGGATTGGAGATTTCTTCGAAGTGTTCTGTTTGGGTTTGGTTTTAATGTTAAGATGGTTGAATGGATTATGGTTTGCGTCTCTACTACCACTTATTCGGTATGTGTGAATGGAAACGTTCATGGTTTTTTCAAGGGTAACCGGGGTCTCAGGCAAGGGGATCCAATGTCTCCATATCTTTTTACTTTGGTTATGGAGGTATTGACCCACATCCTTCACGAGACGATCAGAATTGACTCCTCGTTTAGATTTCACAATAAATGTGAGCGGCAACAAATTGTAAACCTTTGCTTTGCGGATGACCTTTTCCTCTTTGCTAGAGGTGATGTTAATTCTGCAAAGTGCATCATGAGCTCTCTAAACAAATTTACAAAGATGTCGGGGTTGGTTCCTAACTCGCGTAAGAGCACGGTTTTCTTTTGTAATGTACCGAATCATGCTAAAAATGCGATTTTAAATGTCTTGGCGTTTGTGGAGGGTACGCTTCCTGTGAGGTATTTGGGGGTTCCTCTTATATGCTCCAAGCTTAGTTACAAAGAATGCAGTATTCTAGTGGAAAATCTAGAGAAGCGGATTACGCACTGGAGGAATAAACTTCTGTCGTTTGCTGGGAGATTGCAGTTGGTTACATCTGTTTTGTCGTCTACGCATGTGTACTGGTCTTCTGTCTTTGTCCTCCCGAGCCGTGTAATTAAAGAATTGGAGGCTAGAATGCGTAATTTTTTATGGTCTCAAGATGGTTCATTCCATAGAGGTAAGGCCAAAGTCTCTTGGAAATCTGTTTGTACTCTGAAGTTTGAAGGTGGTTTGGGTATTAGGCGTATTGGGGACATGAATGTTGCCCTTATGTCTTCTCATGTGGGTAGTATTCTTTCTAGAAGAAACTCGTTATGGGTCGACTGGGTGCATGAACATAGATTGAAAGATAAAAACTTCTGGGTGTGTAAGATTCCTTCGAACTGCTCTTGGTCTTGGAGGAAACTCTTGCAAATGCGGTTGTCCCTTAGATCTCATATGTGGATTAATATTGGCAATGGGGAGGACACTTCAGCTTGGTACGATAATTGGTGTAATATTGGGCCGTTAGGCAACTTTCTGACGCCTCGCATTATCACAAATGCCGGTTTTCGGTTGGATAATAAGGTTGCTGATGTTCGAGCCAATGGAATATGGTCTTGGCCGGTTGCTTGGAGGGATCTTTTCCCAGTTCTAAACCAGCTTGATAACGTCCATACTGAGCCGAATAAGCATGACAAGTTATTGTGGCGAGATGGTGATGAGTTTAAAGAGGTTATGACTTCGGGGGTGTGGAATTCAATTCGCTACCGAAGTCCGGAGGTGGAATGGAGTAGTGTAGTTTGGTTTGCACAATGTATTCCAAGACATGCTTTCTTGATGTGGTTAATTATGAGGGGTAAACTGCTGACTCAAGACAAGATTTTGCAATGGGGGATAGAGCGAAGAAAGAATATGAACATGATGTGTTGCTTGTTATGTTATCAGAATAATGATTCTCACAGCCATTTGTTTTTTGAGTGCACTTTCTCGGCTCAAGTGTGGCTTTTGTTCAGACAAAAGGTTGGTATGGATTCTGTTCATCCAAACTGGACAGATATTGTAGATTGGTTAATGCCCCGGGCTCGGTCAAAGTCGGTGGCTAACTATGCTGCCTGCCTTCTGGTTGCGGCTAGTGCTTATATTATTTGGCAGGAGCGTAATGCTAGAATTTTCATGAATCAAGTGAGACCCCCGGAAGTGATAAGCGAAGTTATACTCAATACGGTTCAGTACAAGCTTATGGGTGCGAAGTTGCGAAAGACTGCTAATGTGCAGAGGTTTCTTGCGGAGTGAAAGATAGGCGGAAACACAATCAGCGATGATGGTGGCTAGTGTGTTTTTTATTTTGTGATGCTTTTTTGTATCCTAGGTTGGTTGGCTAGGTGGTTTCCTTTTGTTTGTATTTGTTTGGTTTGCTGTACTTTCATGAGGTATGCCTCATGTTAGAACTAGTGTAGGTTTCTCTACACTACTTGGTTTTTTCGTTGTGAATATATAGAATCACCGGGGTAACCCTTTACCCAAAAAAAAATATTCGCTATAATGAAAGAAATGATCGTGACACAATGACCATTAAAAGGAGTAGAGATGCGAAAATCTACTCACTAGATGCAAAAGTCGGAATTTCAATAAAGAAATTTAAGGACTTTACCTGGGGTTTCATGTGATAACCAGTTGTTAGGTGACATTACTATGGAATGTCAAACATATCGTATTCGTCATTAATGCGATAGGGGAAATGCGAAGACATGCATCTTCTCCTTGGCATGACTCGTGTCGTTTGCAGGACCGCGTGCCAAACTGCCGCTTCCTCGAAAGTCGTACATGACGTACTTCAACCTCCGTTGATGTAAGGCTTAAGTTTCACGTATACTTGTGCACTAGCGTTTCGTTATGCATAGGCTGCCTACCCGGGAAGTCAAAATTTCATAGACAATATGGGTAATGGTGTGTGCCCGAGTTAATATTCGCAATTCCTACGTGATGACCTTTAATGAACTTCAACATGAGTTTCCGAAGGTCTTAAATGCATGTTTCCTAAACTCTCAGAGTTTTGTGTACTATATGCGACTGTTTCGTGTACCGTGTGTAAAACACCACTTTAGCGTATGTTTGAAAACAAAATTTTGACTGTTTGTTTTTCGGCAACGGTTGGAGACCATATTCGAGTACTATGCGTTCTGTATGTACTCAAAGTCTTAATAGTCTAAGTCCCAAAGAAAATTGAGGTTAGAGCCTAGGTATCTCTATAGACAACCCTATTCGCTGTAACCTATAGCTCTGATACCAATCTGTCACACCCCGAAATATCAGAGCTTTGCCGTGACTGGACTGGTATCTTCATTGCACAGCGGAAGCAAATAATCTAAGTCTTTTAGAAAATTGAACGCCCACTAAGTACTCGACTCCACATGGTTCTCCTATTCCAACCGTGCCTTGTCTTAGAAATGCAACCTGAGAAAGAAACGTGCGAAATATGATCACAAAATGTCACAACTGTCACACCCCCAAAATCCACCTGCGGAGTATCACCGCTTGGAGCGTAACTGACCAGGATCAAGCCACCAATCATATTGAACATGTAATTAATATATAAAATTTAATGCCATTCAACCACCAATATGAAAGGTGTTCCAAAACATAAATGTGTAATCATTGTTTAGCGGAAGCGTATAAATAAAACCCAACATAAATAAGTATGTAATGTCATAAAGTGTTTAGCAAACAATCACGATCCAAGCCCACAACGACCAGCTCCTCCCTGTGCAAGCTCCATGTATCTAACGACCTGCAAGGCATGTAACAGAGGATCAACAACTAGTTGAGCGAGTTCACAGTTTATAGTTCAGTAGTTGTAATAGTATAGTAAGCCTTGTGTTCGTTCATTAAGTCGTGTATCGTATTAGTTCGTATCGCAGCCCTCTAGGCATGTATGCGAAGATTAGGGAAAGTTCTCAAGTATTCTATACTAGGTATATTTGTATCGCGGCCACCCGGCACCTGTGCGAAGTTTTGTGTATAGTTCGCAGCCTTCCTAGGCATGTGTGCGAAGATTAGTCATATTATCGCAGCGAACCCTGGCATGTGTGCGAAGATCAGTCATATTATCGCAGCCAACCCCGGCGTGTGTGCGAAGATCAGTTCTATAAGTATCACTAGTCTAGTCGTATCTTATCAATAACCTTCCTCCCCGAGGATCATATCACTAATTTCCATTATCTAGGTAAGTACAAGTAAATAATCAAATCCCATTCCCACCCTGGGAAGCCCATGCCTTGGCTGTGTGAACTCACCTTGGTTTGCTCGGTATGTTATGTTATGCGCTCACAGGTAATCAGTCAAGTCCTATAGTGCACGTGTATTAAATCAGTTCATGTTCGCATGCCATTTATGTCACGAAGTGTGTTTAAACAGTTATCACATATCACATATGCAGTTTAGTCAAAATGGCACTATTTATGCTTGGCAAGATTAACAGGCAGTTAACATGTTTCATACCATTCACGCACTTGACAGAGTTAGCATTCAACAGGACCAATACATTAACTGAATAAACAGGTTTAACAATTAACAGGGTTAATCAACTTGTCTTTGACATGCTTACTGAATTAACAGAACTCGACCATGCATTGTTACTACAATCCTGACTATATGACACAACAAATGCTCGGATCATGTGTGTATACAATTAAAAGGTCGGACTTCACATAAAATAACAATCAAGATCTCATATTCAAGTATAAGGTCGGACTTAACCACATTAAGCAAACTCGGACAACATGATGCCTTATAAAAACTCGGACCATGGGGGTGGGGGTTTTAAAATTCGGACAAAAGGGGCAAGGGCCACAAAGTCGGACCCCCTTCATTGTTTAAAGATCGGACAGGGGCTCCCCCCTCAAAACTCGGACAAAGCAAAGCCAAAGGTCGGACCATAAGGGGTGGGGGTTAAAGCTCGGACACCCCTCCCCTACATGCAAAACTCGGACACCATCACCCCCCCCCATACAAAACTCGGACAGCATGTTATATACATAAACATCGGACACACTTACATGTTTAAAAGTCGGACCATATGTGTTTATTAAAAGCTCGGACCATCTCCCTTGTTATTCAGAAAACTCGGACACTTAATCAACATTACAAACTTCGGACTCCCTTATCAACATTATAAAACTCGGACACTAGCAACATATTAAAGCTCGGACCTCTTACTTACAACATAAAAGATCGGACTAAGTGTCATAAACAAAACTCAGACAATCACAATCACAATTATAACAGTTACACACATACATTCGACAGTTACGTTCTTATTTTCTACTATCCAGAAACCTTAATTTCATTGCATTGCAAACATCAAATCAATATCCAACCATTCTATCATCACAGGCAATCGATTAAACGACTATTCAATATCATTATCAACAAAATCAGAATCCAATCAATAATCACATAGAGTATCATATGAAGAACTAGGGTTTTACTAAGAATCCCAAGAATCAAGAATTGATAATAATCAAGCAATCAATTAGGGTTTACAAGTATTACAATAATCAATAAGCAATTACCTTGAATGATTCTAGAGAAAGAGAGGAATCAAGAGTGAGGGATATCTTGTGCCAATGATGATGGTGATGATGATTGCCAGGGAATCAGAGAATAACAGTACGTGCTTAGTTTCTTGGGTGGTGATTAGTGAAAGGAATTAGGGTTAAGTATGATTTAAGTTTCACTATTTCCTCCATACATCCCTAAGTATCATATTTTACAATAGTACACCATCTCAAACAATTTCACAGTTTCACCACCAAGTTTATGCATTTAACAAATCTATCACAATTAACACATAACCATGCACAATCACACAATAAAATTCATTGTATTAAAACGTATACAATTCCATAGCAACTAATTGTGTAAATAAATAACTACACACACAATGAACGTGCAATAAATGCGAAAATAGGAATCTTGGAAATTCGAGTTGTCACATTATCCCCAACTTGAAAGAAATTTCGTCCCGAAATTTAGCATGCGGTTACTGAGGAAGCTAGGTAAGTTGTATCGTTTACTGGTTTTCCTGGGGTGTCACATCATCCCCCCGTTGGTTTGGAATTTTGTCCCGAAATTCTGTAGTAGTAGCTTCAGCCTCAGTAGTGGTTGCATTGGTTCCGAATAACTGGGGGTACTTTTCTGTCATCTGGTCTTCGCGTTCCCAGGTGTACTCTGGGCCACGTTTGGAGTTCCAACGAACTCGGACAAGAGGGATTCTCTTGTGTTTAAGGACCTTAAATCCCGGTCCGTGATTTCAACTGGTTCCTCGACGAACTGCAACCGCTCGTGTGTTAACCCTAATTCTCTCTCTAGCTATGGCGATTTCATCCCCTCTTGAAACCCTAGTCTCTTCAGCGTAATTCGTCAAGATCAGATTAGAGATTAGAGGTTCAAACGTCTAATTCTCAATTCTGGTTTGCGGATTTCTTTGTTTTGTCGGCTAGGGTTTTTTCAGTTTCTTTTCAATCGCCGCCGTCACCTCTGTTTCAAGCATATTGGATTGATTTTTGGATCGATCAGCCTTGATTTATCAATTTTCTCTGTCCGATTTGTAAGATTCATGGGTTAGGGCATCAGCTAGTTTAGGGTTTCGGTTCTCTTTTGATTTGTTGTCATCTGGTTCGTAAGGTTTCTTGGGGCTTCGTTTTTTCTTTACAGTAGGGTTATAGAGAGTTGTTAACGTGTAATGGATGATAGACTGAAATCTGGTGGAAGGCCGGCTTTGTCGTTCAAACAGATTGCTGATCGTCTTCTGGATGTTGATGGTAATACTGTGCAGCCAAAACGTGGTATAAACATCATTGATGAACTCACAAAGGTCACTTTACCGGTTCAATTGGATAATCTGGGTTCATCATCAACGGATGTCAATGGTGTGGAATTGTCGGCCGATCAGGGGAGGTTTGCAAAGCCGCATGTTGAGCAACCGGTTCGTGGGTGGGATTTTTCCAATATGGGATTTTCGCCTCTGTCAGGTCTGGAGGGAATGAATATGTCGGATACACAAGGAAATTCATGAAACACGGGGGTTGTAAAGCCTACATCATTTGCTAACATTGTTAAGAACGCCAAGGAGAATGCTAAGGTGAACTTCAGGGCGATGGAATCTTCCAAAACTGTCGAGGGTGCTGATGTTGTTATTCCGTTGGCATCGGTTCAACAAGTCAATGATAGGTATGCTAACACTTTGTACGGATATTTTCTTGGTAAACGTTTGGCTTTTCCGGTGGTCGATTATTTTGCTAAAAACAACTGGGTTAAATATGGTTTGTCACGGCTAATGATGAATGCAAACGGGTTCTTTTTCTTTAAGTTTAGTACTAAGGAAGGGATGAACCGAATGTTAGAGGATGGGCCTTGGCTGATCAGAAACGTTCCGATAATCTTGAGTGAATGGTCGCCTACTTTAAAGATGGAAAAAGAGGATATTAAGGCTGTTCCGGTTTGGGTCAAGATGCATGATGTGCTGTTAGCGGCTTTTACCGAGGATGGTCTTAGCTTGGTTGCTTCTAAAATTGGAAATCCTAAGATGTTGGATTCGTATACTGCCACGATGTGTGCTGAGTCTTGGGGAAGAAGCAGTTATGCTAGAGCACTTATTGAGGTTGAGGCAGAGGCTGAGTTAAAGAAGAGTATTACTGTTGCAATTCCATCCTTGGATGGTAATGGTTATTCAAAGGTAGAGATCAAAATTGAGTATGATTGGGAGCCTCTTAGATGCTCCTCTTGCTGTGTGTTTGGTCATGATGATTGCTCATGCCCAAAGAACCCTCAGGTTACTTCAAGTGGGGATTCTGGAAAGAATAATGATGATTTTCAGGATGTGGGTACTAAGAAAAAGAAAGTTAATAATCAAGGTATCCCTATGAAAAATCAGAAGCCGAAGGTAGTGTATAGACCTGTTGTCAAGCCTAAACCAAAATCGACCTTGAGGAGTCCGGTGAATAACCAGGTTTCAACATCAAACCCGTTTGACATCCTTAAGGACGATGATGGTAATCAGGGAGGTAATACTGTGGGTCGTGCGGAGAAGAAAGTTGCGCAGACTACTAGTGACAAGCAGGATTCGGATGAGGAGGAGGTCGCCGAAGTCTATAATGAAACTAGTGAATTTATGACCTCGGGTTTACATCCATCATCTTCGAGAGCAAAGGCTAGCACCTCTTCCACAAAATTTTCCAATGGATAGATCTTTTTTGGTACATGTGAAGGGGTTGCCGGTTTCTGGCAATTTCATTTTTGATGATGGCGGATGAGGATTTGATTTTGTTTTTTGCATTTTTTTTTTGCACTGTTTCGTCTACTGATGTATAGTAGGCTAGGTGATGGGGTGTCATAGTTGTCCTTGTTTTTTTGTTTTACATATATGGGGCATGTCCTGTATATGAACTAGTGTGGAACACATCCTCACTACTTGTACTTATTTGTGGTTGGTTTAATAGATTCACCGGGGTAACCCTTTACCCAAAAAAAAAACTGCAACCGCTCGTCGATAGTGAGTTCCTTAAAAGGAACTATGAGGGTCTCATCTGACAGACACTTCTTCAGATCCGACACGTGGAATACGTTGTGAACTGCACCGAGTTCAGCTGGTAGGTTTAGTCTGTAGGCTACTTTGCCTATTCTTTCAGTGATTTCGAACGGTCCAACATACCGTGGATTTAGTTTGCCTCGTTTTCCAAATCTAACCACACCCTTCCAGGGTGAGACTTTGAGTAAAACCCGGTCCCCGACCTGAAATTCCAATGGCTTCCTACGCTTATCCGCGTAGTCCTTCTGACGGTCGCGTGCTGCCGCCATGCGTTATCGTATTTGTGCAATCTTTTCCGTGGTGTCCACTATAAGTTCTGGACCCGTGATTTGCTATCCCCCACCTCTGCCCAACAAAGAGGTGACCGGCATTTACGCCCGTATAATGCCTCGAATGGAGCGGCTTGTATGCTGGTGTGATAACTGTTATTGTACGAAAACTCCACTAACGGGAGGTGCTTTTCCCAGCCGTTGCCGAAATCGATAACACACGCCCGAAGCATGTCTTCTAGGGTTTGAATCGTGCGCTTAGACTGCCCATCCGTCTGAGGGTGATAAGCTGTGCTCATGTCTAATCGTGAGCCAAAAGATTTGTGCATCGCTTGCCATAGCTCTGACGTGAATCGTGCATCCCGATACGAAATGATGGAGGTGGGCACCCCGTGCCTCGAAACAACTTCTTTAAGATAAACGTCCGCGAGAGTGGAGAACTTATCCTTTTCCTTAATAGCCAGGAAGTGTGCAGACTTGGTGAGTCGATCCACGATCACCCATATAGTATCATTCCCGCGCTGGGATCTAGGTAGGCCAGTAACAAAATCCATGGAAATTTCTTCCCATTTCCACTGTGGTATCCCGAGTTGCTGAAGTAGGCCTGAGGGTTTCTGGTACTCTGTCTTGACTCTCGCACAAGTCAAACATTTGCCGACGTAAGTTGCAATGTGGGCCTTCATACTAGGCCACCAATATGTTGTTCTGATGTCGTGGTACATTTTATCCGACCCTGGATGTACCGAGTACCGAGACTTATGGGCTTCATCCATTACAAGTTCTCGTAAACCGCCGAATAGTGGTACCCAAATACGTGCTGTTACATAGTAGGCGCCGTCTTCCTTTTGTTCTAATCGTTGCCTTGATTCGCGTAAGGCTTCAGCCTTGACGTTTTCTGGTTTCAATTCTTCTACCTGAGCATCTCGTATTTGTGCAGGAAGATCAGACTGAATAGTGAGCTGCAGAGCTCGTACACGCCTAGGTAGAGTGTCTTTCTGACTGAGAGCGTCAGCCACAACATTGGCTTTGCCTGGATGGTACTTGATGGCGCATTCGTAATCATTAAGTAGCTCGACCCATCGTCGTTGACGCATGTTCAATTCCTTCTGCTTGAAGATATGCTCGAGACTCCTGTGATCGGTGTAAATAGTGCACCTGGTACCGTACAGGTAGTGTCGCCGTATCTTGAGCGCGAAAACAACAGCTCCCAGCTCTAAATCGTGCGTCGTGTAGTTCCGTTCATGAACTTTGAGTTGTCGCGAAGCATAGGCAATAACTTTATCTCGCTGCATCAATACACAACCAAGCCCCTGTATCGATGAGTCACAATAGACCACAAAATCGTCTGTGCCCTCTGGCAGTGAGAGAATAGGTGCGCTGCAAAGCCTATCCTTTAAGTACCGAAAAGCGGTTTCCTAAGAATCTCCCCAACGGTAGGTGACACCTTTCTGTGTCAGCATAGTAAGCGGCTGTGCGATCTTCGAAAAGTCTTTAATGAATCGTCTGTAGTACCCTGCCAAACCCAAGAATTGGCGTATTTCCGTTGGTGTATGCGGTGCAGGCCAGTTCCTGATCGAGTCTACCTTGGATGGATCGACATGAATCCCATCCCTGTTCACCACATGGCCTAAGAAGTGGACTTCACGAAGCCAGAAGTCGCATTTTGAAAACTTGGTGTACAATTGTTCCTTCCGGAGAAGTTCCAAGATAAGACGTAAGTGCTGCTCGTGTTCCTCCTGACTCTTGGAGTAGATCAGAATGTCGTCGATGAAAACGATGACGAACTTGTCAAGATAGGGTTTGCACACCCTGTTCATTAGATCCATGAAAACTGCAGGCGCGTTCGTAAGCCCAAATGGCATGACTAGAAACTCGTAGTGACCGTAGCGAGTTCTGAATGTTGTCTTGGAGACGTCCTCATCCCGGACTCTCAGCTGATGATATCCTGACCTTAGATCAATCTTGGAATAGTAACTCGACCCTTGCAACTGGTCGAATAAATCGTCAATGCGTGGAAGAGGATAACGGTTCTTCACTGTGACCTTGTTCAGTTCGCGGTAGTCTATACACATCCTGAAAGTGCCATCCTTCTTTTCACGATAATACTGGAGCTTCCCAAGGCGAAGAGCTTGGACGAATGAAGCCTTTATCCAAGAGTTCTTGTAGTTGCGTCGATAGTTCTCCCAGTTCTGATGGAGCTAAGCGATACGGTGCGTGAGCTATAGGTGCTGTCCAGAACAGTAGGAATGAGGTCGATAGAGAACGTCTGACCAGCGAGGATAAGATTACCATCCTGAACTATGAATGGACTCTAGACTTGTACCATAAGCTAACACTACGACAGGGTTGGTGTTCAAGGGAGTTGGTGCATATTGTAACATTTGACTATCTTTCAAGAACATATAACTGGTATCCACACCCAAATCAAACAAGACAGTAACATAAAAGTCATCGAGAAGTAACTTACCCATTATTATGTTTGGATCGTTCCTTGCGTCACCCTGACCAATCACGTACATGCGGCCCAGGCGTCATTGTTTCCATTGTCGTCCCTGTTTCCATGGTCGTGGCTCTGACTCTGCTCCTGGTTTATTTGCGGACAATGTCTCTTGTAGTGATCTTTAGCATCGCACTGAAAACATCCTTTAAAACTCTGTTGTTGCTGCTGATTCTGTGGAGGTTGAGGCGGTCGTTGTTGTTCTTGAGTTACAGGACGTGAGTTTCGACAATCCTTAGCTTCATGACCAATCTTGAGACACCGCTGGCAACGACCCTTGTTGCACTGACCGCTGTGGTGTCTATTGCATCTGTTACACTTTGGATGATTACCTCGATATCCACTCTGCCCATGACTACTAGAAAACTGCTATCTGGGGCTCTGGTAGTCATCTATCTTTTGCTGCTGCGCCAGAGGCTGGACCAAAATTAATCCCTTGCTCAGGTTTTCATCCCACTTGCGTTTGTTATCACTAGAAGCACATGCAGTATCAGTTTTAACACGTTCCGGTAGTTTGTTTTGTTCTACAGCCTGGTCTATGAGACGATGAGCAAGCCGAGTGACTTGCTGGATAGTGCCAAGATTAGCTGCGGTCATATGACTCTGAATTTCGGGCACCAGACCCTTGAGATACAGTTCGATGCGTTTGGTGGGAGGGTCTACCATAGTGGAACAGAACGTGGCTAATTCATTCGATCTCTTCGTATAAGCTTCAATTTCAGACCCCACCATCTGTAGGTTGAGGAACTCTACCTCTAGTTTGTGGATGTCTTCTCGACTGCAAAACTCTTCCTTAATTAGGTCCTTGAACTCGTTCCAGGGAGTGGCATTAGCAGCTGCCAGTCCTAACATTTGAACCTGTGCTTCCCACCAGGTTAATGCAGCACCTTCGAGTGTTCCAGTAGCAAACTTTACTCTACGTGACTCAGGGCAATCATGCACCTCGAAGTCAGTTTCGAGCCTCTCGAACCAATGGAGGAGGCCTTCAACTCCCTCAGCTCCACTGAAGGTACTAGGTTGGCAATCTTTGAGATTTTTGAAGGTGTAAACAGGTGACTGAGTGTGTTGACCTATGGTGTACGAATAGGACAAAGTTTAAACACGAAAGTTGGTTTAAGAGTGTAGGATCTAAAGAACCTAGTTACGACTGCAGGGTTTACCTCCTGCTTGTATGGCTGTAAGTGCCGCAGCAATTCGTTCGTTAATGAGAGCCGTCAACTGGGCTTGTGTCAAGTTGATACGTCCGGCCATTGATCTTCACATCAAAGGCAACATAAGTGAGATAGGTTCGCGAATAGTGCGATGACAGAAGAGTGTAAGCACACAAGTGTTCTCAAGCAATAACAAATAGTGAGCAATGTAATCTAAGCATACTACGAGCAAAGTTCTATGTAATTCTAGCATGTAGGCAATAAACATAGACCTTATTACCTAGGATGTTGAGTCTTGCACGTGGAGCGAAGCGTCGTTGTGGATCGTTGAGAGCACTGTTCTGGTTATAGTCTGGTTTTAATAAAAACGTTTTCCCGTATTAAAACCAAGTTCTCTATAACCAATGGCTCTGATACCAATCTGTCACACCCCCAAAATCCACCTGCGGAGTATCACCGCTTGGGAGCGTGACTGACCAGGATCAAGCCACCAATCATATTGAACATGTAATTAATATATAAAATTTAATGCCATTCAACCACCAATATGAAAGGTGTTCCAAAACATAAATGTGTTATCACTGTTTAGCGGAAGCGTATAAATAAAACCCAACATAAATAAGTATGTAATGTCATAAAGTGTTTAGCAAACAATCACGATCCAAGCCCACAACGACCAGCTCCTCCCTGTGCAAGCTCCATGTATCTAACGACCTGCAAGGCATGTAACAGAGGATCAACAACTAGTTGAGCGAGTTCACAGTTTATAGTTCAGTAGTTGTAATAGTATAGTAAGCCTTGTGTTCGTTCATTAAGTCGTGCATCGTATTAGTTCGTATCGCAGCCCTCTAGGCATGTATGCGAAGATTAGGGAAAGTTCTCAAGTATTCTAGACTAGGTATATTTGTATCGCGGCCACCCGGCACCTGTGCGAAGTTTTGTGTATAGTTCGCAGCCTTCCTAGGCATGTATGCGAAGATTAGTCATATTATCGCAGCGAACCCTAGCATGTGTGCGAAGATCAGTCATATTATCGCAGCCAACCCCGGCGTGTGTGCGAAGATCAGTTCTATAAGTATCACTAGTCTAGTCGTATCTTATCAATAACCTTCCTCCTCGAGGATCATATCACTAATTTCCATTATCTAGGTAAGTACAAGTAAATAATCAAATCCCATTCCCACCCTGGGAACCCCATGCCTTGGCTGTGTGAACTCACCTTGCTTTGCTCGGTATGTTATGTTATGCGCTCACAGGTAATCAGTCAAGTCCTATAGTGCACGTGTATTAAATCAATTCATGTTCGCATGCCATTTATGTCACGAAGTGTGTTTAAACAGTTATCACATATCACGTATGCAGTTTAGTCAAAATCGCACTATTTTTGCTTGGCAAGATTAACAGGCAGTTAACATGTTTCATACCATTAACGCACTTGACAGAGTTAGCATTCAACAGGACCAATACATTAACTGAATAAACAGGTTTAACAATTAACAGGGTTAATCAACTTGTCTTTGACATGCTTACTGAATTAACAGAACTCGACCATGCATTGTTACTACAATCCTGACTATATGACACAACAAATGCTCGGATCATGTGTGTATACAATTAAAAGGTCGGACTTCACATAAAATAACAATCAAGATCTCATATTCAAGTATAAGGTCGGACTTAACCACATTAAGCAAACTCGGACAACATGATGCCTTACAAAAACTCGGACCATGGGGGTGGGGGTTTTAAAATTCGGACAAAAGGGGCAAGGGCCACAAAGTCGGACCCCCTTCATTGTTTAAAGATCGGACAGGGGCTCCCCCCTCAAAACTCGGACAAAGCAAAGCCAAAGGTCGGACCATAAGGGGTGGGGGTTAAAGCTCGGACACCCCTCCCCTACATGCAAAACTCGGACACCATCACCCCCCCATACAAAACTCGGACATCATGTTATATACATAAACATCGGACACACTTACATGTTTAAAAGTCGGACCATATGTGTTTATTAAAAGCTCGGACCATCTCCCTTGTTATTCAGAAAACTCGGACACTTAATCAACATTACAAACTTCGGACTCCCTTATCAACATTATAAAACTCGGACACTAGCAACATATTAAAGCTCGGACCTCTTACTTACAACATAAAAGATCGGACTAAGTGTCATAAACAAAACTCAGACAATCACAATCACAATTGTAACAGTTACACACATACATTCAACAGTTACGTTCTTATTTTCTACTATCCAGAAACCTTAATTTCATTGCATTGCAAACATCAAATCAATATCCAACCATTCTATCATCACAGGCAATCGATTAAACGACTATTCAATATCATTATCAACAAAATCAGAATCCAATCAATAATCACAGAGAGTATCATATGAAAAACTAGGGTTTTACTAAGAATCCCAAGAATCAAGAATTGATAATAATCAAGCAATCAATTAGGGTTTACAAGTATTACAATAATCAATAAGCAATTACCTTGAATGATTATAGAGAAAGAGAGGAATCAAGAGTGAGGGATATCTTGTGCCAATGATGATGGTGATGATGATTGCCAGGGAATCAGAGAATAACAGTACGTGCTTAGTTTCTTGGGTGGTGATTAGTGAAAGGAATTAGGGTTAAGTATGATTTAAGTTTCACTATTTCCTCCATACATCCCTAAGTGTCATATTTTACAATAGTACACCATCTCAAACAATTTCACAGTTTCACCACCAAGTTTATGCATTTAACAAATCTATAACAATTAACACATAACCATGCACAATCACATAATAAACTTCATTGTATTAAAACGTATACAATTCCATAGCAACTAATTGTGTAAATAAATAACTACACACACAATGAACGTGCAATAAATGCGAAAATAGGAATCTTGGAAATTCGAGTTGTCACAACAACTCCCTAGAGATTTCGCTTGAGACTGATATATATAGTGCAAGAGGTTCCGCTTGAAAATGACCAGATGAACTTCAAGCGGAATATGATCAAGCTGATTTCGCTTGAAAGTGTCATAAGATATTTCAAGCGGAATCTCCATCTTCAAGCGGAATCACACTAAAAACTCTTAAACTTCGCTATTTTCTCGATCTACGTGCCCTGATCTAATCTATCTAGACTAAGACTCGATACAAGACGAAGTCGACAGATGCATGCACTAATAGACTCACCCTCAGATGTTGACGAGTCTTACGTGTCGAGTCTTTGCAACTTCAGTCTTTATTCGTCTCTCGGCTTCACTCTCTCTATCAGCATCAACAGACTCCCCTTAACAATGTGCTGGCATTCCTTAAGTTCATCAGCATCATCTGCTTTAGGATCGTAGTCTGGCTTTCACAGGTTCATGATCGTTGTCTGGCTCAAACTTTGTTCACAGAATCGAAACCTGGCTCATGCTCTATCCACAGAATCCTCAGGTATCGTGATCTGGCTCTTTAAACACAAGCTTCTCAGGATCGATCAACCTGGCTCAACTATACACCTGCACGATCTCTACCTCAAAATAAAATTTCACACATTTACACATCTCAAATATAGATATATGCACTAACTCAGACTTACTCTCAAAATTAACTCTATAATCTTGATGAACCACTTGAAGATTTGATCAAAACATATTTGAATTTCAAACACATACTCCCCCTCACAAAAATGTCATCATGTTTAGCACTTGGAACTTTGAGAATCAGCTCTTCAACATCAGTTGTCGAAAATCTTTTTGAATTTTTCAAAAAATTTATGCTAAAACACACTAAAAATCTTTTTGGATTTTTGAAAATAATGAAATGCAGTAAAAAATATTTACAGACAATATTTTTGTGAGTTTGTGTAAGAGGATCATATCAGTTTTTGAGACATATCACCAACACCGTTAAGCTTTATTTCATTTTAAGTTCTAAACAATTCACCTAGATTGTCAGTATATTGGTCCATTTAAATTTTCACACAAAGTTCAACTGTTTCGAGATACGATATTAGTGTTTTAATGACTTAAACTTATTCGCGTGTCCCACTACTTGAATATACTCCCGTATCCAGATCCCAATATTCAGTCTTACAGATGAGTATACCACAGATGATATCTGTAAAGGTATTATATTGCGAGGGCCGTGAGAGCTCAGGTCGATACTTCCGTATACGCAAAGAGATCTTTTGCTAAGGGCGAGCTTATATTTCAAAGCATTTGCAGAAAGTATTATACGGGCTTCGACTTTTCGGTGTGTCCCCTTTAGAGGATCTTTTCTTCAACAGCAATGATTATCAATTTTATTGTTTAATCACTTTTGCTAAGGGCGAGCTTATATTTCAAAGCATTTGCAGAAAGTATTATACGGGGACTAGGTCAGATTTTCCATTCAGCAGAAGTCCCGGGATAATACCCCAGATATCACTGAGTATAAAGACCTAGTATCTCAGAAAGAGGGACCTTTCAAACAAGATTTCAGGGGTTACCTATATATCTAAGATATGTTACCCACGAAATAAGCAAGTTTGAATTTAGGTTTATATCTCGTCACAATCTACTAAATGTGCAAAAAAAACCTACTGGTATATCCGCAGTGAGATTGTTTGTCACATTTTTAACTTTCCATTTCTTTAGCATGTTGTGACAGTCCACTGATGTACTATCATTTCCTCTTTTTACAACAAAACTCATTTTTGAATTTTATCATGTTTTTGGATTTTTCAAAATTTCTAATGTTTTTGGATTTTCTGAAATTTCTTACTCCCCTAAAATACAAACACATTAAAGAAATTTGAAAACAAACTATACAGAAAGTGACAACCGATATCGGATCGCCTCAATTCGCCATTCACTAGGCATAAACAATCAGAACTCCCCTTTCAACAAACTATTTTCTCATTAGATTTCAAAACACTTAAGTTTGTTTTAATCAAAATGATTTTTCCGAAAAATAAGTTTGTTTTTACTACTTGTAGGGACTGGTTCATCATCTTGTTCATTCAATCACATATATGAGGATTACATCAAGTTCAAACTAATGACCTTGACGAATCACTTGTAAGATCCAACCTCTTACCACTTGTAAGTATATCCAAAACATTTAACCATATGTAGGAATAAAACATCTACACAAACCATTTTACCAAACTAGATGCCGATTCCTGCTTCGCACTTACCAACCTGGAAGCTCCGGCATAGTCCATTACCTGTAAAAATATTTCAACATTAAGATTCAATCACAAAATCAAATATCAAGAAAGATGCCGATTCCTGATCCGCAATTACAAACTTGGGATCTCCGGCATAGTCCTGTGTTTCAAGGGAAAAGAATTTACACCCAAGTCTTACCAACCTTAGGTGTTTTTAACTCTTGCTCAGTAGGGTTATAGGTTGCTTTCTTTGTTGCATAAAAATCTTTAACCCCTTTGGCCTTTCCCTCGACCATTTTCCCAAAAATCTTCTTAACATTCCCATTGAATGCTTTCTCAATATCAAATTCCTTCTGATCAGAAAAGAATTGATTTGAGATTTCAACCTTACCAACTTTTTGCTTAATTTCTTCAAACTTCAAAGATGGAATTTCAACATCATCTTCTGAAGTCACAGATTTTTCTACTTTAACCTCAACTTGTGGCTCCACTGATTTTGTGGAATCAGATTTATCGCCGACCTTCTCATCACCCTTTTTAACAACCCACATTTGGTTGTTTTTGGCTTTCTTTTTGTAAAAAAATTTCTTTGAACTCTCACCAACTTCATAAGTCGAATTTTCAAAAATTTTGAGCTGTTCAGTTGGTGGTTCAACATCTACAACTTTTTCTTTCATTTTTTCAGATACCCCCTGTTTTGGTTTTGCCATTTGAGAACAAACTGATGCAATGTGACCAGTTTCATTGCATTTGAAACAGGTTCGAGTATCTTTTCTGTGAAACACTCCATTTCCTTTTCTCTTCATCTCAGCAAGAAACTCTTGGTTTGATTGCCTCCAGAATGGTTTCTTCTGTTCTTCTTCTGCACTTCCACCTGAAACAAATTTTGTGTTTGTTTTAGAAATTTTATCATTTTTATAATTTTCAGGTGGTGTAAAACCCAATCCTTTTTTTTTGTAGCTACCATTATGATTTGGTTTCTTTTGAAAACCAGAACCAGAATTGTAACCCTTTTTCTTGTTTAATCATTGTTGAACTCTTGAAGTGTATTTCTTAGGTTTTCCAGTAAGATTTAAATCTTTTATTTCAGAAATATTGATTTCTGTCATTTTGAAAACCTTTTTGATCATTTCAATCTTAACACTACTTATTGGAAACTCTTTGTTATAATATAATTTGTCAGAATCATTCAAAGTATACACTACTTCGAATGTTTCATCATTCAAATTCGATTTTGATCACAAAAACTCTTTACTATAAACCCGTTTATCCATTGATTTTGAACTGTTGATTGACGAACTTGACCCTCCAGACTCAGATTTTGACTCAGACTCCTCATCAATATCCAACACCTGATCGACCACCTTTTTGATTAACTCTGACACATGATCAGTGTCAGACGATGTGAAAGTGACATCAATGTTTTCTAGTAATTCATAAGTTGTGTCGGTTTTTAACTTTATATTGACTGCCTTTTCTACTTGCTCCTCGTTTGGTTTTCTGGGAGAATATCCTTCCCAGATCGGAGGCGGACACTTGTTATAGCTAACAGTTGGTTTCTTACCGGTATCTTTCTTCTTTGGCTTGTCATCTTGAAAAGCTTCCATACCTGCAATAGTCGGATAAATTCGATCAATAAGATAATCAGAACTGGAATAACTCTGCAATAAGCGTCTGATTCTCTCATTCTCAATTTTTTCGGTTTCCAACTCTTGCTTCCATTTTGCACTTTCTTCGATGTAGAAATTAATAGCTTTTTGCTTTGTCATCATTGTCACATTCATCATCGTCAAAGCATTTTCTCTTTCAGAATTTGTCTTTTGAAGTCCAGTTACTGTTCTGTTCAAAACATCGTAAGATTCCTTCACATAGTTAAGGTTGAACAGTAACTGTTCCTTCATCTTTTCTAGCTCAGCCAACTTTTCGTCTTTAGCTGCACATTCTTTGCATGGTTCTAGACACTTTTGGCAAGGCTTGATAACTTCCACAATCTTTTCAACTTCGATGATCTTCTCCAATTCTACATCTTTTTCATTTTCTTCAACCACTCTTTTGATTGTTTGAAACACTTCTTTAGCAAATTGAACTTTATCATGAAAATCAGAATCTTCTTCTTGATCCATACTTTCACATTTCTTCTTTGTTTCAACAATCTCCTCAGCAACACTTTTTACTTCTTCAACTTGGACAACACGTTCAGTTTTCATTTGCTTTTGCTTTTGTTCTTTTGCAGCTCGTTTCTCCTTTAGCTTCTCTAAGCGATCTGCAAAATAAAAATGAAACTTTCAGGAGAGAGATGAGATTTTGCAACATTAATATGTTTTTCTTCTTCATCATCACTGGTATCATCAGTTGGTGATTGATCAAAATTTACTGATTTGTCTGAACTATCATCTGAAGAACCAGAATCAGATGGTGTTTGATCAAAAACAGCTTCTCTTTCTGAACTTTCATCACTTTGTAAACTTTCATCTGAACTCTGTGAGCATTCTTCTGATGAAACAGATTTTTCATATTCATTCTTCACATTCTCACCAATAGATTTCATCCACTCTGTGAACATGTCGGGTTCTTTCACAATTTTAGCAATGAAGGCTTTGAAATCTCCTTTCTCATCTGTAAACATATCCCAGCTAAAACCTTCTGGTAGCCTTTCATCATCCTGAAAGTTCTAGTTAAAGTTTTCTTGATTTCCCAGACATGCTCTCTTTGAGTCCTATATCACTTTTCTACCATGAGCCACTTGTGGTTCTTGTTGTTGTTGCTGACCAACTTGTTAGTATATGGCTTTCCGATAATAGTCATCTTTTCCGAACGGATTCTTTACATCACTAGCTTTTCTATTCTTGCATTCCCTCTTGAAATGACCTTTCTCCCTGCATTTAAAACAAGTAACTTTAGATTTATCGAAACCTAAAGTAGAAACATGTGCATCAAGAAAGTCATTTCTCCCGGTAATCAGTTTAAACTTTTCTGCTCTCCTCAAGACACTAGCAAGACACCATTTGATGTCCATTAACTCCATCTCTTCAGCGTCTATCTGATCGTAATCCTCCTTTGTAAGCATAGGATTCCCGATCCGTCCTGCTACCAAGCCTTCATAAGATAGGAGCACGGAACCAAGTAATGCCATGTGGTCTTTTGCAACTTCTTCAGAGAAACTTTGACCATCAGGAAGATTCAAAGCAATGTTGCATTGTATCACACAACCATTTCCACTTTTAGAACTCTGATGCTGAAAGCTTGATGTTGTTTCTTTTGGATTAACACTTGGATATGAAGAGAATCCACTACTTTTGTTTGAACTTTGATCAACCTTTTTAGATGAGTCTCCAGCACTAAAAGCAGTTTGAATCTTCGGGCTTCTTTCAGCTTCTGGAACACTGCCTTTGTAGTACATTTTCACGTCTTGTTGACCACTCGGATTGTTCATCCTCGCAATCTTCTGCTGTTCCAGATCTTGACCTTCAATTTTCTCAATAAACTGAGAAATTGTCAACCCATCATATACCCCAGTGTTTTTCAAGATCATCAAGTAAGTACCCCACTCTTTTTGCGGTAATGCATCAGCTAACTTGTCTACCCACTCTTCACGATCTTTTGTTATGCTCAGCATCGACATGGATCGAACTAAGTGGCAGTATCTTTCAATTAGCTTCTTGGTATCTTCCCCGGGCAAACTCATGAATAGATCAAATTCTTTCTTAAGCAATGCTTTTTTACTCTTGATCATGTTCTCACTACCCTCAAACTTGATTCGAAGAGCATCCCAAATTGATTTTGAAGTTTTGTCATGCTGAAGCAATACAAAGATGTCTTCTTTGATAGCTTGCTGAAGTAGACTAATCACCATCTTTTCAGCTCTGTACATATCTCTTTCTTGGTCAGTTAACTCAGATATTGCTTTCTCAACTTGCAGATCAGTACGTGGTAATACATATTTCTTCAGAATGCACTCCCAAGATCTGAGATGATTAGCTTGAACCCAATTTTCAAACCTATCTTTCCATTCGTAATACTCTTCTATGCTCATTAGCTTCGGAGGTTTTTGTAAAGTTCCGTTCTCGTTTTCCAAATTCATGTTCTGAGCAATGGAAGCTGGAGTAGTCGGATTAGCAAACGCGTTGTAGAAATCGTTATCCATGGTTCTTTTTTTTGGGTAAAGGGTTACCCCGGTGATTCTGTTATAGACAACCGCCAAATAAGTACAAGTAGTGAGGATGAGTTCCCCACTAGTTCATATACAGGACAGGCCCCATATATGTAATCAAAAATGACAAAAAACAACCAATAAACCACATCAACCTAGCCTACTACAATCATGAAAATGACTAACTAGTAGACAAGACAAAACTAACAAACAAAATCTTCATCCGCCATCATCAAAAATGAAGTTGCCCCCAAGAAGCAAACCCCTAGCCCGATCCAAACAAACTCTATCCATTGGAGAACCTTGTATGAGAGGTGCTTGCCCCTGCCGTAGTAGACGTGGGACGCGTGCCCGATGTCATAAACTCATTTCTTTCATCATAAACCACCTCTACCTCATCCTCATCAAACTCCTCATTAGGAACACGTCCCGCTTTTCTGTTTCCCAGTATGGAACCCCCATTCCCCCCACCAACTACAAGAGCACTAAACGGGTTATGAGTTTGAATCTTAGACGAAGTAGTACCCTGCTCATTTACATAGGGAGAACTCCCTGTCTTTTTCTTTCTATCCACAGGTCGATATTCGAACTTGGGTTTCAGGTTATTTACTTGAAAACCACTCTTCTTTGCACTCTTTTTTGACTTAACTTCAGTGTAACCATCCTCATCTACTTTCGGCTTGTTGGTAGGAGGTTGCGACATCGAACCAATGCATTTAGTACAT
Organism: Helianthus annuus; assembly: GCF_002127325.2. Classification (NCBI taxonomy): domain Eukaryota; kingdom Viridiplantae; phylum Streptophyta; class Magnoliopsida; order Asterales; family Asteraceae; genus Helianthus; species Helianthus annuus. The sequence continues at coordinate 46,585,842 of NC_035439.2, read as the reverse complement.
CCCTCAGAGTCATGTCCAAACACATGACAGTGGGCACATCTTGGGGGTATCCATTCATATTCCACTCGAATAGTCTCAGTAACATACTTGCCTTCATCCAACTCGGGAATAGCCATGGTTAGAACCTCTTTAAAGTCATGTTCAGCCGATATTTCAATGAGAGCCCTAGCATAGCTGCTCCTTCCCTAAGCCTCACTACTCATATCACTTGTATACGAATCCAACCTCATAGGAGAACCAATTTTAGAAGCCAGCATGCTTAACCCATCATCTGTATACGCCACTAACGGAACCTCATGCAATTTAACCCAAACCGCAGCCTTTTTAATATCTTCTTTTTTAAGGGTGTTTGTAGGAGACCAAGTATTGAGAAACAATGGTTTATTACGAATCAGCCATGGCCCCCCTTCAAGAACATTATTCATACCCTTCCTATCTTCAAACTTGAAGAAGAAAAACCCATTCGAATTCATCATAGTCTTCTGTAGACCATATTTCTTCCAATTTGTTCTCACAAAGTATTCAACAACCGGATATGCAATTCTATCCCCCAGGAAATACCCATAGAGAGTATTAGCTAACCTGTTGTTGACCTGATGCACAGAGGCGATTGGTAAGACAACATCCACTCCCTCCAATGAGACATCAGACTTTAGTTCCCGAAAGTTAATCTTGGGAGTTTGATCAGCCGATTCAGTAGCGTTCATAGCTGAATTATCAACTTTTGTTGCACCGAAATCCATTTTAGCACCACCCTATTCAGCTTGTTCCTTTGAAACCACATTAGCGTACGATTGATGTTGAGAATGAACACGGGGAAGAGGGCTAACGTCATTAAACGGAAGCACAAAAGCAACTTTTCGTTTGTCAACAACCCTAGCGTACTGCTGGTTAGGAGAATCAGAACGACCAAAATCGTGTTCTACATCATTTAATGGTAGCATAAAGGTTACCTTCTTGTGCACTCCCCTAGCCGCCATACGTAGCGATTGTTTTGGCTCAAATGGTTTACCATCAATATTCTTGATCTTCTTTACAAATACGCCTGAATTGTCTGGAACATTTGCGATTTGATCATCCATTACCAGCCAACGGAAAGAATCAGAATAAGAATAAGCTGATTGCAAACTCTCTTTGATTGAAACCTGATTTTGAAACCCTAATTCGTGAATTAAGGTAACCAGCCTTCAACACTTTAATATTGAAACCCTAATCAGCCGTCAAGCACCTTACATGAACCTAGGCTATTCAGACGTCAATCTTGAAACCCTGATGCTACCAAGAATCCTTAATTCAATCAGAATATAACGAATGGAGTCACTCTCTCTAGAAAACCCAAACCGTGAACGAACAAGAATCCCACTTAAAGAAGGCAGCCAAAGAAAAACGCAAATAGGAAGAAAAATTCATAGCCCTAATGTGTAAAAACGGATCAATTGATGATATTACTGATTTGCGAGCATGAGTAGAGAATCAAGAAACCCTAATCACACAAACAATCACCATAACCACCAAGAAATCACGAAACTAGGTCAAGAACGGAAGGGGGCACCGTTTTTCTCCATTCCTAGAGAGAGGACTCCTTCTTTAAAACAAAACTATCCATGGTTCTTGTAGTTCAAGCGAAATCACAATTTCAATCACACTTTCTATTCAAGCGGAATACCTGAAACAACAAACTTCAAGCGAAATCAAAATTACAGTTTCAAGAGAAATAGCAAGACAACAACAATAATCCTGATTCCGCTTGAAATTCAAGCGAGTAAGAATAACTTGGAGCGGAATCAGCTTTCGAGCAAAAACACTGATTTCGCTTGAAATACTTTCAAGCGGAATAGATCGATTGAAGCGGAATCACCGGTATTTGAAGCGAAATATCAGATTTCGCTTGAAAACTCAAAAGATATAATCCAATCTCAAGCGGAATCACTTCGAAGGTCAACTTTATCCATTTTTAGTCCGAATTTTAAGCTGAAACTTTTAAGGATTTGTTAACATGCATTTTTACACCATATATGTGAAATTTAGCTGATTTTAACCATAAAATTTTGTTCAATACAAGAAAGAAGGTGTAGAAGCAAGAAAATGCAATGAAAATCAGCTGTAATCTGCAGAACTCTTCCTCCTGTGCTATGATACCACTTGTAGGATCGTGTATTGACCCGAACGAGTCATTCAGAGGAGTTTTACTTTGTTTCAGAGGCGGAAACTAAGAAACAAAGGTAGACACAGCTTGTAATTCACTTTTAACACTGATTCGATTGATATTACAGCTTGAACAGTCAGAAATCACACCGGCAGCACTTCGGTATGAAAATCACAAAATGTCACAACTCCCTAGAGATTTCGCTTGAGACTGATATATATAGTGCAAGAGGTTCCGCTTGAAAATGACCAGATGAACTTCAAGCGGAATGTGATCAAGCTGATTTCGCTTGAAAGTGTCATAAGATATTTCAAGCGGAATCTCCATCTTCAAGCGGAATCACACTAAAAACTCTTAAACTTCGCTATTTTCTCGATCTACGTGCCCTGATCTTTATCTATCTAGACTAAGACTCGATACAAGACGAAGTCGACAGATGCATGCACTAACAAGTACTATGAATGTTTGAGATCGCTAGTGGTTTGCAAGGCCACTAACATGTGTCACGACATAGGAAGCCACCAAACCTAGGCATTTTTGTCGACTTTGACTGAGACACAGAAGCACTCATTAGTAGAAGTAGGCCAAGAGTGGGGTTGCCTGAAACCCATTAGATCTAACCTTTTGTTCCACGGTCTGAATGTATACGTTGATTAATGGTGCTTAAGGGACCCTATTCGGGACATGATCTAGAATGTTTCACTTGAATGTTTTTGTACTCCATCATACCATTTGTAAACATTGTAACATTTGTAACATGTATTTCACCCCCGAAGTTATAAAACCAAAAACAGTTAAAGAAAAGGGGGAGCATGAACTCACTGTGTTTAGAATTCGTGTGTATGCATATTTCGAAAAATACGCTTGTTTGAAGAACCGGTATGAAACATAAGTTTTTCGTAAACCATTTGTGTCAGTTAAAACTTGCTTGTAAAATGGTTTAGGAATATGTAATTCTTGTATGTTTTGCAAAAAGTGCATTTCTTTCCACCCCGAAAACATTTGGAAAAATGTAAAACTATAAAAAGGTGGGGTTATAAACTCACCTGGATATTTCTGTGCAAAGCTAGCCAATTACAACTTTGTGATGTCGTGTCACACCCCCAAAATCCACACGCGGAGTATCACCGCTTGGGGCGTGACTGACCAGGACCAAGCCACCAATCATATCGAACATGTAATTAACAGCAAGTAATAGTGAATGCAAACCAATCATTCAATACGATAGGTGTTCAAAACGTAAGTATAGTTTCAAAGTGTAGCGGAAGCATAGCGTAAAACCAAAGCAAGTAATAAGTTTCTAATGTTTAAGTTTATAACATGGCATCCACGATCCATGTCCCACAACGACCTGCTCCTCCCTATGCAAGCTCCATATGTACCTAGGGTCCTGCAAGGCATGCAGCAGAGAGTCAACAACTAGTTGAGCGAGTTCACAGTTAATAGTTCAGTAATTGTAATAGTAGAGTAAGCCTTATGTTCGTTCGTTAACCCATGTATCGTATTAGTTTGCATCGCGGTCTCCCAGACATGTATGCGAAGATTTGGGGAAGTTTCCCGAGTATTCTAGACTAGGTATATTTGTATCGCAGCCCACCCGGCATGTGTGCGAAGTTTAGTGTATAGTTCGCAGCCATCCCAGACATGTATGCGAAGATTAGTCATATTATCGCAGCCAACCCTGGCGTGTGTGCGAAGATCAGTTCTATTAATATCACTAGTCTAGTAGTATCTTATCAACAACCTTCCTCACCCGAGGACCATATCACTAAGTGTCACACCCCCAAAATCCACCTGCGGATAACACCCGCTTCGAGGGCGTGACTGACCAGGATCCAGCCACCAATTATACCGAATACTTAAGTTGATAACAAAAGTAATACTTACTATTCATAAGCTTAGCAAATATTAAGTTCAGAGTTTAAAGTTTTAAGTTCAAAACAGTAATAAGTAGCGGAAGCATAAGTAAGGTAGTTTGAAACAAAGTTCATGATTTCAAAATAAGGTAACACCCAACACAAGGGTGAACAGACACTACACGTTCCCAAGCTGCAAGCTCCATCGTCACTGGTTACCTGCGAAGCATGCAGTAAGGGGTCAACAATAATGCTGAGTGAGTTCACTAGTTGTCCAGTTTTAATTACCAAAAACTTGTTTCACCGGTTAATTTATCCGTTTATACATGCCCTGGGGAGCTACCCCAAAAGTTAGCGACTAAACTGTTTTTCCAATACCGAACACTAGGTAACCGTTGCGTATCCGCAGGATGCCCCGATGTCAATGTTCTATCATCATTGACGGATTTCTGAGTACATTAGTTCACGACCGATCCCAAACCAGGGCACGGTGTGAGGCTGGTAAACACCTAAATAGCGCTATCAACTAATAACCCGTTCGCCTGAACCCGGCGACTAATCGGTATTTGTAGTAGGGACTTGAGTGATAGAGTTTCGTTTAGTGCCGTTAGTTGCAATCCGTATAAACAGTAATTAACCAAAAGGTTTCCCAATACCAGGGAAGGAAAAGTAAGTTTTGTTCCCAATAACTAGGGAAGGTATGTAAATGGTATCCCCTTTTACCAGGGGATAGGGTTGTTAGTCTCGTGTCCCAAACCACCGGGACGCATGCTTTTAAGTTGTGAACTCACCTTGGGTTGCTCGGTAGGTTTAGGTTACTTGTCAATCACGTTGGTCACCACGTCCTAACATGGTTACCGGTATAGGTCAGGTTCGGTGTACAAGCATTCACGTAAAACACATACTGGCATACATACAAGTAAATAGTCATGGGGTTATTGGGCCGGCCCTAACAGTAACACAGAACACAGCAACACATAGTCCATAACACATAATGGCCCAATAACCAAAGTGGACAGCCCAGTCGCAACCAGCTGGTCTCGAGTCGCAACCAGGTGGTTGCGGCTTGTCACGTTATGCTTGCGAGTCGCAACCGTGGTCTCGAGTTGTCACGTGTTGGTTGCGAGTCGCAACCGCCGTAGTCTCGAGTCGTAATCACGTGGTTTCGACTTGTCATGCTTTGGTTGCGAGTCGCAACGGTGTGGTTTCGAGTCGGAATGCTGTGGTTGCGAGTCGGAAACTGTCATTTTTATGCACACGTGATGATGCAGAACCATCAGTCCAAATTGTACATATGAAATCAGACCCAGATTTGGAAACAGCCAATAAGGTTTCTACAAACACTTTTCCTAATCTGACCATTACTAAAATATGGATCAAACATTGCCATTTTAAATCTTCAAACCATCTTCAACTAGTTCATCAAATGTTCATAGTTTCTAGGGTTTTCTCCTTAACAAAATCATATATTTATGAACCAAAAATCGCATATTTACAACAAGATCATGATGCAAAATAAGAAATCATACATTATATATCCGAAATCTCATATTTAACAACATCATTTTGCAAGAACAATGAAGCATTCATTTTATAATCTTGAACATAGTTTTGGTTGGCATAAACATTCCTAAACTACCATTTCTAAACATGTTACCACATAGTGTCAAACTTTTACAAATCAACCTAAAAGTCATACAAAAACTACTAACCAAGCATTTCTTAGTTCATACAACATACATACATCTTAAACACAAAAGATAACACTAACCGGTTATGAAAAGGGGGAGCCGAAAACAGAGAGAAGAGAATGAGAGAAGATGGAGTGTCCGAGTGATGAAGAGCTTGTCCGAGATCCTTGAGCTTGAACCGAAAATTGGAGGAGATGGTAATGTTGTTTGAGGGTTTTCTTAGTTGAGAGAGAATAAGAAGTGTATGTGTTTGTGTGTAGTGCAAAAATGAAAGAAATGAGGGAAAGGTTGGATATATACAAGGGGTGTTTTCGGGTTGGGCTTGGGATTTCGGCCCAAACCGGTTACGGCCCAAGGGCCACTCGAAACCAAGAGGCCCACTCGCAACCGCCCGGTTGCGAGTCATGGTCTCGACTCACATACATATATATATATATATATAACATACATATCACACATATCATGTAAAAATCACGTTTCCATTTAATAATATTTATATACACACAAAATATTACAAGGTGATCGTTCGGAAAAACCTCGAGTGTCACATTATCCCCAAGTTTTAAGAACTTTCGTCCCGAAAGTTGAAGCAGCCACTGCCAAGCTAGCGTGTTTCAACGGGGTGTCACATCATCCCCCCGTTAGTTTGGAATTTCGTCCCGAAATTCGGTTGTAGCTTTAGTGCTGGGGTTTTCGTTTGGGAATAACTGGGGATACCTGGACTTTATCTGGTCCTCCCGCTCCCAGGTAAACTCTGGGCCGCGTCGTGAGTTCCAACGAACTCGCACAAGGGGTATCTGGCTACGTTTGAGGGTTTTGATCTCTCGATCCGTGATCTCAATCGGTTCCTCAGTAAAGTGTAGCTGTTCATCAATCGTCAGTTCCTTAAAAGGAATTACAAGTGTTTCATCCGACAAACACTTCTTCAGGTTAGATACGTGAAAAACGTTGTGCACTGCACTCAGCTCTGCAGGCAGGTTCAATCTATAAGCTACCTTACCGATTTTCTCGGTAATTTCGAATGGTCCAACATACCGTGGATTCAGCTTACCTCGTTTACCAAAACGAACCACACCCTTCCAGGGTGAGACTTTAAGTAGAACCCGGTCCCCGACCTGGAATTCTAACGGTTTCCTACGCTTGTCAGCGTAGCTTTTCTGACGGTCACGAGCTGCCGCCATGCGTTGCCTGATCTGGGAAATCTTTTCCGTTGTGTCCACTACCAGTTCTGGGCCTGTGAGTTGACTATCGCCGACTTCCGCCCAGCAGAGTGGTGATCGGCATTTACGACCGTACAATGCCTCAAAAGGTGCCGCCTGAATGCTAGTGTGATAGCTGTTGTTGTAGGAGAATTCCACCAGCGGTAGATGCTTCTCCCAGTTCTTGCCAAAATCGATCACACATGCTCTAAGCATGTCTTCCAGGGTTTGGATGGTGCGTTCAGACTGCCCATCCGTTTGCGGGTGGTAAGCGGTGCTCATGTCCAAACGTGAGCCAAAGCATTTGTGCATAGCTTGCCACAATTCCGAAGTAAAACGAGCGTCTCGGTCGGAAATAATAGAAGTTGGCACCCCGTGCCTGGAGACTACTTCCTTTAAATAGATTTCTGCTAAGGTAGAAAACTTGTCTGTTTCCTTAATGGCCAGAAAGTGTGCAGACTTAGTCAATCGATCTACTATCACCCAAATAGTATCATTCCCGTGTTGCGATCTAGGTAATCCTGTGACAAAATCCATGGAAATTTGCTCCCATTTCCACTCCGGGATTTCCGGTTGCTGGAGTAAGCCTGCTGGTTTCTGATACTCGATCTTGACTCTCGCGCAGGTCAAACATTTGCCAACATAGGCTGCTATGTGGGCTTTCATGCCAGGCCACCAGTAAGTGGTCTTTAAGTCGTGGTACATCTTATCTGCACCAGGATGTACTGAATAACGGGACTTATGGGCTTCGTCCATCACAAGCTCTCGTAGATCTCCGTAAAGTGGGACCCAAATGCGCCCTTCCACATAGTAGGCGCCGTCTTCTTTCTGTTCTAGTTGCTGCCTCGATCCTCGCAGGGACTCAGCCCTGATGTTTTCCGGTTTCAGAGCTTTAATCTGAGCATTTCGGATCTGGGTAGGAAGACTAGACTGGATGGTAAGTTGTAATGCTCGCACGCGCTTTGGTATAGTATCTTTTCGGCTGAGGGCGTCTGCCACAACATTGGCCTTGCCCGGATGGTACTTGATGGCGCATTCGTAATCATTCAGAAGTTCAACCCATCGACGCTGCCGCATGTTTAATTCCTTCTGTTTGAAGATATGCTCGAGACTCCTGTGATCGGTGTAAATGGTGCACTTGGTACCGTACAGGTAATGTCTCCATATCTTAAGCGCAAATATCACCGCTCCTAGTTCCAAGTCGTGTGTTGTGTAGTTCCTTTCGTGTGTCTTGAGTTGTCGGGAGGCATAGGCAATAACTTTGTCGCGTTGCATCAACACGCAACCGAGTCCATGAATAGACGCATCGCAGTACACCACAAAGTCGTCCGTCCCTTCAGGTAACGAGAGAATAGGAGCACTGCAGAGGTTATCCTTAAGCCTCTGAAAAGCAGATTCCTGTGCTTCACTCCACTTGTAGGTGATGCCTTTCTGAGTGAGCGCCGTGAGAGGCTGAGCGATCTTTGAAAATCCCATGATAAATCTTCGATAGTATCCTGCTAGTCCTAAGAATTGGCGGACTTCAGTCGGAGTCTTAGGGGTAGGCCAGTTCTTTATAGAGTCGATCTTAGCCGGGTCGACGTGGATTCCATCCTTGTTAACCACGTGCCCAAGGAAATGGACTTCTCGAAGCCAGAAGTCGCATTTCGAGAACTTGGCATACAGTTGCTCATTGCGGAGGAGTTCGAGGATAAGGCGTAGGTGCTGTTCATGCTCTTCCTGACTTTTCGAGTAGATCAAGATGTCGTCTATAAACACGATCACGAACTTGTCGAGGTAGGGTTTGCATACCCGGTTCATGAGATCCATGAACACTGCAGGTGCGTTGGTCATTCCGAAAGGCATAACGAGGAATTCATAATGACCATAACGAGTTCTGAATGCAGTCTTGGAAATATCTTCATTGCGGACCCTTAACTGATGGTAGCCTGATCGCAGGTCAATCTTAGAATAGTAGCTCGATCCTTGCAACTGATCGAATAGGTCGTCGATTCGAGGGAGAGGGTAACGATTCTTGATGGTGACCTTGTTCAACTCACGATAGTCAATGCACATTCGGAATGTGCCATCCTTCTTCTTAACAAAGAGTACCGGTGCTCCCCAGGGTGACGAACTAGGGCGAATAAACCCTTTATCCAAAAGTTCCTGTAGTTGAGTAGAGAGTTCCTTCAATTCTGCGGGGGCTAGTCGATAAGGTGCACGAGCTATAGGCGCTGCTCCGGGAGCTAGCTCGATTTGGAATTCGACCTGACGATGGGGAGGGAGTCCAGGTAATTCCTCAGGGAATACCTCGGGATAGTCGCGTACCACAGGAAAATCTTCAATCCTCTTTTCCTTTTCCTGCGTGTTGGTGACAAGTGCCAAGATAGCGGTGTGCCCTTTTCGTAAACACTTCTGGGCTTTCAAGAACGAGATAACGCCGGAGATCTCTCCACTTTTGCCACCTTGTACAATGAGGGGTTTGCCAGAACGGCGAGGAATACGAACTGCTTTCTCTTGGCAAAGGATCTCAGCGCGATGTTTGGATAACCAATCCATACCAATAACGACGTCGAAGCTTCCAAGAGTAACAGGGAAAAGGTCGATACTAAATGTCTGACCAGACAACTCTAGTTTGCAGCCCTTGACAACATGTGAGGCCTCGATGTTTCTACCATTAGCTAACTCGACGATATGAGGAGAACTTAGTAACGAAAGCGGACGCTTAAGCTTCTTACTAATACGTAGGGATACATAACTAGCATCGGCACCGGAATCAAATAACACAGAAACATAACGATCATCGAGTAGGAACTTACCCGCCACGACATTGGGGTCATTCCTTGCTTCACCAGCTCCAATCACGAATGCCCTTCCTCTAGCACCATTCCCAGCGTTGTTGTTCTGATTGTTGTTCCCAGCTCCCTGATTATTGTTGCGATTCTGATTCAGTTCAGGGCAATCCTTCTTAAAGTGCCCCTCAGCTCCACACTTAAAACATGCCCGGTTGTTTCCCTGCTGCTGCTGCTGTTGGGGTTGTTGCTGATTCTGTCTTGCTGGGAACTGGCTTCTACAATCCTTGGCTTCGTGCCCCATCTTGTGGCATCGCTGACACTGGCCCTTGTTACATGCCCCATTGTGGTGCTTGTTACACTTGTTGCACTTTGGGTAGCTTCCCCGGTAGCCACCCTGTTGCTGAGTGCCTTTGTTGTTTTCAGTCTTCCTTTGCTGTGCTGGGGCCTGAGTGGGGTTAGCATCCTTGCTTTGACTTCCTTCCCACTTACGCTTGCTGTCACTAGAAGTTCCGACAGTGGCACTGATCCTTTTGGGCAACCTGCCCTCCTCTACGGCCTGATCAGTGAGTTTGTGAGCAAGTCGAACGATCGGCTGAATGGTAGTGTGGTTGGCTGAAGTGACATGGCTTCGAATTTCTGGAGCCAAACCCTTGATGTACAGTTCGATCCTTCGGTACATTGGTCGAGACATGTTTGGGCAAAGAGCAGCATAGTCATTAGACAGCTTGGTGTAAGTTTCAATTTCCGACCCAACCATCTTGAGCTCATAGTACTCATTCTCGAGCTTGTGGATGTCATCCCGGTGACAGTATTCATCCTTAATCATATCCTTGAAATCCTCCCACGCAGTAGCATTTGCAGTTTCCAAACCAAACATCTGAATCTGCGCCTTCCACCAAGAAAGCGCGCTTCCTTCAAGCGTAGCAGTAGCAAATTTCACCCAATTTGCAGGGGGACACTCGCAAACAGCAAAGACAGCTTCAATTTTCTCAATCCAGTGCAGAAGACCTATGGCACCCTCAGTGCCGTTGAAAGGGAGAGGCTTGCAATCCATGAAAGTTTTGAAAGTACACACTGGTGGTTGCGCAGGTGCATGCTGACCTGTTCGTGAGAAGCGAAGCGTATAGGTTTAGAGGCGAAAAGTCGATGTGGCGGTAGGATCTAAACATCCTAAAACAACGAGCTTACCTATAGGGTGAGCTGCAAAAGCCGCAGCCACTGTGTTGAGCAGGTTAGTGAACTGAGCCTGCGTCATGTTAATGTTTCCCCTTCCGCGTCCACTCATTGTCTTCATAACCAGAAAACACAGTATGAGTGTGATGTCGTAATGTAACGAGAATGAGATAGAAGAGAGAGGTGTATCTATCTGATTTAGGCATACTAGTACGTATAGCAAATCAGGAAACATAAAGCAAACAAGTAAACACTGGTCCGAGCTATGAGGTCAAATGTGTCGAGTCTTGCACTTGGAGTGTAGTGTCGTTGCGAGTCACGGGTTATAGTCTGGTTTTCTCCAAAAAGATTTTCCCTTTTTTTTTAAAACCAAGTTCACTATAACCAATGGCTCTGATACCAATCTGTCACACCCCCAAAATCCACCTGCGGATAACACCCGCTTCGAGGGCGTGACTGACCAGGATCCAGCCACCAATTATACCGAATACTTAAGTTGATAACAAAAGTAATACTTACTATTCATAAGCTTAGCAAATATTAAGTTCAGAGTTTAAAGTTTTAAGTTCAAAACAGTAATAAGTAGCGGAAGCATAAGTAAGGTAGTTTGAAACAAAGTTCATGATTTCAAAATAAGGTAACACCCAACACAAGGGTGAACAGACACTACACGTTCCCAAGCTGCAAGCTCCATCGTCACTGGTTACCTGCGAAGCATGCAGTAAGGGGTCAACAATAATGCTGAGTGAGTTCACTAGTTGTCCAGTTTTAATTACCAAAAACTTGTTTCACCGGTTAATTTATCCGTTTATACATGCCCTGGGGAGCTACCCCAAAAGTTAGCGACTAAACTGTTTTTCCAATACCGAACACTAGGTAACCGTTGCGTATCCGCAGGATGCCCCGATGTCAATGTTCTATCATCATTGACGGATTTCTGAGTACATTAGTTCACGACCGATCCCAAACCAGGGCACGGTGTGAGGCTGGTAAACACCTAAATAGCGCTATCAACTAATAACCCGTTCGCCTGAACCCGGCGACTAATCGGTATTTGTAGTAGGGACTTGAGTGATAGAGTTTCGTTTAGTGCCGTTAGTTGCAATCCGTATAAACAGTAATTAACCAAAAGGTTTCCCAATACCAGGGAAGGAAAAGTAAGTTTTGTTCCCAATAACTAGGGAAGGTATGTAAATGGTATCCCCTTTTACCAGGGGATAGGGTTGTTAGTCTCGTGTCCCAAACCACCGGGACGCATGCTTTTAAGTTGTGAACTCACCTTGGGTTGCTCGGTAGGTTTAGGTTACTTGTCAATCACGTTGGTCACCACGTCCTAACATGGTTACCGGTATAGGTCAGGTTCGGTGTACAAGCATTCACGTAAAACACATACTGGCATACATACAAGTAAATAGTCATGGGGTTATTGGGCCGGCCCTAACAGTAACACAGAACACAGCAACACATAGTCCATAACACATAATGGCCCAATAACCAAAGTGGACAGCCCAGTCGCAACCAGCTGGTCTCGAGTCGCAACCAGGTGGTTGCGGCTTGTCACGTTATGGTTGCGAGTCGCAACCGTGGTCTCGAGTTGTCACGTGTTGGTTGCGAGTCGCAACCGCCGTAGTCTCGAGTCGTAATCACGTGGTTTCGACTTGTCATGCTTTGGTTGCGAGTCGCAACGGTGTGGTTTCGAGTCGGAATGCTGTGGTTGCGAGTCGGAAACTGTCATTTTTATGCACACGTGATGATGCAGAACCATCAGTCCAAATTGTACATATGAAATCAGACCCAGATTTGGAAACAGCCAATAAGGTTTCTACAAACACTTTTCCTAATCTGACCATTACTAAAATATGGATCAAACATTGCCATTTTAAATCTTCAAACCATCTTCAACTAGTTCATCAAATGTTCATAGTTTCTAGGGTTTTCTCCTTAACAAAATCATATATTTATGAACCAAAAATCGCATATTTACAACAAGATCATGATGCAAAATAAGAAATCATACATTATATATCCGAAATCTCATATTTAACAACATCATTTTGCAAGAACAATGAAGCATTCATTTTATAATCTTGAACATAGTTTTGGTTGGCATAAACATTCCTAAACTACCATTTCTAAACATGTTACCACATAGTGTCAAACTTTTACAAATCAACCTAAAAGTCATACAAAAACTACTAACCAAGCATTTCTTAGTTCATACAACATACATACATCTTAAACACAAAAGATAACACTAACCGGTTATGAAAAGGGGGAGCCGAAAACAGAGAGAAGAGAATGAGAGAAGATGGAGTGTCCGAGTGATGAAGAGCTTGTCCGAGATCCTTGAGCTTGAACCGAAAATTGGAGGAGATGGTAATGTTGTTTGAGGGTTTTCTTAGTTGAGAGAGAATAAGAAGTGTATGTGTTTGTGTGTAGTGCAAAAATGAAAGAAATGAGGGAAAGGTTGGATATATACAAGAGGTGTTTTCGGGTTGGGCTTGGGATTTCGGCCCAAACCGGTTACGGCCCAAGGGCCACTCGAAACCAAGAGGCCCACTCGCAACCGCCCGGTTGCGAGTCATGGTCTCGACTCACATACATATATATATATATATATAACATACATATCACACATATCATGTAAAAATCACGTTTCCATTTAATAATATTTATATACACACAAAATATTACAAGGTGATCGTTCGGAAAAACCTCGAGTGTCACACTAAGTTCTATTAGCTAGGTAAGTACAAGTAAATCATCCAAACCCATTCCCACCCTGGGAACCCCATGTCTTGGCTGTGTGAACTCACCAAGGTTTGCTCGGTATGCTAAGTATGTGCTCACAGTTAATCAATCACGTCCTAAGGTACGCATGTACACATAATCAGTTCATGTTCATGTAGTTCACGTATAAGCACAATCAATGTTCACCAAGTAGTACACATCACTAAGCAACATTGTACAAGTCATGCATTGTATTTAACAGCAGTTAGTTAACTCAGTTAAGTTTAACAGAATAGTTAAGTTACTGTGCAGGTTATCCAGATCGGCGAAACACCCCTTTGTTTCGCCGTGAGCCTTGTCACACCCCGACCACGTGTAACAACAAAACGTGGCGGAAACGTCGGGGAGTGTTGTAACAGAATCATTGTTTCATAACACATGGAAATTTAAATATTGTTTTATTGATTTAATGAACTCGTTGTTCTATTACAATCACATAAGTACAACTATGATCTTCCAAGTTTTAAAGTTGTTAAGGCACGAGTCCATCCTAAATGTAGCATGCATCAACAATCATCTCAAGACAGCACCTGAAACATGTGTAAAAATAGGTACGTCAGCATAAAAATGCCTGTGAGATACATAGGTTTTGTGAAAACGGAGTTCATGACTTATGTTTGACAAAATGTTTAGTCATGAACTTTGTAAATTTGCTTTGTCTTGTAAGTCATTTGAAAAACGATAGGATCAGATGATATGTATAAATAAGAGAATAATGTATGGTTAACTGAATAACCATGTAAAATGAGTTTGTATAAGTTAAGTTGTTTGAAAAACAATGTTTTAATAAAACGTTTATGGTATATATAAAATATACCTTGGTTTTAAGAAAGTTGAATAAGTAATATATTAAAATATATTTCAGTTCCAATATTGTTAACCCATGTGTACTAAATAACGCCACGGTATGTAATGCAATGAAAACACTTATATATAAGAAGTACCAGCGGCGTATCTACCATGTTTTCATCACATTACACTCGTTCCGTTATCTAAACACTAACCAAAACCAAATCGTTTGATAGATAGTATATTAAATATACTTTAGTTGTTCAAAATAATAGTTTTCAGTAGTATATTACAAGTATACCTTGGATTTATACATAACACATTAAACCATGTTTTAGTTTTGTAACTAACATATCAGTATATGCTTTGGATGTGATAAATAACATATTAAACTATGTTTTAGTTATGTAAGTAACATATCACAATATGCTTTGGATGATTACAAAATATATGTTGGTTCTGTAAAATACCACACATGAGAGTATATCAAACTATACTTTTTGGGAGTATATCAAAATATACTTTAAAGGTGCGATTTAAGAATTCATTCAGACCTGGTGCATCAAACTACACCTTTGAGACTATAAGGATACCACAAAGGAAATCCCTATTTGGAAGGAGAAACAAATTGGTTTCAGACATTCCATGACAACAGGAATGGGGTGTCTAGTCCTATAGCGCTATATCATACTACCAATCGGTCTGGTGAACAAAATAAGTACTATTCCAACAATTACTTTTGTAGTCTTTGAGAAATCAGTGTTTAAACCATAGATAGTCATTTCGTTTGTCAAAAGATAAATACTAACATGTATAATCAATTATACTTTGAAATCATGAAAATAACAGATAGGTACACATGCTTCACCCCAAAACAGTTGAAAACAGTAAAAGAGGGGAACTATGTACTCACCTGAGATTGCTTTGGATTCCTTGTATAATAACCGGATAATGCTAAAGATCACAGAATATCAACGGCACCTAATAGGTAGCTTATGTTAATATACCGGACCAAATCGGAAGGATCGGACAGTACGCGGGTTCGTAAACCAAACGAGTATGGAGACTCGTGTAATATGGCTTAGCAAAGCCTACATACTAAAATGAAACCTAATCTAAGTGCTTACGGTCCATCACGACCCGTTTAGGTAGCTTATGCTACCCTAACGCGTCGTTCGCGTAGAACGCGTTCGGGACGCCTAACATTGCGACCACACGGTATAACCTCGGAAGGTTATAGCTATGGTCACCTAATGTGTTTGGTCGGGTCCTAATGACCGACCAAATGGGTCGGGTTCGAAAGTATAAGCGATGGTTTAAATCGCTTACCTTACGACCCTATATAAGCACTAAACTAAAAGTGACGAGCTAAGCATGTTAGAACATGCTTAACTAAGTTTAGAAACAGGTTTGGCATCAAAACAAACGGCTTTGATGCCCACGAGTAGTTTGGTTACAAAATACGCAAGAATGCGCATTTTGGCCGAAACTACGACTCGTCACTGAGCCTAGATAACGTGGTAATCAGTAGGTATGGTCACTATGGACCATAACCATCGTGATCACGCTCATGTTATGAAGTTCCATGAACTTCACATTGACCACAAGCTGGTCAATGCAGAAAGTCAACAAAACGTTGACTTTCGGACTCGAAAAGCGAATAAAAGAACGAAAGAAGACTTACGGAGGGTCCCTGAGTGCTAATCAAGATCAAATAGCTCAGGTATGAAACAATGGTTCCAACTTAGAGCCTTAAGATCTGATTTTGTGATTTTTACACTAAAGGGGGGGGGTATTTATAGGAAAGGTGGAACCGTTAGGATCGTTTTATCGAATATCGTGCCTTGATCTCGTGCGTACATGTGTCCAAGGGTTAAATACACTGAACTTGGCCCTTGGCCCTTCATTTGGGTGAAAAGGCATCGCCCCTTGATCGAACGAAAGGCCAGATTCTGCATTAAATGCAAAATCTTCTGTCAGACATCCTTATGCGGCCCGCCTACACATTTGGGCAAACCTTATGCGGGCCGCCTGGCCCCTCTGATCTGCACCACTTGCAGAATTTACATATTTGGCCCCTGTTGCGTTTTTAAGCCATTTCCAGCCCTTTCAAGACCTGTAAAGCCATCTTTAAGGCCCTAAAACGATGCCTAAACATTGTGGACATGAAACATGCCCAAAAATATGTCGGATGTCGGTTCGTTTGGCCGTACGATCGCGATGTTCGCTTAATTACGACGGAATGCGCATAAGCGTGAAAGACGATCCAAATGACGCGACAAATGGATTTTTCTCATGCCAAACACTAAGGCATAATATAAGGATGCTTAGATGTCCGGATGTATTCAGAACGTGAGTTATGCGCGAAAGTGCAAACTTATGCACTTTTTGACACTTTTAGTCCCTGAATGATCCAAAAGTTTGTTTTAGCATACCAAACCCCTCAAAGCCTATTTCTAAGCTATGTAAAGGATATATATGGTATGTTTAACTTATGGACATGTTCCGGAATGTTCGTTACAGTTCAAATTGGCATACTTTCGCAGTTTGTCAAGTTTAGTCCCTGTAAGCGAATTAACTTGTTTTTGCCATACCAAAGCCTTCAAAACTTATTTCTAAGTTATGTAAAGGTTATTTAAGGTATGTTAAGTGTATGATGGTCTCCCGGAGTATTTGTCGCATTAAACTGAGTACGTTTATGCACCAGTTTGCGTATAATTCTCAAGAAAGCGTTGTAGAGTATGAAATTGAACAAGAATTGATATGTGCAAAGCATACACATATTTATACAAATCCCAAGTATGAAATACAATATTTCCTTGGTTTGGCATTTGTTTGATGGTTGAAGTGACACAGGTGTCACAGTCTCCCCTACTTTAGGAAATTTCGTCCCGAAATTTAATTCTAGAGGAAACTCGTGAGGACAGGTGTGAAGGTTTCGCCTTATAATAGATCCATTGAACCCTTAGGTAAAACCCTGGGCCATGTTAGGATTCTTAGCGAATTTGTTAACCCTCAGAGTGAATTCCTTGTAATAATAAAACATGGAATTTTGAACTATGGATAGAAGAATGTTTCTTATGAAGACTTATCATAGGAAACTTGGTGTGTGATTGAGATCAGAATTAGGGGAGTGTGAGAATAAATGACATTGGTCGAGGTCCGAGACTTCTCCCGTATCATTATTCTTGCCACTAGGTCTTAACACATGATGAAGCTTCCTGTGGCTCCTGTGCACTGAATTCCATAATTATGTAGGCCTCCATAATTACGTAATTCCTTGCACAGTCCGCACAGTCCATTTCATAATGCGTAGGAAAATTACTTGAATAAACATGAAGCGATTCGACTAGACCACCAAAGGATCCTTTTCATTAGATCAACGAACGATCTTTTTAACTAGATCAACACATGATCTTCTTAACTAGACCGTCGTACGATCTCTTTAAATAGACCACTTAAGGGATCATTTTTAGTTACATCATCACATGATATTTCTAATCAGATTTTCAAAATCAATTTGTTCAAGCAGACCATTCAAGAGGTCCAATTATAGAATAATACTTTATAACCCGAGGGACTTAACTACAATGTTGAAATCCATTAAGGGTTTAAGATAGTATCTTTAGATATCCTATTATGAATCTCTCGTATGAAGATATGAAAGATTCTATGAGGATTTGGATGGATCACATACAACCACAAAACATGTAAGAAAGCACAAATTTAGTTAACTTGATTCTTCATTTTGTTACCTTTAGGTATGGATATTCAAAGCACACTAGGAATCCAATCCATGGATTTCAATTGGTACTTTAATGATTTTTAAGGATCTATCTATAAAGATAGTGGGATTCTCGATAAGAGTTTGACTTTGTTTCTTAAAAGAAACGAGAGTTTAAGGTTCTTGGGGAGATCACAAGTGATCATAATATGACAGAACCATACGAGTAGTTTGTTTTTGGGTTGACATCATAAAGTTGCATCAAGCATTCACACAAACGCATAAATTTTGCAGAAATAAAAACAACAAATCTTTATTTATGTAGCAACGGATTTGTCTTGAAGTGTCAAAAGATAGCAACTAAGGAAATACAAAACACTAATTGTTCACTGCTGCATCATTGTTCATGTTTGCCTCATTGATGTTGAACACTCGTCCACGCGCTGGAGGTATGTTAACAAGCCTTGGGCAATTGTTTCTGTAGTGGGTAAGGTCACCACAGTTATAACATGACCCTGGAGGGAACCGTGCTTGAACAGCAGCAGGGTTTGCAGCAGCTTGATTTGCATAACGACAAACATTGATCAAATGTCCCAACCGCCCACAGTGGGTACATTTGTGACACTGCTCTTGCTCTAGATGATGACGGTTGCATTTGTTGCACAACGGTGCGGTACCAACATAGTTTTGTCTTTTACGAGGTTGTGTTGGCTGGTTTGGTGCAACTTGTTTGTCTTGAGCAGTTACAGCGTAGCTTTGAGAGGCTTTGCGCTTTTTCTTCTTGGACACCTCAGCACTTTCTTCCTTTGGTTCCACATGAGCAGTCTTGTCAGATGGTCTTAAGTCGCCCTTCCGAAACAGCTTGCGCTTCCTGATTTGGGATTCAGTTAGAGTGGCAGCCAATTCAATGGCTTGTCTGACAGTAGTAGGGTTGCTGCCAGTAACGATGTCCTGAACTACGTCAGGAAGCCCATCAATGTATTTCTCAATCGCCTTATCCAGAGGCGTAACCATAGTAGGGCATAACAAGCTCAATTCCTCATAGCGATCAGTATAGGCTCGATGTTCCCCACTGTCTTGCTTTAAATCATCAAATTCCCTTTCTAGAGCCCTAAGCTCATGACGAGGACAGAACTCCTTCATCATAAGAGCCCTAAGCTCGGCCCAAGTCTGTGCTAATGCAACCTCTGCACCGCGGTCTCGCATAACCCCGTTCCACCACGTAAGAGCCCTCTTCTGAAACACACTCGAAGAAAACTCGACCTTGCGATTTTCAGGACACTGAACGTGACGGAAAGTATTCTCAATGCTCTCGAACCATTGAAGAAGCCCAGTTGCTCCCTCAGAACCATTAAACTTGAGCGGTTTAGCCGAGTTAAAAATCTTGAAATTGCATGGAGCATTGTTGTTGTTGTTGATGGCTTGAGTTATTTGAGCATAAAGAATTGGGAAGGCAGCAGCCATTTGTTGCGCGATAATTTCCGCCAGTTCGGCATTTGCCATTTGATTGTCGCGTCGAGGAGGCATTCTTAAAAGAGGAAACATGAGAGGAAACGAGTGAGAGAATTAGACGAAAAGAATGAGATGAAACATATTTGATGAAAACAAGGATAGTGGTCATTTGTTTGTTACTACAAAGCAACAAACGACCTCGGTGATTAATCAAAGTAAATAGGCCAAAAATAATGTATCGCGAAGACATGCTCGCCTATAAGTGGACACTCACCCCAAGAGTTCCCAGGTAAGAGTGACTGGTCCGATTATGTGGATTTGTACGAACACTCTAGCCTTAGACAGAAAACTCAGGGTACAGACATCCACTCTTCCGGATTGCACGTGTTCACATTATTTAGACCAACTTTGACGAGAGTTTTGAAAACTCAAAGGGGTTCAAAACCTTATAACAGAGGGTTCAAAACCTAGTAATCAATCATCCTAGAACGGATGATTAGTTTTCAAAGCGGTTTTGAAATTTATGTTCTTGTTGCGGTCGTCGCCTAAGGGTAGGTGACGGTGTTGTTTTATGACTAAACGCAAGTAAACTCGCGTTAGGGTCCTAGGAAGGTTATAGACTAGGTCAAAGCATTACTAATAACCTAATTCCCTATAACCATGAGCTCTGATACCAACTTTTCTGTCACACCCGACCACGTGTAACAACAAAACGTGGCGGAAACGTCGGGGAGTGTTGTAACAGAATCATTGTTTCATAACACATGGAAATTTAAATATTGTTTTATTGATTTAATGAACTCGTTGTTCTATTACAATCACATAAGTACAACTATGATCTTCCAAGTTTTAAAGTTGTTAAGGCACGAGTCCATCCTAAATGTAGCATGCATCAACAATCATCTCAAGACAGCACCTGAAACATGTGTAAAAATAGGTACGTCAGCATAAAAATGCCTGTGAGATACATAGGTTTTGTGAAAACGGAGTTCATGACTTATGTTTGAGAAAATGTTTAGTCATGAACTTTGTAAATTTGCTTTGTCTTGTAAGTCATTTGAAAAACGATAGGATCAGATGATATGTATAAATAAGAGAATAATGTATGGTTAACTGAATAACCATGTAAAATGAGTTTGTATAAGTTAAGTTGTTTGAAAAACAATGTTTTAATAAAACGTTTATGGTATATATAAAATATACCTTGGTTTTAAGAAAGTTGAATAAGTAATATATTAAAATATATTTCAGTTCCAATATTGTTAACCCATGTGTACTAAATAACGCCACGGTATGTAATGCAATGAAAACACTTATATATAAGAAGTACCAGCGGCGTATCTACCATGTTTTCATCACATTACACTCGTTCCGTTATCTAAACACTAACCAAAACCAAATCGTTTGATAGATAGTATATTAAATATACTTTAGTTGTTCAAAATAATAGTTTTGAGTAGTATATTACAAGTATACCTTGGATTTATACATAACACATTAAACCATGTTTTAGTTTTGTAACTAACATATCAGTATATGCTTTGGATGTGATAAATAACATATTAAACTATGTTTTAGTTATGTAAGTAACAAATCACAATATGCTTTGGATGATTACAAAATATATGTTGGTTCTGTAAAACACCACACATGAGAGTATATCAAACTATACTTTTTGGGAGTATATCAAAATATACTTTAAAGGTGCGATTTAAGAATTCATTCAGACCTGGTGCATCAAACTACACCTTTGAGACTATAAGGATACCACAAAGGAAATCCCTATTTGGATGGAGAAACAAATTGGTTTCAGACATTCCATGACAACAGGAATGGGGTGTCTAGTCCTATAGCGCTATATCATACTACCAATCGGTCTGGTGAACAAAATAAGTACTATTCCAACAATTACTTTTGTAGTCTTTGAGAAATCAGTGTTTAAACCATAGATAGTCATTTCGTTTGTCAAAAGATAAATACTAACATGTATAATCAATTATACTTTGAAATCATGAAAATAACAGATAGGTACACATGCTTCACCCCAAAACAGTTGAAAACAGTAAAAGAGGGGAACTATGTACTCACCTGAGATTGCTTTGGATTCCTTGTATAATAACCGGATAATGCTAAAGATCACGGAATATCAACGGCACCTAATAGGTAGCTTATGTTAATATACCGGACCAAATCGGAAGGATCGGACAGTACGCGGGTTCGTAAACCAAACGAGTATGGAGACTCGTGTAATATGGCTTAGCAAAGCCTACATACTAAAATGAAACCTAATCTAAGTGCTTACGGTCCATCACGACCCGTTTAGGTAGCTTATGCTACCCTAACGCGTCGTTCGCGTAGAACGCGTTCGGGACGCCTAACATTGCGACCACACGGTATAACCTCGGAAGGTTATAGCTATGGTCACCTAATGTGTTTGGTCGGGTGCTAATGACCGACCAAATGGGTCGGGTTCGAAAGTATAAGCGATGGTTTAAATCGCTTACCTTACGACCCTATATAAGCACTAAACCAAAAGTGACGAGCTAAGCATGTTAGAACATGCTTAACTAAGTTTAGAAACAGGTTTGGCATCAAAACAAACGGCTTTGATGCCCACGAGTAGTTTGGTTACAAAATACGCAAGAATGCGCATTTTGGCCGAAACTACGACTCGTCACTGAGCCTAGATAACGTGGTAATCAGTAGGTATGGTCACTATGGACCATAACCATCGTGATCACGCTCATGTTATGAAGTTCCATGAACTTCACATTGACCACAAGCTGGTCAATGCAGAAAGTCAACAAAACGTTGACTTTCGGACTCGAAAAGCGAATAAAAGAACGAAAGAAGACTTACGGAGGGTCCCCGAGTGCTAATCAAGATCAAATAGCTCAGGTATGAAACAATGGTTCCAACTTAGAGCCTTAAGATCTGATTTTGTGATTTTTACACTAAAGGGGGGGGGGGTATTTATAGGAAAGGTGGAACCGTTAGGATCGTTTTACCGAATATCGTGCCTTGATCTCGTGCGTACATGTGTCCAGGGGTTAAATACACTGAACTTGGCCCTTGGCCCTTCATTTGGGTGAAAAGGCATCGCCCCTTGATCGAACGAAAGGCCAGATTCTGCATTAAATGCAAAATCTTCTGTCAGACATCCTTATGCGGCCCGCCTACACATTTGGGCAAACCTTACGCGGGCCGCCTGGCCCCTCTGATCTGCACCACTTGCAGAATTTACATATTTGGCCCCTGTTGCGTTTTTAAGCCATTTCCAGCCCTTTCAAGACCTGTAAAGCCATCTTTAAGGCCCTAAAACGATGCCTAAACATTGTGGACATGAAACATGCCCAAAAATATGTCGGATGTCGGTTCGTTTGGCCGTACGATCGCGATGTTCGCTTAATTACGACGGAATGCGCATAAGCGTGAAAGACGATCCAAATGACGCGACAAATGGATTTTTCTCATGCCAAACACTAAGGCATAATATAAGGATGCTTAGATGTCCGGATGTATTCAGAACGTGAGTTATGCGCGAAAGTGCAAACTTATGCACTTTTTGACACTTTTAGTCCCTGAATGATCCAAAAGTTTGTTTTAGCATACCAAACCCCTCAAAGCCTATTTCTAAGCTATGTAAAGGATATATATGGTATGTTTAACTTATGGACATGTTCCGGAATGTTCGTTACAGTTCAAATTGGCATACTTTCGCAGTTTGTCAAGTTTAGTCCCTGTAAGCGAATTAACTTGTTTTTGCCATACCAAAGCCTTCAAAACTTATTTCTAAGTTATGTAAAGGTTATTTAAGGTATGTTAAGTGTATGATGGTCTCCCGGAGTATTTGTCGCATTAAACTGAGTACGTTTATGCACCAGTTTGCGTATAATTCTCAAGAAAGCGTTGTAGAGTATGAAATTGAACAAGAATTGATATGTGCAAAGCATACACATATTTATACAAATCCCAAGTATGAAATACAATATTTCCTTGGTTTGGCATTTGTTTGATGGTTGAAGTGACACAGGTGTCACAGTCTCCCCTACTTTAGGAAATTTCGTCCCGAAATTTAATTCTAGAGGAAACTCGTGAGGACAGGTGTGAAGGTTTCGCCTTATAATAGATCCATTGAACCCTTAGGTAAAACCCTGGGCCATGTTAGGATTCTTAGCGAATTTGTTAACCCTCAGAGTGAATTCCTTGTAATAATAAAACATGGAATTTTGAACTATGGATAGAAGAATGTTTCTTATGAAGACTTATCATAGGAAACTTGGTGTGTGATTGAGATCAGAATTAGGGGAGTGTGAGAATAAATGACATTGGTCGAGGTCCGAGACTTCTCCCGTATCATTATTCTTGCCACTAGGTCTTAACACATGATGAAGCTTCCTGTGGCTCCTGTGCACTGAATTCCATAATTATGTAGGCCTCCATAATTACGTAATTCCTTGCACAGTCCGCACAGTCCATTTCATAATGCGTAGGAAAATTACTTGAATAAACATGAAGCGATTCGACTAGACCACCAAAGGATCCTTTTCATTAGATCAACGAACGATCTTTTTAACTAGATCAACACATGATCTTCTTAACTAGACCGTCGTACGATCTCTTTAAATAGACCACTTAAGGGATCATTTTTAGTTACATCATCACATGATATTTCTAATCAGATTTTCAAAATCAATTTGTTCAAGCAGACCATTCAAGAGGTCCAATTATAGAATAATACTTTATAACCCGAGGGACTTAACTACAATGTTGAAATCCATTAAGGGTTTAAGATAGTATCTTTAGATATCCTATTATGAATCTCTCGTATGAAGATATGAAAGATTCTATGAGGATTTGGATGGATCACATACAACCACAAAACATGTAAGAAAGCACAAATTTAGTTAACTTGATTCTTCATTTTGTTACCTTTAGGTATGGATATTCAAAGCACACTAGGAATCCAATCCATGGATTTCAATTGGTACTTTAATGATTTTTAAGGATCTATCTATAAAGATAGTGGGATTCTCGATAAGAGTTTGACTTTGTTTCTTAAAAGAAACGAGAGTTTAAGGTTCTTGGGGAGATCACAAGTGATCATAATATGACAGAACCATACGAGTAGTTTGTTTTTGGGTTGACATCATAAAGTTGCATCAAGCATTCACACAAACGCATAAATTTTGCAGAAATAAAAACAACAAATCTTTATTTATGTAGCAACGGATTTGTCTTGAAGTGTCAAAAGATAGCAACTAAGGAAATACAAAACACTAATTGTTCACTGCTGCATCATTGTTCATGTTTGCCTCATTGATGTTGAACACTCGTCCACGCGCTGGAGGTATGTTAACAAGCCTTGGGCAATTGTTTCTGTAGTGGGTAAGGTCACCACAGTTATAACATGACCCTGGAGGGAACCGTGCTTGAACAGCAGCAGGGTTTGCAGCAGCTTGATTTGCATAACGACAAACATTGATCAAATGTCCCAACCGCCCACAGTGGGTACTACCTACTTTGTTATTTCATAAACCAAAGTATAATCAAAATATACTTTGGGACAAACATTGATCAAATGTGCTATCAAGTATCATCCGGGTAAAGCTAATGTGGTAGCTGATGCACTCAGCCGAAAAGAGACGAAGCCTAAACGTGTTCGCGCATTACAGCTCACTATTCATTCTAACCTTCCTGATAAGATTCGTACGGCTCAGACTGAGGCATTGAAGGAAGAAAACATCGAAGCTGAGGGTTTACGAGGTATGAAAAAGCAGCTTGAGCAGAGATCTGATGGCATCTATTATATTATGGAAAGGGTATGGATTCCTCTGTTTGGTGACCTCAGAGAACTTGTGATGGATGAAGCGCACAAGTCACGATATTCTATTCATCCGGGGTCGGATAAGATGTATCAGGATCTTAAAGTTTTGTATTGGTGGCCGAATATGAAAGCTCTCATCGCTACATACGTGAGTAAATGTTTGACTTGCGCTAGAGTCAAAGCAGAGCATCAGAAGCCTTCGGGTTTACTTCAGCAGCCAGAGATACCCACATGGAAGTGGGAACAGATCGCCATGGATTTCGTTACAGGGTTACCAAGAACTCAGGCTGGAAATGACACTATTTGGGTGATGGTTGACCGTCTCACGAAGTCAGCACATTTCCTGGCAATCAAAGAAACAGACAAGTTTTCTCAGTTGGCAGCAGTATATCTTAAAGAGGTGGTGTCTAGACACGGGGTGCCAACTTCTATTATCTCAGATCGAGATCCGCGTTTCACTTCTGAATTATGGCAGTCAATGCATAAATCGTTCGGTTCCCAACTCGATATGAGTACTGCCTATCACCCACAGACGGATGGTCAGAGCGAGCGCACCATTCAGACACTTGAAGACATGTTGCGGGCGTGTGTGATTGATTTTGGGAAGGGGTGGGAGAAACACTTGCCATTGATAGAGTTCTCCTACAACAACAGCTACCATACAAGTATTCAGGCAGCTCCGTTCGAAGCACTATATGGGAGAAAGTGTCGTTCTCCTCTCTGTTGGGCTGAGGTGGGTGACAGCTAGATCACAGGTCCTGAACTCGTGCTTGAAACTTCGAAAAAGATTGTTCAGATCTGGAATCGTATGGCAGCGGCGCGTGATCGTCAGAAAAGCTATGCCGATAAGCGTAGAAAACCTTTGGAATTCGAAGTTAATGATCGGGTTATGTTGAAAGTTTCGCCGTGGAAGGGCGTTGTACGCTTCGGGAAGCGTGGCAAGCTTAATCCACGCTACGTTGGGCCATTCAAAATTGTGGAGCGGATCGGTAAAGTCGTTTATAAGCTTGAGTTACCTGCTGAGTTGGGTAATGTTCACGATGTCTTCCATGTCTCACAGTTGAAGAAGTGTTTGTCTAATGAAACACTGGTTGTGCCGTTTCGAGAGTTAAAGATCGACGACAAGTTACAGTTTGTTGAAGAGCCTATTGAGATCATGGACCGGAGGTCAAAGTTCGTAAACATAGTCGTATTCCGATTATGAGAGTTCGTTGGAACTCAAGACGCGGACCGGAGTTCACGTGGGAGTGTGAGGATCAGATGAAGCTTAAATATCCTCAACTTTTCCCTAAAGACAAGTCTAAA
The DNA here is from genome assembly GCF_002127325.2 of Helianthus annuus. NCBI lineage: Eukaryota > Viridiplantae > Streptophyta > Magnoliopsida > Asterales > Asteraceae > Helianthus > Helianthus annuus. Next base: position 46,559,116 of record NC_035439.2, on the reverse strand, counting down.
ACTGGTAAAGCTGGCAAATTTCGGGACGAAATTCATCTCCAAGTTGGGGATGATGTGACACCTTAACAAATTCCGCGACAATCTTGATTTCCTCACTTCACCCCTCAGTGTTTACTTGTCAAATTTCAGGACGAAATTTCTTTCAAGTTGGGGATGATGTGACAAACCGAAATTCCAAGGTTAGTGTCGTCTAACCTCGTAAATTTTTTATTTTGTATTATTCCTGTTACACTACGTTTTTTTATCACACGTTATGATGAACGACTGTTATTTGTTATTTGTTAAACATTAACGTAAACGGGAATCATCATCCGTATGTTTGGGCCTTAGGTTAGTTGGGTCGCACTTATTACATTTCCTTTCAGCCCACGTACACACACACAATTCATTCTAGGCCGAATTACACGAGCCGAAGCCCAAACCGAGCATCTCTGTGCATCGAACTTATGTTTGGCTTAGTTAAGTCCAAAGTATATTGGGTGATGGGGCCATACAAAGTGTTATCAACCCACGAGGATTTGTCATTTTTTTATTATTTGTTTTGTCCAATCACTTTGATAACAGTTATCAACTTTAATACTGACATTGGCCTTTAATGATTGCATGTGAACACTGTTAGTTTGCATGTGATAATAACTAAAGCCCATGTGATTCAAATTGGAGGTCTAATCAGAGTGTATTGAGTGTTCGGCCCATGTGTTTGCATATGAAAGGAAATCTATGCAGCCCACTTACTGTTGTCGGCCAGTCATTTTTGGTCCAATAAGTCTTTGTTCTGATCAGGATCATCACGCGGATCCATTTATTGCAATACATAAAGTGACGGACCATGTGGTAATTGTAAGGGTTGATCTCGGTTCATACACACGCCCACCTAGTGAGAGATGGGCTATTATGTTGGGCCATTGGGTGGTCACGGGTTTATAGGCAATCGCATAAGTTACATCTCAAAACAAGAAGCAAACACAAACCCTACTTTCCTCTCATTAGTTCGTACGGCAACAAGTGATCCCATCTCCTTCGAAACATCATTCTGTTGGATCGAGTCTGCGGTTAGTGGTTTGTTTTCATGATTAATTTCTATTCATTTGATCTTGCTATACGTACAAAGTGCCTACATGTGATACGTGATAATTATGCTATGTGAACAAAGTAAGTTGCTAGAATGAAAAACGAGAAGTCAGTTACGTGATGTGTCAATTGGTATGATAAACAGAATTGATGTTGATAAGAACATAGAGTTATATAATGTTAAGAAAGTTCATAACGCTGGTTCATGAAAGATTGATTGATAAATTATGATATGGTAAGCGGTATGAAATTGGACGTTCATGTTACTTAATTCTAGGAATGATGAAATAGTTGCTGACCCGCGAACTGATTACACAACATGGTCACACCACACATTAGACATAACTCGATTGGGCCGGGCACATATTGGTTAACATTGGGCCTGATTGGATCGAACAGAGTCATGGCTAGCATATCAATGATTAAGAGATGTTGATGTTGCAAATTGTTTAGGTGATCCAATCAGTAGTGCTAACATATAATGTAATTAATTGTATGTCCAATTAAGCTATGTGTTAAATTGAAACTGTGAAGTTGTTTGTTGGACCAATGTGTGTGAAATAATGACAAGAATTGTTATGAGATTATATGCATGTAAATGAGCATGTAATCTACTAGTAAGCTGTGCACATTTATATTTGGCCTTGAAATGTGTGATAAGTAGATGATGTGAATGTGTGTATGACATGGTTGGATAGTTACATACTAGCGATTATTGGTTGCTATAATCGGATAAATAAACTGTTATGATTCGAAGTAGATGGGTGCGCTACGTGAACTGTATATGTTTGATGCGAATCCTGAATACGTGAAATAGTTGTAACTGACTGTGTCGATAACCCTTTTAGGGCATGGTTGATCAAACTGTTAAACGAGTAGATAATCTTACCGAGCAAAACCAAGGTGAGTTCACTACATTCGAGCATGCGTCCCAGTGGTTGGGGACAGTCAGTGGGTATCCCGTGGAGGGATAAGTCTTTTGGGTAAAAACGGGTATATTGGTTAATATTCTCACCTATCAATCTTGTAAGTCCCTTATTATGTTACCTGGAGGGTAACGGGTATTAGTTGGTAGCGCTACTTAGGTTTGGCACCCTCACACCGCTCCTAGAGAGGACGGTTGTGAACTAATGACCCAGTCGTGGCCCAGTACTAGATAGGAGTACGTGGGAAGGGCAGTCATGTATTTCAGGAGCCGTCTTGTTCGGAATTGAGATATTAACAATATTACTTGCATTGGTTATTGAACTGTTTTACATTCAACTGGTAACAAACGTTTTCTTAAACTGTGGACTCGCCAGCTTTGTCTGATACACTTGTTACATGCTCGCAGGTCGTTAGGTGATTGAAACAGGAGCTTGCTGGCTGGAGAGCAAGAGTGGTCATGGTCATACCAACGGGATTATTTGTCAAATACTTATTTATTATGATTGAATTCGTATTTACCTTATGATACTTTAATGCTTCCGCTGAACTTGTGATTTTGAATAACTTATGATTGGAATTGTTATTACTTAATTGATGGAACTTTATTACAACTTGTGATTCAATGTAATTAGTGGCTCATTGCTAGTAGTCACACGCCTAACAGGGACACTCCCTAGGTGGTAATTTGAGGGTGTGACATTGTGATTCCTAGGGAGGTAGTCAGAAAGGTTCAAGACAGGTTTGAAAATGTTCTATTTGGTTATTTTTTGGGGAACAGATTACCGTTTCCAGTAGTCGAGTATTATGTTAAAAATGTTTGGGCAAAATTTGGTTTTACTAAGGTTATGATGAACTCGGAAGGTTTTTTCTTTTTCAAGTTTGATACAAAAGAAGGAATGATCAAGGTTCTTGATGGTGGGCCGTGGTTAATTCGCAAAATCCCGTTATTACTTAACATATGGTCTCCATCGAGTAGCTTAAAAAAGGAGGGGATTAAGTCAGTTCCTGTGTGGGTTAAAATGCACAATGTTCCTATTGCTATTTATACTGATGATGGCTTAAGTCTGTTAGCATCAAAAATTGGGGTTCCAAAAAGGTTGGATAGTTATACGGCGGACATGTGTGCTAATAGCTGGGGCAGGAGTAGCTTTGCTAGGGCCTTGATAGAAGTTAATGCTGATGAAGAGCTAAAGGAACATATAGTTGTTGCAATTCCGAAACTGGAGGAAGAGGGATTTATCATGGAAAGGATATCGGTTGAATACGAATGGAAACCACAGCGTTGTTCGACATGCTGCATTTTTGGTCATAATGATCAAAATTGTCCGAAAAGTTCTCATGCTAATCCCAAACAAGTTACTGTTGATGATGAAGGGTTTATTACTGACCGAAGAAAGGTTGCGAAAGTTGGAGCTATGCAAAGGAAACAAAAAACAAAATTTTTTTATAGACAAAAATCTAACAAGACAGGAGCGAGCACGTCTGGAACAAAGAAGGATTCAGGTTCGGGGTCGAGTACGTTCAATGTTAAAACTTCGAATGCATTTGATATTCTCGACTCAGGAGAGGGGGATGGGAATGAGAGTATACCTAGTAACATAAATGGCACGGATGAGAAGGGCGTTCATACGACTCATGGCATAGACGAGATGTTTGATGATATTCCGATGGAAATGGCTAAGTTTATGTCAAATAATCAGCAAATTAATATCTCTGAGGGGGCAAGCACTCCCGGTTCATCGGGTTTAAATGGGTAGTTTAATGTCTTGGAATATTAGGGGCTTGAACTGGCCTCTGAAACAAAGTGAGGTTCGTACTATTGTTGCTGAAAATAATTTAGAGTTGTGTGCTATACTTGAGTCGCATGTGGATGTTGGTAATCTGGCTAAAGTCTGTAAGTTTATGTTTCGTAATTGGAACTGGACTTCGAATGGTGGTGTATGTAGTCGTGGTACAAGAATCATTTTGGGATGGAACGCGGATAATCTAGATGTTATGGTCCTTGCTCAGTCGGATCAAATTATGCATACTCAGGTTATTTTTAAGGCTACCAAGAGAGTTCTTTTTTGTTCTTTTGTTTATGCGGAGAACAAGTATATAGATCGGAGATCGCTTTGGGCTGAATTATGTAAGCATAAGATGTTTTGTCATGACAAACCATGGGTGGTTATGGGGGATTTTAACTCCGCTCTCAACTTTGAAGATTCGTTATGTGGGGGTTCTAAACAGTCTATTGGCATGCGAGAATTTCAGGATTGTATCCTAAAAACTGAGTTGATGGATATAAATTCTCATGGATTGCAATATACATGGAATCAAAAGCCTAAGAGTGGAGTTGGCTTATTGAAAAAGATAGATCGAATAATGGGTAATGTTACGTTTTTGGACCAGTTTCCTTCTGCTTATGCGATATTTCATCCATTTCGAGTTTCGGATCACACTCCTTGCATTCTAAAAATTCTCGGCTCTAGTGGGTTTCGGCCAAGGCCTTTTAAGTTTCCAAACTTTATTGCCACCAAGCCAGAATTTAAGGAGATTGTTAAACTAGAATGGACGAAGACTGTGGAAGGGATTGCTATGCTTTCGGTTGTAAAGAAGTTGAGGAATTTAAACCGAGGCTGAGAAAGCTTTTATTCAATCAGGGAAACTTGCATGTGAAAGTTAATAACCTGAGGAAGGAGCTAGACGAGCTTCAAGGTCGGGTTGATAGTAATCCGTGGAATGGTCAGTTGCGTCAACGGGAAGCTCAATATCTTAAAGATTTTCAAGCGGCTGCCTATGATGAGGAATGCTTTCTGAAACAGAAGTCTAAGGTAGAATGGCTTTGTGCAGGGGACTCGAACACAAAATATTTTCATAACATTGTAAAATCTAGGAATGCTAGAGCAAGGATTTATAGTGTTATGGATATTATGGGGGTTAGACATGAAGGAGAGGATGTTGCTGATGCTATGGTTCTACATTATCCAAACTTTTTGGGCATGGAGCATCCGGTCGAGACTACGAACATGGGAAATTTGTTTTCTAATGTGCTCAGTAACGAAGATGCGGAGAATATGATTCGTCCGGTTACTTGTAAGGAGGTGAAGAACGCCATGTTTAGTATTGGAGAGGACAAGGCCCCTGGGCCGGATGGGTATACATTGACTTTTTTCAAAAAAGCATGGGAGATTGTCGGGAATGAAGTTACTAATGCGGTTCTACAGTTCTTTGAAAATGGTAAACTTCTTAAACAGATTAATCACACTATTCTTGCCTTGCTCCCGAAAAAAGACATCCCGGATTCAGTGTTAGATTATCGGCCGATATCATGTTAAATGTATTGTACAAATGTATAAGCAAAATCATTACTGATCGTTTGAAAGGTAGTTTGGGATCGCTTGTTAGCATTAACCAATCAGCCTTTGTGCCGGGTCGGAAGATTTCGGATAACATTCTTCTCACACAGGAATTGATGCATAACTATCATTTGAACAAGGGCCCGTCTAGGTGTGCATTTAAGATTGATATCCAGAAAGCATACGACACTGTCAATTGGAGTTTTTTGGAGGATGTTCTGGGTCGGTTTGGGTTTCATCATAAAATGGTGAACTGGATCATGACGTGTGTGTCCACGGTGTCGTACTCGTTATGCATTAATGGTAGTCTGCATGGTTACTTCAGGGGTAAGCGGGGCTTAAGGCAAGGTGATCCTATGTCGCCCTACTTATTTACGCTAGTCATGGAGGTATTATCGCTTCTGCTTAAGCGAGCAGCTAGTATGCCTTTTAAATATCATGCTCACTGTGCTAAGGAGAAGATAATCAACGTGTCGTTTGCTGATGATTTATTTATCTTTGTGCATGGTGATGTGGTCTCTGTCAAGAAAATAAAAGAAGCGATGGAGATTTTTACTAATATCTCAGGTCTTGCACCTAGCCCAGCTAAGAGTACGGTGTTTTTTTGCAATGTGCCACACTCAGTTCGGCAGGAAATTCTGAATATTATGCCTTACCAGGAGGGTGTCCTCCCTATCCGCTATCTTGGGGTTCCTCTTATTTCGTCAAGACTGTTATATAAAGATTGAATGATTCTCATTGAGCGTATGGATAAAAAGATTGTTAATTGGGCAACAAAAGCTTTATCGTTTGCTGGTAGGTTACAGCTTATTAACTCGGTTCTCTCATCGATGCACATTTACTGGGCCTCAGTTTTCATTATTCCGGCTAGGGTTATTAATGAACTTGAAAAGCGTATTCGCAGATTTTTGTGTAATGCGGGTTCAGATGGTAGAATTCGTGCCAAGGTTGCATGGAACGAAGTGTGTTTGCCGAAAAATGAGGGTGGATTGGGCATTAGAAGCATTTCTGATGTCAATAAATCGCTCATGGCAAACCATATTTGGAGTATTATCACGAAGCGGGATTCTATTTGGGTTCGTTGGATTCATGATTATAAGCTTAAAGGTCGGAATTTTTGGGATATTCCGTGTCGTGGGAGTATGAGTTAGGGATGGCAAAAGATCTTATCTATTCGCCATATCATTCGGCCTCACATATGGTCTTCTATTCAGAGTGGGTCTCGAACCAATGTGTGGAGTGATATGTGGTGCTCGTTAAGTCCGATTAGTTCCTTTATTTCTCCTCGGGCCATTGCCAATGCTGGTTTCTCGTTACAGTCTACAGTCGCAGACGTTATTGATCAAAATGGAAATTGGAAGTGGCCGCAAGCTTGGCTGGATCTCTTTTCGGTGTTATTCACGATCTCGGTTCCGACTATAGTTCCTAACTCTATTGATCGTTTGGTGTGGAAAGATTTGGATGGGAAAACTGGTGAATTCCAATCGGCTCAGGTGTGGAATACAATTCAATTCGGAATAGGGAGAATCAGGTGATGTGGTCTAACATGGTTTGGTTTTCTCAATGCATTCCGAGGCACTCATTTCATTTGTGGCTATCGTTTCGAAATAAATTAAAAACTCAGGACCGGTTGACAGCTTGGGAAGCAGGGAGTCTTACAAATTTAAATTTGATGTGTTGTCCGCTATGTTACTCGGATCGTGATAGTCGGGATCACTTATTTTTCCGATGCTCTTTTGCGGAGCAAGTGTGGAGTAACGTGAAGGAATTGGTTCAGCTGAGGAGCGTGGATAATACTTGGGAATCGTTATTAAGTTGGGCGGATCAACATTCAAGTTCTAAGAAAGCGGATAACGTTGTGTATAAGTTGTTGATTACGGCTTCGTCTTACTACATCTGGCAAGAGAGGAATAACAGAATGTTTAAAAATCATAAGAGGACGGTAACTCAAGTAATTGAGGTAATTAAAAACTCGGTTCGATTGCGTATCATGGGATTCAGGTTTCGGGCGGCTACAACTAAGGAAAGGATTTTCAAGTTGTGGAAGATTGAAGAGAACGAAGATAATGTAGTGAAGCCAGGCTAAGTTGTGTGCGTTTTGTGTCTAGGTTTGGCTTGGTTGTTTTTTGTTTGGTTGACTGTTGTTTTGGTTGTTTTGTTGGATGTTTTGCTTGTTTTCCTAGGCTTGGTCTGTCAAGTCTAGTTGGTGTGTCGCTCTGATACACCCTCGTTCTTATTTGGTTATTTATAAAATTCATCGGGGTAACCCTTTACCCAAAAAAAAATCTCTTGAAATCTAATTAGATTACTTAACTATCCATCAAACTTACACTTTACCCCCCCCCCCATGTAAGTGGACGGTCACATGGTGGCCCCACCTTTGATCTTGTGTAATCTTCTCTTGATCTCCTTGATCTTCCTTAGATTTGATGAAAGATCTTGCTTAGTACTTTTGGAACACATTACCCATTGGACTAACCCTAAACTTGGTTATAAGAGTAACATAGGAGATCATAACATCATTCATCTCTCACCCACTAACACACACTCCATCTCCTTCTCTCCCCTCCATTCTCGGCCGAACTCCAAGCACCACACCAGCACCATTTTCATCCAACTTCAATTCATCCCAAGGTTTACACAAGGTGCTAGAAGGTGTTTAAGGAAGTGTGGAGCTTGTGGATCTTGAAGGACCTCTCCTGATTGCTTTTATCCAACACTTTTGTCATCTACAACTTCTAGTGTTCTTCCCTAGCCTTGTGCTAGTGGTGAGGCCCTCATGATCTCTTATTACTTCATATATTGTTGGTTAAAAGATGATATACATTGTTAATCTTGAAGAACACTAAAGAACATGATCATGATACTTTAACATAAACTTAATAACATAAGAATACATGTTGATTGTGTTGATTTGCTCCTTGATGATTGATGATTTGTGTTAGTGATGTTAGACATCATAAGAAACCTACTAGATTGTGATTAAACACATGATCTAGTAAGTTAAGGTGGTGATCCTGTGAAAGACCAAGATCATCATGCTTTATGTCTTCATGAACTTGAATGATGAAATTGGTTTTCATATGTAAAGATGATTTAAACAAAATACAAATCCTGTAAATAGATGATTACAAAAATAATTTTCTCAAGAAACCAAGTTTATTTATAAGATTTACAAAGTCATGGTTTCTAAGTAAACTAATCATATTTTTAGTGTTTAAATCAAGACTAGAAACATGTGTGTAACAAGAAAAATATAAAAGAAATATTTTTAGAAAAATCATCTTACAAGTTGTAAATGACCAAATCTTTTAATAATGTGATTTACAAACAAATAAATATGTTTTAAAGGGCAACTAAACCTACTAAATTACATGGTAAGTTACTACAAGTTTTTACAAAAACTTCAAGTTCATTGTGTAGTGTAATTTACATGATCTTGGCTTATGGTAAGTCTTAATTGTGTTGTTAATGATTGATAATGATTTTAAAAGAAAACAAACACATGTTTTGAAAACATGGGAAACCTCCATTTTTAGGGGAAACTATGTCAAAATTTTTATAAATTTTGACACTTAGAAAAATATAAATTTTTGGTGAAACTTATTCCCTAAAAATTCACCTAAAAATACTTACCAAGGTTTCCCTAATTTTTGTGTAAAATTCCAAGTTAAGAAATGATGATTTCTTCAACATAAAAATTGATACTAAGTATGTATATTTTTGAGAAATATATATATATATATATATATATATATATATATATATATATATATATATATATATATATATATATATATATATTGGTCACCAAATTTTGTGCTAAGTGTATGTAATAGTGTATTAGGACTTGAAAATACACTAAATACTCCCAAGGAGTAGAAATACAACGTGCTTGTGCTTGTATAACCCTAATTCTCTCTCTAGCATGGTGATTTTCGTTCCTCATGCAACCTTGGATTCTTCTTCATGATTTTTGTATAACAGTCTGACTTATTAGGGTGTTGATTCATCAATACACCTAATTCGAACTCGTTAGCAATAGGATTGAAGTGAATCTAGGGTTTCTTGTTTCTTTCGTTTCTTGATCACTGCCTAAAGCCTGTGCATTCAATTTGGTGGGATAGATCTATTGTTTTGTCGGTACTTCTGGTTAGGCAGAAACCTAGACTTAACAAGAACTCTATTCGATTTTGATTGAGTCATGGGATAGGGTTTATGCTTAATTAGGGTTTTTCTTATTTTCTTGGTCTTCTTTTTGTTGATTTGTCGTTGATTCTGGTGCATGGTTAATTGGTCTACGTGATGAATGAGGGAGTTGTTTATTCAGACGAGGATGGTTATCCTATTCTCCGTAATGTTGGTGAAAATACGAATACCCCAGATGGAGTTCGTAATCCTCTTGAGTATGATTCGGAAACAACCCCTGCAACAGTCCCTGTGCGTGGAATTGGGTTACGTGTAACCAATATTGAAGGCAATCCGATGATGCCAAGGAGGGGGTTGTATGCTACTTCGGGTTCCCCGATATTGGACGGGTTGTCAAAGATTTCCAGACCTGTGGGGGAGCCACCGGTTACGGCAAATACTTTTGATAGTTTTAACCTGAACAAGTATGGCCAGAAGGGTTCGGCTGGGAGTCCACCAGGTAATACTGCTATAATGCATAATCTGAATGGTAATAATGCAAAAGTTACTTCCGTGGAGGATCAGAATAGTAAGGGCCAGTCATATGCAGATAAAGTCTCTATCAACCAGCCTAAACATAAGGTAAACTTTAGGTTTATTGAAAACACCGAATTAGTTGAGTATGTTGATGTTACTATTCCTGTGGAGTCGGTGAAAAAGGTTCAGGATCGGTTTGCAAATGTTTTGTTTGGCTACTTCCTAGGAAAAAGATTGGCGTTCCCAGTGGTTGAGTATTATGTAAGGAATAGATGGAAGAATTATGGGCTGCAAAAATGTATGATGAACGGTAAGGGTTTTTTCTTCTTTAAGTTCAATACGAAAGAGGGTATGGATCAAATTATACAAGATGGGCCGTGGCTAATTAAAAACATTCCAATATTCCTGAAGTATTGGTCTCCCAACACTGAACTCAAAAAGGAAGAATTAAAAAAGATTCAGGTATGGGTTAAAATGCATGATGTTCCGTTGGCTGCATACACTGAGGATGGATTAAGTCTTATTGCATCGAAGATAAGGATGCCGAAAGTTCTGGATGATGAAACTACTAGGATGTGTGTTGATTCTTGGGGTCGCAGTGGGTTTGCTAGAGCTGTAATTGAGCTTGATGCTGAAAAAGAATTTAAAGATAATGTTATAGTTGCTATTCCTAATGTTGAGGAAGGGGGTTTTCTAAAGAGCAATATCAAAGTTGAATACGAATGGAAGCCGCCGAGATGCCATGAGTGTCATGTGTTTGGGCATTCTTATGAGAATTTTCCAAACGCCTCTACCAAAGCTAGTGAACCAAAGGATAAAGGGAAGGAACAAGTCGATGAACAGGGGTTTAAGAGCGGGACTAACAGAAAGAAATTGGCAAGACCACAGATTCCGGCTAGAGACAAGCACAGAATGATCTATAGACCAAAGAAGGGTTCGGCTAATAGTGACCTGAATAAGGCCAGTACATCTAAGAGTAACAATGTTAAACTAGTAATTCGTTTAGTGTTTTAAACGATGCGGGAGATAGATTGGATTCTGATCATGATGAAGTAAGGCTGGACAATGAAGATGAGATGACCCACTTTATGAATGATAAGCAGGAACAGAATGATGGTAACACAGGTGCAAGCACACCTGCTGAAAGGGTGAATAATGATTAGTTTGGCTTCATGGAATGTTAGGGGGTTGAACCGCCCTCTAAAACAAAAAGAGGTTCAGAAGCTGGTAAAGGATAACGGTTTGCAAGGGGTAGCAGTTCTGGAGTCTCATGTTCAACTGGCTAATTTGAGTGACATTTGTAAAAAGGTGTTTAGGAATTGGGAATGGACTTCTAATGGAAGTCTATGTTCCAAAGGTACTCGGATTATCTTCGGCTGGAATAGCGATATTATGGATGTAATGGTGTTAGCTGCCACGGACCAGGTGATTCATACTCAAATTATTTTTAAAGGAGATAAAAGGATGATATTTGCGTCGTTTGTCTATGCGAGTAACTGTTATAAAGAGCGAAGGCTGCCATGGGACTCTTTGGCTATGCATAAGAGTTTCGTCAAAAATGATCCTTGGGTGATTATGGGTGACTTTAATGTCGCTTTAAATTTAGATGACACATATATGGGTTCTTCTAGTATTTCTGGTGCTATGAAAGACTTTAAAGAATGTGTAGATAGACTTGAGGTTTTTGACGTTAATGCTAACGGCATGCACTTTACGTGGAATAAGAGACCTAAGAATGGAACCGGTATGAGGAAAAAGCTGGATAGGATTATGGTTAATATGCAATTTGTGGATAACTATCATGGGGTGTTTGCATCGTTTTTGCCAAATGGTATGTCGGATCATTGCCCGGGTATTCTAAAATTGCCTGGCATGGTTCCAAACAAGCCGAAACCTTTTAAGTTTACAAACTTGCTGGTTCATAAAACAGAGTTTCTTGATGTTGTTCAAAATGGTTGGGGTGTTCACGTGGAGGGGGTTCCTATGTTTCGAATTGTCAAGAAGTTGAAACAGTTAAAGCATCCTTTTCGGTCACTATTGCATAAACAAGGCAACTTGCATAAAAGAGTATTGGAGTTGAAGGAAGAGCTGGACAGTTTGCAAAGGAATTTAGATGCTAGTCCTCATAACAAGGAGAACCAGGAAGCTGAGGCTATTTGCAATCGAAAGTATCTTGATGCTTTGCTTGACGAGGAGAGGTTTCTTAAGCAAAAAGCTAAACAAAAGTGGTTAGAGGTTGGTGACTCAAATACTACATACTTTCACAATGTGGTCAAAAGTAGAAACCACTTCAACAAGATTCATGCTATTAAGGATGCTAATGGTGATTTACATGAGGGGGAGGGTGCCGTCAGTCCACTAGTAGAGCATTTTAAAACGTTTCTTGGGAACAAAGAGGGAGTAGTCTCTAAGCCAACTCCGGAGTTGTTTTCTGCTAGACTTGATAATCGGGTGGCTGAATCTATGAGCCGTCATGTTACTCAACAAGAGGTCAAAGATGCAATCTTTTCCATCAATGAGAATAAAGCTCCGTGGCCTGATGGGTATACCTCTGCGTTTTTTAAACGAGCATGGGATATTATCGGTCATGACATTATTGTAGCGGTGATGGATTTTTTTGATACTGGCAGAATGCTTCAGGAGTTGAATCATACATTTCTTGCTTTGATTCCAAAAGTCGCGACTCCGGGGTTAGTTACCGATTTTCATCCTATCTCTTGCTGTAATGTGATTTACAAGGGAATTAGCAAAATTATTACCAATAGACTGTTGGAAGGCTTGAATACTATCATTAGTGATAACCAGTCAGCGTTCGTTCCGGGCAGAAGGATTTCGGATAACATTATGTTAACTCAAGAACTCATGCACAATTATCATAGGCAGGTGGGTCCTCCAAGATGTGCCCTTAAAGTTGACATACAAAAAGCATACGATACTGTCGACTGGAATTTTCTCAAGGATGTGTTGGTCGGCTTTGGGTTTACGGATACATTCATTCATTGGGTTATGGAATGCGTGACAACTACGTCGTTTTCCTTGAGTATAAATGGTAATATTCATGGTTATTTTAGAGGGAAGAGAGGTCTAAGGCAAGGGGACCCGATGTCTCCCTATTTGTTTACAATTGTTATGGAAGTTTTGACTCGGATCCTTAATAGGGCGGCTCAGTTGGACTCATCATTCAGATTCCACAATAAATGTGAGAAGCAAATGATTATTAACATATGCTTTGCCAATGATTTATTTATATTCTCTAGAGGTGATGTTCAATCGATTAAAGTTATCATGCGGTCCGTGAATGAGTTCAAAAGCATGTCTGGTCTTACTCCTAACACCTCCAAAAGTACGGTGTTCTTTGCTAATGTTCCGTATCGAGTCAAAGAGAAGATGTTGGAGATTGTCCCATTTGAAGAAGGTAAGCTTCCAGTCAAGTACTTGGGGAGTTCCATTATTAGCGTCAAGGTTATTGAAAAAGGATTGCAAGGTGCTAGTAGAGAGAATGAATAAACGAATTACGGATTGGAAAAACAAGTTTCTTTCTTTTGCTGGCAGGCTCCAGTTGGTGGCTTCGGTTCTTTCAGCAATTCATGTTTATTGGGCGTCAGTGTTCATATTACCGGCAACTATAATTAAGGAGTTCGAAAGTAAAATGAAATGGTTTTTATGGGGTCATGGCATAGCCGCTAGGGGGAGAGCAAAGGTGGCCTGGAAAGAGGTGTGTCTTCCTAAATCAGAAGGTGGGTTGGGCATTAGGCGAATCACTGATGTTAATAAGTCGCTCATGACTTATCATATATATAGCATCTTGGTGGCTCGGAAGTCGTTATGGACAACTTGGGTTAAGATTCATAGGATTAAACAACGAAGCTTATGGGATATTCCTGTTCAGCAAAACACACCTTGGGGATGGAGAAAACTTTTAAAGTGTAGGAAATCGGTGAGACAGTTCTTTGTGTCTAAAGTGGGTAATGGAGAAAACACTTTTCTTTGGTTTGATAGATGGTGCGATATTTGTCCTCTAGCACAATATGTAACCCCAAGACGTATGGCACAATATGGGTTTAATATCACATCCAAAGTGGCGGATAGCATTGTGGATGGTAATTGGAATTGGCCTGAAGCTTGGAGAGACCTGTACCCGGTACTATTTCAACTTCAGAATATTAGTCTTAATGAAGCTAATCAGGATCGGATCATGTGGCAGAAAACCGATGGTAATATTGTTGATTTTTCAACCAAAGAAGTCTGGGAAGTGGTGCGAGTTCGAGGGCAGCCTGTGGGATGGGCGAAAACAGTTTGGTCAGCTCTTAATTTTCCTAAACATGCCTTTGTCACCTGGTTGATTTTCAAGAGAAAGTTGTGGACGCAAGATCGGATTCTTCATTGAACAGAACAGTCACGGGCTCCATGAATCTTATGTGTTGTTTACTTTGTTATTCAGGAATTGATACGCATGACCATCTATTTTTTGAGTGTGATTATTCAAAAGCGGTGTGGTATTCAATCCGTAACAAGGGAGATATGGGCTCGGTCAGCGAGAAATGGGAAGATGTTGTAAACTGGTTGGTTCCTAGATCATCTTCAAGATCGATTGCTTCAGTTATCAGCAGACTTCTGGTGGCAGCTTCGGCATACTTCATTTGGAGAGAACGAAATGCTAGATTTTTTAATAACCGGTTAAGACCTCCAGAACTAATTTCAGAATCGGTTGTCGCTACTGTGCGTGCAAAACTATTGTCCTTCAAGTATAAGCGGAGTGCTAGAGTTATTAAATACTTGGAGGAATGGAAGCTTGATGGAGTGGAGAGACTTGGTGAAGACTAAAGGCGTTCGTTTTCTTTTAGTTCTTTGTGTTTTTGTTTGTTTTGATGGCTGTGTTCTTGTTAAATTTCTAGTGGTATGCCACTAGAGATAACTAGAAGGTATTTTTGCCTTTCTACTTGTTTTTGATGATAAGATATAAAATCACCGGGGTAACCTTTACCCAAAAAAAGGAGTAGAAATACAAAAATACACATACAACATGCTTAGACAAATACAAGAACATATATTTATGAAAATATATTTCTTAGAAGGTTATGTAACTTGGACAAGTTACGAACTTAAAATGTCTTTTTGGACAAAAATATATAACTCGGGTGAAAAATACAAGATACTTATATTTATTTTTGAGGAAAATAATATAAGTAAGATACATAGTCATAAATATAAATTATTTTTAACAACAAACAACACATACATAAAAGATGGTGACTTGTACTTGTGCAATACAAGTCTAGTGACTAACGTTTATAAAACACGTATAGGTCACGACGCTATTAAGCAAACCTGGTGAAGTTTACGGCGCAGGAAACGCAAAGTTGTGAAGTTCATGTCCCCACTTTTAAACTTTTACATGCTTTTTAAACTTGGGGAAAATACATGTGTTATGGTATGTTGAATACAAAAACTAAAGAATGATACTTTAGATTATGTCACGAATAGGGTACCAGAAGCACCATTAATCGTGTACATACTAAGACCGCCGAACAAAAGGTAGCCACACTCTTGGTCATAACTAGTACCAAGCAGTGCTTTTGTGTCTCTAGTCGTGAATCGACAAGTAAAAATTGTCACACCCCAACCGATGGCGGAAACATCGGGGCGTGGCACTGAGCGAAACAGATTGTCCAGAAGTTTCCATAACAATTATATTTATCAATTACTAAAAACAACATGTCTCATACCATGTCATAAAAGATAGTACAATTATTACAGACAAAATCTAGGCAAATAGTTCGGTTCCGACAACTCAAATTCCATTTGTACAGACAACTATTTGTTGGCCTCAAGGACCTTATTCTAGCCTTGCTTTCCTAGCAGATAAACATGTCACACCCCCAAAATCCACACGCGGAGTACCACCACTTGGAGGCGTGACATGACCAGGATCAAGCCACCAATCATATTGAACATATAAGTGAATAGTAAATGTAAATGTATATCAACCCACAATATGAAAGGTGTTCAAATAACATAGTTTAAGTAGCGGAAGCATAGTATGAAAATCCAACGTAATTATTAAGTTTTCAACTGTCATAAGTGTTTAACAAAACATCCACGATCCATGTCCACAACGACCGCGCCTCCCGTGCAAGCTCCATGAGTAACTA
This sequence comes from Helianthus annuus, assembly GCF_002127325.2. NCBI lineage: Eukaryota > Viridiplantae > Streptophyta > Magnoliopsida > Asterales > Asteraceae > Helianthus > Helianthus annuus. The sequence goes on along the minus strand of NC_035439.2, from coordinate 46,542,963 downwards.
TGGTCCTGCAAGGCATGTAACAGCTTGGGAGCGTGACTGACCAGGATCAAGCCACCAATCATATTGAACACGTAATTAATATTTAAAAGTAAATGTCATTCAACCACCAATATGAAAGGTGTTCCAAAACATAAGTATGTTATCACAGTTTAGCGAAAGCGTATAAATAAAACCCATCATAATAAAGTATCAAATGTCATAAGTGTTTAACGAGACAATCACGATCCAAGCCCACAACGACCAGCTCCTCCCTGTGCAAGCTCCATGTACCTAACGACCTGCAAGGCATGTAACAGAGGATCAACAACTAGTTGAGCAAGTTCACAGAAAGTAAGTGCGTAATAGTAAGTTCGTTTGTAACATGTGGCTCTACTGGGCCGATAGTACGTTCTATTGGTGGGGGCTTCCCATGTTGTATAACCACTAGACTATTCGTAACCATAAGTGTTCTACATATCCCGAGAACAGTAATACGTACAAGTTCACGTAGGTTTTACGTGAGTATCCTTCACAACCGAGGATAGGGGTAAGCGGGGGTTTACGTAGGTTTTACGTAAGTGCCTGACACAACCGAGGCAGTAGTGAGTATAAGTTCACGTAGGTTTTACGTGAGTGTCCTTCGCTACCTGAGGACAGTGAGCAATACAAGTATACGTAGGTTTTACGTATGTGTCCTGCACAACCGAGGACGATGGTATGGTAGTCTAGTAACAGTGTAAGTACGATTCTATGCAATCTCATTCCTTCAATCCCAATTCCCGTGCCCTGGGGAATCCCATGCCTTAGTAAGAGTGTGAACTCACCTTGGTTTGCTCGGTATGCTATGTTATGCACTCACAAGTAATCAGTCAAGTCCTATTGTGTGCACGTGTAATAAATCAGTTCATGTTTATATTAATACGCAGGTAATTTATATCATAAAGCGTTTGACAGTTAACATCATGTACCACATACGATCGAGTTCTTGGTTGATACGAACAAGGTTAATCAGTGACACAATTAGCAGAATCGTCGTGTTTAACAGGATCAACATGCTTAACATGATAACATGATTTCGCAGAACTACTACACTTAACAGATTCAATCATGTAACAACATACATTCAGCTTCACTTTAACATCACACAAAGTCAGACAGGCCTTGCCCTTCATAAAACTCAGACAAGTGTGGGGGGGGGGGGGGGTTCCCCTGTTTAAAAGTCGGATAGCACATGAGAAACAAGTCACAAAACTCGGACAATAACACACCCCTGTTGTGAATCCAACCCTGACATTTTCGTTAACAGCAGATTGTTAACATGTGCTTCGCGGATGATCTTTTCTTGTTTGCTAGAGGAGATGTTAGCTCTGCAAGGTGTATTATGTCGTCTCTCTCTAAATTCACGAATATGTCAGGTTTGGTCCCTAGCATTCAAAAGAGCACGATATTCTTTTGCAATGTCCCTCAACATGTGAAAACTGCTATTCTTAATGTTATGCCTTTTGTGGAAGGCTCTCTTCCGGTGAGGTATTTGGGGGTTCCGCTTATTTCCACAAGACTGCTTTATAAAGACTGTAGTGTGCTGGTTGAAAAATTAGATAAGCGTATTTCCAGCTGGAAGAACAAGCTTCTTTCTTTTGCAGGTCGGTTACAGCTTATTGTGTCGGTTTTATCCTCTATGCATATTTATTGGTTTTCGGTATTTATTTTACAAGCTCGGGTGATTCACGATCTAGAAGCTAGAATGAGAAATTTTCTTTGGAGTCAAGATAATTCGTTTAAAAAAGGGAGGGCAAAGGTGTCTTGGAAATCGGTTTGCACTCCGAAGTATGAAGGGGGATTGGGTATTAGGCGTATTGGTGATTTTAATAAAGCGCTCATGGCTAATCATGTTTGAGGCATCCTCACTAAACGAAAATCTCTCTGGGTGGAATGGGTGCATGACTACAAGTTAAAAGGAAAAAGTTTCTGGATGGTCAAGGTTCCTACGAATTGCTGTTGGAGCTGGCGTAAAATTCTCCAACTTCGGCCAATAATAAGGAACTATATTTGGACGTCTCTTGGGGATGGTAGATCAACATCAGCTTGGTATGACACCTGGAGTGCTTTAGGGCCTTTAGGTACCTTTCTTTCCCCTAGAACGATAACAAATGCGGGATTCAGGTTGGATAGTTCAGTGGCCGATATTAATATCGAGGGTGTTTGGCAATGGCCCACGGCCTGGAGGGATATTTATCCCGTTCTTAACCAGTTGGATCATATTCAGCCGAATGTTTATAAGTCTGATAGTGTCAAATGGCGAGTTGGTGATGTGATTCATGAGGTTTCGGCTTCGTGCATTTGGGATTCTCTTCGGTATTGCGATCCGGAGGTCAACTGGACGAAAATAGTTTGGTTTGCGCAATGCATTCCAAAACACTCTTTTCTGATGTGGTTAATCATGCGGAACAAATTACTTACACAAGATATTATCCTTCAATGGGATATATCGAGGAGGAAGAACATGAATATGTTATGCTGCTTGCTTTGTTATCAAAACCACGACTCGCATAAACATTTATTCTTTGAATGCAAATACTCAACGCAGGTGTGGAATATGGTTCGAGTCAAAGCTGGCATGGATAATATTGAGTCAAAGTGGGAGGATATCGTCGGTTGGCTTCAGCTCAAATGCCTATCGAAGATGGTGGATGATTATGTGAGTAGACTTGTAGTGGCAGCTTCTGCTTATCTTATTTGGCAGGAACGAAATGCAAGGATTCTCAAGAATCAACTGCGACCGCCAGAGAAGCTCTATGATTTGATAATCGAGACTGTTCGGTATAAGCTTATGGGAGTCAAGTTGAAGCGGAATGATAGTGTTCGAAGACTCTTAGGAGAATGGGGGATTCCAGATGCGGATACTAATGGTGATGGCGATTGAGTAGGCATTTGGTTTCGGTTTTCAGTTTCTAGATTGTAGTCTAGTTGTGTTTTCTATTGTTCTTACTTTTGTTGGTGATTTTGGTTTACTTTCATGGGGGCATGTCCCATGATTGAACTAGTGTAGACTCACTACACTACTTGTTCTGTTTGGTTGTGAATATATAGAATCACCGGGGTAACCCCTTTACCCAAAAAAAAGACAATAACACACCCCCTTAAGAAACTCGGACCAATGTGTGGGGGGTTAAAAATTCGGACAGCATAGGTGGGGGTTCAAAAGTCGGACCAAGTGAGGGGCAAGGGTCACAAAGTCGGACTTGAGAGGCCCATCACAAAACTCGGACCATGTGAGGGGTGTCATGAAGCTCGGACATCACATTGAGTTAAAGGTCGGACATTCATGCTATATTAAAACTCGGACTCTTTGAGGTGTTTATATAAAACTCGGACACCTAAGCAGTTGAACCTAGTTTCAACGTAGGATGGAGGCTCTCTGGGCGAATAGGGCGATTTGGGTGATCCTGTGAAATCAATCCTTCTTTCAATCAATCCTGGTTCTGATCGATCTTGTGTAGCATCTACGGACTGATTAAGCTCCTTAGTTCTATACGTGTGAAATCAGGCTAGGGTTTTTTTTCTGGTTTTTCTTTCGTTTGAATAAGTTTTGATTTCTGATTTCGTATTAAGGGTTCCAGCTTTTCGTTTGCGTTAATCGATTGTTGTTAACTGCTAAGTTGAGGGGTCCGATTGGATTCTGCTTGGGGATTGTTCGCAAATCAGATTAACGGCGCTAGGGTTTTCCAACTTGTAGGCGGCTAGGGTTTTGTTGTTGAGTTCGGCTAGGGTTTGTCTCATTCAGCCGACATACCTTGGCTGAATCTCTGGTGACGGCTGCTAGGGTTTGCTAAGTTTGGGATGGATGATATTAGTAGTTCTGGTGGAAATCAACAGGAGGTTCGTGGGAAACCGAGGGCAACGTTTGAAGAAATTGCTGCACGGTTTCTTGATGTCGAAGGGTACACTTTGCAGCCTAAGCGGGGTGTAACGATTACTTCACAAAACGATCCTAAGTCTTCTAACATCATTGACGACCTCACCAAGGTCTCAGTTCCGGTACATTTGGAAAAGAGGGATGCTGAAAAGTCAGATAAATTTTGGGATTACCCTAGCAAGTTTTCGCCAAATTCAGACTTTTTTGGTGCATCTTTGTCGGCTGACAACAGGGCTGTTCATGGTAAAGCACGTACTTCGGGGACTGCAGATCCTGTTTCCTTCGCTCACATTGTAAAGAATGCTAAAGAGAAGGTTAAAGTGAATTTTCGGGCGATGGAATCTGCCGAGAAAGTTGATGGGGCTGATGTTGTTATTCCTTTGTCATCGGTTCAACAAGTTACTGATAGGTATGCTAACACTTTGTTTGGATACTTTCTGGGTAAACGGTTGGCGTTTCCTGTGGTCGATTACTTTGCTAAAAACAACTGGGCTAAATATGGTCTTTCCCGGCTCATGATGAATGCAAACGGGTTATTTTTCTTTAAGTTTTCGTCTAAGGAAGGGATGAATCAAATGCTAGAGGATGGGCCTTGGCTAATCAGAAGTGTTCCCATAATTTTGAAGGAGTGGTCGCCCTCTATCAAGATGGAGAAAGAGGACATTAAAGTGGTTCCAGTTTGGGTCAAGATGCATAATGTGCCGTTAGAGGCATTTACTGAGGATGGGCTTAGCTTGGTTGCTTCTATGATTGGGACACCTAAGATGTTGGATACGTATACGGCCTCGATGTGTGCTGAATCTTGGGGTAGGAGCAGCTATGCTCGAGCGCTTGTTGAAGTGCAAGCGGGGGCTGAGTTAAAAAAGAGTGTTACTGTTGCTATCCCATCTATGGATGGTAATGGGTATGCAAAGGTGGAAGTCAAGATTGAATATGATTGGGAGCCTCTAAGGTGCTCCTCTTGTTGTGTGTTTGGTCATCATGACAGCTTGTGCCCGAAGAACACTCAGGTATCTTCTAGTGGGGATGCTGAAAAGAACAATGATGATTTTCAGGTTGTAGGGGGCAAGAAGAAGAAAATGAACAACCAAGGTATCCACATGAAAAATCAGAAGCCGAAGGTAGTTTACAGGCCAGTTGTTAACCCTAAACCAAAATCGTCCTCAAAGAGTCCGATGCAGAATCAGGTTTCAACGTCTAACCCGTTTGACGTTCTGAAGGATGATAATGGTAATCAGGGAGGTACCACTGTGGGGCGAGTGGAGAAGAAACCGTCGAGTAATATGCAGGAATCGGATGAGGAGGAGGTTGAAGAAGTATACAATGAAACTAGTGCATTTATGACATCGGGTACTCATCCTTTTTCTTCGAAAGCAGGGGCAAGCACCTCTTCTACCAAGTTCTCTAATGGATAGGCTGTCTGCTTTTCGTCTGAAGGGGCTGCTGTTTTGTGGCTTCTTTATCTTTGATGATGGTGGTTGAGAATTTTGTTTTATGGTTTTGCATTTTGTCTACTAGATGTCGTGTCATGATGTATAGTAGACTAGGTTATGGGGTGTTATAGGTCTTTGGTTTTTGTTTTGTTTTTACATATATGGGGCATGTCCTGTATATGAACTAGTGTGGAACTCATCCTCACTACTTGTACTTATTTGCGGTTGCATTTTAATAGAATCACCGGGGTAACCCTTTACCCAAAAAAAAAAAACTCGGACACCTTACATCTAAAAGGTCGGACCATGTTGCCTTGTTATAAAGATCGGACAACAAGTGCAACTAAAAGTCGGACCCTACTAGCATACATAAAACTCGGATGGCATGATAACTTGTCTAAAATTCGGACCTTTATGCTTTCTTTGTAAAACTCAGACAACATTCATGTGATAAAGAACTCGGACATATCTCCATAACAAAACTCAGACTGTTAAAATCAAAGGTCGGACTAACAACATGCGTGATTATCCAAGACAAATTCACAGAATTCAACAACAGTTACACTTCAACATTCATACGATCAAAAACCCTAATTACATTGTGTCAGTCTAGCATCAAACCAATTATCCAACTAATCATGTATTCTTAATCACCAGACAATCGATTAAACAACTATTCAATACCATTATCATCCTAATCCGAATCAAATCAATAATCGCATAATATTATATGAAGAACTAGGGTTTTCATGAACACATAATCAAGAATCAAAAATTGATAATAATCAAGTAATCAATTAGGGTTTACAAGTATTACAATGATCAATAAAAAATTACCTTGAATGATTCTAGAGAAATAAAGGAATCAAGCGTGATGACTATCTTGTGCCAATGATGATGGTGGTGATGATTGCCAGAGAAAAGTACGTGCTTGGATTTTTGTGAAAATGATTAGTGAACAAGGGATTAGGGTTAAGTATAGTTTAAGTTTCACTAATAACTCTATACACCCTTAATTATTGTATTTTACACTAGTACACCATCTCAAACAGTTTCACAGTTTCACCACCAAGTCTATGCATTTAACAACTTTATCACAGTTAACACATAACCATGCACAATCACACAATACACTTCATTGTATCAAAACGTATACAATTCCATAGCCAATTATTTGTGCAATTAAACAACTAAACAATACATGATCGTGCAATAAATGCAAAATAGGAAATCTTGGAAATTCGAGTTGTCACATTATCCCCAACTTGAAAGAAATTTCGTCCCGAAATTTAGCATGCGGTTACTGAGGAAGCTAGGTAAGTTGTATCGTTTACTGATTTTCCTGGGGTGTCACATCATCCCCCCGTTGATTTAGAATTTCGTCCCGAAATTCCGCAGTAGTAGCTTCAGTCTCAGTAGTGGTTGCATTGGTTCCGAATAACTGGGGGTACTTTTCTGTCATCTGGTCTTCGCGTTCCCAGGTGTACTCTGGGCCACGTTTGGAGTTCCAACGAACTCGGACAAGAGGGATTCTCTTGTGTTTGAGGAACTTGACATCCCGGTCCGTGATTTCAACTGGTTCCTCGACGAACTGCAACCGCTCGTCGATAGTGAGTTCCTTAAAAGGAACTATGAGGGTCTCATCTGACAGGCACTTCTTCAGATTCGACACGTAAAATACGTTGTGAACTGCACCGAGTTCAACTGGTAGGTTTAGTCTGTAGGCTACCTTGCCTATTCTTTTAGTGATTTCGAATGGTCCCACATACCGTGGATTGAGCTTGCCTCGTTTACCAAATCTAACCACACCCTTCCAGGGTGAGACTTTGAGTAGCACTCGATCCCCAACTTGGAACTCGAGCGGTTTTCTGCGTAAATCAGCGTAGCTTTTCTGGCGATCACGAGCTGCCGCCATGCGTTGTCGTATCTGTGCTATTCGTTCAGTAGCGTCAACCACCATTTCTGGACCTGTAATCTGACTATCTCCCACCTCTGCCCAACAGAGAGGTGACCGACATTTACGTCCGTACAATGCCTCGAATGGAGCGGCTTGAATGCTGGTGTGGTAACTGTTATTGTACGAAAACTCCACTAAAGGGAGGTGTTTTTCCCAGCTGTTGCCGAAATCGATAACACACGCCCGAAGCATGTCTTCTAGAGTTTGGATCGTGCACTCAGACTGCCCATCCGTCTGAGGGTGATAAGCTGTGCTCATGTCTAATCGAGAGCCAAAAGCTTTATGCATCGCTTGCCATGGTTCTGAGGTGAATCGTGCATCCCGATCTGAAATAATGGAGGTGGGCACCCCGTGCCTCGAAACAACTTCTTTAAGATAAACGTCTGCGAGGGTGGAGAACTTATCCGTTTCCTTAATAGCCAGGAAGTGTGCAGACTTGGTGAGTCGATCCACGATCACCCATATAGTATCATTCCCACGCTGAGATCTAGGCAGACCAGTAACAAAATCCATGGAAATTTCTTCCCATTTCCACTGTGGTATCCTGGGTTGTTGCAGTAGGCCTGAGGGTTTCTGGTACTCTGTCTTGACTCTCGCACAAGTCAAACATTTGCCGACGTAGGGTGCTATGTGGGCCTTCATGCTAGGCCACCAGTATGTAGTTCTGATGTCGTGGTACATTTTATCCGAACCTGGATGTACCGAATAGCGAGACTTATGAGCTTCATCCATCACAAGTTCTCGTAAACCGCCGTATAGTGGTACCCAAATACGTCCTGTTACATAGTAGGCGCCGTCTTCCTTCTGTTCTAATCGTTGCCTTGAGCCGCGTAAGGCTTCAGCCCTGACGTTTTCTGGTTTCAATGCTTCCACCTGAGCATCTCGTATTTGTGCAGGAAGATCAGACTGAATAGTGAGCTGTAAAGCTCGCACACGCCTAGGTAGAGTGTCTTTTCGACTGAGAGCGTCAGCCACAACATTGGCCTTGCCTGGATGGTACTTGATGGCGCATTCGTAATCATTAAGCAGCTCGACCCATCGTCGTTGACGCATGTTCAATTCCTTCTGCTTGAAGATATGCTCGAGACTCCTGTGATCGGTGTAAATAGTGCACTTGGTACCGTACATGTAATGTCACCATATCTTAAGCGCAAAAACAACAGCTCCCAGCTCTAAATCGTGCGTCGTGTAGTTCCGTTCATGAACCTTGAGTTGCCGCGAAGCGTAGGCAATAACTTTATCTCGCTGCATCAATACACAACCAAGCCCCTGTATCGATGCGTCACAATAGACCACAAAATCATCCGTGCCCTCTGGCAATGAGAGAATAGGTGCACTGCATAATCTATCCTTCAGGTACTGAAAAGCAGTTTCTTGTGTATTACCCCAACGATAGGTAACACCTTTCTGTGTCAACATAGTGAGCGGCTGTGCGATCTTGGAGAAGTCTTTGATGAATCGTCTGTAATACCCCGCCAAACCCAAGAATTGGCGTATTTCCGTTGGTGTACGCGGTGCAGGCCAGTTCCTGATCGAATCTACCTTGGATGGATCGACATGAATCCCATCCCTGTTCACCACATGGCCTAAGAAGTGGACTTCACGAAGCCAGAAGTCGCATTTTGAAAACTTGGCGTACAATTGTTCCTTTCGAAGAAGTTCCAAGATAAGACGTAAGTGCTGCTCGTGTTCCTCCTGACTCTTGGAGTAGATCAGAATGTCGTCGATGAAGACAATGACGAACTTGTCAAGATAAGGTTTGCACACCCTGTTCATAAGATCCATGAAAACTGCAGGCGCGTTCGTCAGCCCAAATGGCATGACTAGAAACTCGTAGTGACCGTAGCGAGTTCTGAATGCTGTCTTGGAGACGTCCTCATCCCGGACTCTCAGCTGATGATAACCAGACCTTAGATCAATCTTGGAGTAGTAGCTCGACCCTTGCAACTGGTCGAATAAATCGTCAATACGAGGAAGAGGATAACGGTTCTTCACTGTGACCTTGTTCAGTTCGCGGTAGTCTATGCACATCCTGAAAGTGCCATCCTTCTTTTTCACGAATAATACTGGAGCTCCCCAAGGCGAAGAGCTTGGACGAATAAAGCGCTTATCCAAAAGCTCTTGTAGTTGCTTTGACAGTTCTTCCAGTTCAGTTGGAGCCAAACGATACGGTGCGCGAGCTATAGGTGCTGCTCCTGGAGCTAGCTCGACTTGAAACTTGACTTGACGATGAGGCGGTAGACCTGGTAAATCTTCAGGAAACACTTCAGGAAATTCGCGTACAACTGGAATATCCTCTATTCTTTTCTCCTTTGTCGATGCATCAGTAACAAGTGCCAAGATAGCCTATGACCCTTTCGTAAGCATTTCTGAGCCTTCAAGAAAGAGATGATGCCAACCACAGCACCACTCTTGTCGCCTTGAACTTCGAGAGGTTCCTTTCCCGTACGAGGAATACGAATGATCTTCTCCTTGCATAGGATCTCCGCATGCTGCTTGGATAACCAATCCATGCCGATGACGATGTCGAAACTACCCAGAACTATTGGAATAAGATCGATCGAGAAGGTCTGACCCGCTAGAACGATGTTACAACCCTTGACTATATGCGTGGCTTCTACACTTTTACCATTTGCTAGTTCTACGACATGTTTGGTGTTTAGAGGTGTTGGTGTACGTTTTAACAATTTACCCATTTTCAAAGACATATAACTCGTATCCGCACCCGAATCAAACAAAACAGTAACATAAATATCGTCGAGAAGAAACTTACCCATAACGACGTTGGGATCATTTCTGGCGTCACCCTGCCCCAACACAAATGCACGACCCCTTGCTTCATTGCCGTTGTTGTTCCCACCGTTGTTGTTGTTGCCGTTGCCCTGATTGTTGTTATTGTTGTTGTTCTGGTTCCTGTTTAGCTGAGGGCAGTGCCTTTTGAAGTGACCTTCTGCACCACAATGAAAACATCCCTTGTTGCCCTGCTGCTGATTCTGCTGTGCTGGTGGCTGCTGCTGATTCTGATTCGCAGGCCGAGGGCTTCTACAGTCTTTGGCCTCATGACCCATCTTGAGGCATCTTTTGTCACACCCCCAAAATCCACACGCGGAGTACCACCGCTAGGAGGCGTGACATGACCAGGATCAAGCCATCAATCATATTGAACATAGCATATAAATAAGATAGTTCATAAAAACCCAATTCAATACAATTGATGTTCTAAACCAAACATAGTATCAATAGCGGAAGCATGTAAATAACCCAACATAGTTAATAATTTGAAATGTCGTAATGTTCAACATAGTAATCACGATCCTTGTCCACAACGACCGCGCCTCCAGTGCAAGCTCCATAAGTACCTAAGGTCCTGCAAGGCATGCAGCAACGAGTCAACAACTAGTTGAGCGAGTTCACAGTTAACAGTTCAGTAGTAATATAGAATGAGTAGTAGTATGTTCGTTCCTTATGTCATGTATCGTATTAGTTTCCATCGCGGCCTCCCAGGCAGGTATGCGAAGATTAGGGGACAACTATCCCAAGTATTCTAGACTAGGTTTACCTGTATCGCGGCCTCCCAGGCAGGTGTGCGAAGATTAGTAAATAACAGTTCGCGGCCTTCCAAAGGCAGGTGTGCGAAGTCAGTCATAATATCGCGGCCAACCCTTGGCAGGTGTGCGAAGATCAGTTCAATAAGTGTGACAACTCGTACTTTAGACCTATCTTGTAACGTTACGTATTTGCGTGAGCTACCCTAATTGATTAATGCATGGTTACGTGATATGTGTTTCTTTAGTATGTTACGAATTAAATGATAATATGTATGTTACTTGAACTCGAATCGCACAACACCTACTCAATTGCATAAACCCACTCGGTCCATATAGTTGGACTCGAGACCATGAGGTAGCCCAAGTGGGGTTTCGGCCCACTTCTATTCCATGCGTATACATGCATACACATCCCTTAGGGTTTTAGTTTTCACAACCTTGCAATCAAGAACACACACACCAAACGCTCTCTCTCTCTCTCTCTCTCGGATCATTGTGCTCGGATCAATCCCATCCTCTTTTCAATCGGTTAGTGCTTGTATGATTGATGATATTATGATCTTGTGTGATAAAATAGGGTTCTTGATAGCATGTTGATTATGATGATATTCTCATGACTTGGATTGCATGATAATAATCTAAAAACCGATTAGATAGGATAGACTATCATAACTAGTTGTTACTATGATGATTTCGTGAACCGAATGCATGGTTAATCGGCTAGGTTGCATGCTAGTCTAATAATATGATGCATGATCCGGTTTTATGTTCTTGATTTAGATGTTAATGATCCGATTGTATGATGATGATATGAATGATCATGAATATCGATTGATTGCTGTTTGATTTCTGAATAAACTGTGATTTGATCCAAATTGTGAAACTGCCAATGATGTTTGCTAATTTTACGGAACTGATTGAGCTGCAAATTATGGAAACTAGGAAGTTGGTTACATTCTGATCTGGACACGGGTTACGAGTCGAGACCACAACACTCACACACAGCAGCACAACTCGAGACCGACATTGCGAGTCTGGTTGCGACTCGAGACCGAACAGTCTCGAGTGGACCATGACAAACCGAGACCAGCCCATTGCGACTCGAGACCTGACTCGAGACCACCCAGTCTCGAGTGATATATGCATCTGTCGAGATCTCCCTTATTGCGACTCGAGATCTCTAGTCTCGAGTCGAGACCATATGCACGTGCACACAATTGGACTTGCACACTGACACGAGCCCAACTAATTGGGCCGGATAATTGGACTTCGTTAATTTACGTGACTTTGCTGTTGTTGGACTGCCTTGATTATATGTGTGAGCTGCCATAATCAATACGTGTTAGTAACATACGTGCTATATACGAACCTGACTTGTATAATAACCATGATAGGACGTGGTTGACCACTTACTAGCTACCTGTACTTTCTGTGTATCTGCCGAGCAACCCAAGGTGAGTTCACACAAGCCAAGGCATGGGGTTCCCAGGGTGGGAATGGGGATTTAATGATTTTCTGTACATACATAGATGATAGAACCTACTGCTAGACTAGTAACACTTATTGAACGATCTTCGCACACCTGCCAAGGGTTGGCCGCGATATTATGACTGACTTCGCACACCTGCCTTTGGAAGGCCGCGAACTGTAATCTACTAATCTTCACACACCTGCCTGGTAGGCCGCGATACAATCAAAACCTAGTCTAGAATACTCGGGAGAAACATCCCCTAATATCTTCGCACACCTGCCTGGGAGGCCGCGATACGAACTAAACGATATACGACTTAACGAACGAACAAAACGCTACTCACTCTATACTATTACTGAACTGTTAACTGTGAACTCGCTCAACTAGTTGTTGATTATATGTTGCATGCCTTGCAGGACCTTAGGTACATTATGGAGCTTGCACAGGGAGGAGCAGGTCGTTGTGGGATACGGATCGTGAACGATATTTGAACTTATAACTTATTTGGGTTTTCATTATTATGCTTCCGCTACTTAAACAAAGTTTGGTTTTCTTTGAAACATCAATCATGTCGTGATGAATTACTTTATCTACTTTTATTATTAAATGCTATGTTTGATATGATTGATGGCTTGATCCTGGTCAGTCACGCCCCCAGGCGGTGGTACTCCGCAGTGTGGGATTTTGGGGGTGTGACAATAAGTGTTACTAGTCTAGTCGTATTCTTATCGTTAGGTTCTATCAACTGAGTATGTGTAATAAAGTAATCTAGTCCCATTCCCACCCTGGGAACCCCATGCCTTGGCTGTGTGAACTCACCTTAGTTTGCTCGGTATGCTATGTTATGCACTCACAAGTAATCAGTCAAGTCCTATTGATTGCACGTGTATTAAATCAGTTCATGTTCGTAATGATACGCATGTAATCTATGTCACAAAGTGTTTGACAGTTAGCATCAAGTATCGTATAGTCACTTAATCAGTTTCATGTCATTCATACTTCATATCAGTGCCTTTCACAGTATTTTCTACTATCATCATCAAACAACTTACTTAAATCCGGGTTACACACTTAATTGAATTAACAGAACTCGATCACGCATCAATATTACAATTCAGACTACAAGACACAACAATTGTTCGGATCATGCGTGCGTACATTAAAACATTGGACATCATATACAAAGCATACATAGATCGGGCCACCTTATCACAAGCAACCTCGGACAAGGCACATTATATATAAACACTCGGACCCCTATGTCATATAAAAGTCAGATTCCCTTATATCTTTACATAAACTTGGGACTCCTTTAACCTACAAAGAAGTCGGACAAGGAAGGCACTATATTAAACACTTAAAAGTCGGGCCACTTAGAAGTTTACAAACCTCTGATCAAAAATAATGTAAAACTCGGACCAAAGGGGGTTTAGGGATTGAAAGTCGGACATGGGGGGGGGTTAACAAGGTCGGACAAAGGGAGTGGGCTGCCCCCTTGCAAAACTCGGACTCCCCTAGATCAAATAAAAGTCGGACAAGGTCTTGGTTTGAAACTCGGCCCATCACAAAAGACAAGGAAACTCGGACCAAGGTTTTTGGTTTGAAACTCGGCCCATTTGCTCCTTATAAAACTCGGACATTTATGTCCTTTATATGAAACTCAGACAGTGCAAGGACAAAGAAACTCGGACCACCTTTTTAAGTATTAAAGATCGGACATCACAATGACAGAGAAATTCGGACCTATGCATATACAAACTCGGACTTATCATCACATTAATAAAACTCGGACATTAACAATCCTTCATAAGCAAAAACTCAGATAATCACATACATTCTCAAAACTCAGACAACAAAAGGGTCATACGTTCATTGCATCGCAACAGTTACGTTTTTCACATTCCCACACCTACGAAACCCTAATTTCATATGCAGACTGCAGAATCATAATCGATCAACTGCTTAACAATAAACAAGCCTTTCATGAGCAATCAATAGGGCATACAACTATTCCTATTCGATTATCTACAATCCGAATCAATAAGCACAGAAACATCACGTACACAAACTAGGGTTTACAAGAATTACAAGAATCAAGTATTGAGAACAATCAAACAATCAATAAACAATTTACCTTGATTTGATTCTAGATGGATTGGTAATCAAACTTGATGCGAAAGAACTTGTGATTCCAAGAATGATGAGAAGATGGTTGTAGAGAGGATTAGAGAATATGAGAGTACGTGTTTTGATTCTTGTGTGATGATTAGTGAATGATTAGGGAAGGAGATTAGGGTTAAGTATCACTAGGATTTTACTAATTGCTCTCTATATCCTCAAGTATTAACCTTACAAGTACCCCATCTCACAACAATTTCACAGTTTCACCATTAAGATTATGCATTTAACAAATTTATCACAATTAACACATAACCATGCATAATCACACAATGCACTTTATTGTATCAAAACGTTTATAATTCCATAGCAATTAACTGTGCAAATAATCAACTAAACAATACAAGAACATGCAATAAATGCGAAATAGGAATCTTGGAAATTCGAGTTGTCACATTATCCCCAACTTGAAAGAAATTTCGTCCCGAAATTTGGTACGCACTCACTGAGGAAGCTAGGTAAGCTGTAGTGTTCACTGGTTTTCCTGGGGTGTCACATCATCCCCCCGTTGATTTGGAATTTCGTCCCGAAATTCAGTAGTAGTAGCTTCAGCCTCAGTAGTGGTTGCATTGGTTTCGAATAACTGGGGGTACTTTTCTGTCATCTGGTCATCGCGTTCCCAGGTGTACTCTGGGCCACGTTTGGAGTTCCACCGAACTCAGACAAGAGGGATTCTCTTGTGTTTGAGGACCTTAACATCTCGGTCCGTGATTTCAACTGGCTCCTCGACGAACTGCAACCGCTCGTCGGTAGTGAGTTCCTTAAAAGGAATTATGAGGGTCTCATCTGGCAGGCACTTCTTCAGATTCGACACGTGAAATACATTGTGAACTGCACCGAGTTCAGCTGGTAGGTTCAGTCTGTAGGCTACTGGGCCTATTCTTTCAGTGATTTCGAACGGTTCAACATACCGTGGATTGAGTTTGCCTCGTTTACCAAAACGAACCACACCCTTCCAGGGTGAGACTTTAAGTAAAACCCGGTCCCCGACCTGAAATTCCAATGGCTTCCTACGCTTATCCGCGTAGGCTTTCTGACGGTCGCGTGCTGCCGCCATGCGTTGTCGTATTTGTGCAATCTTTTCCCGTGGCGTCCACTACAATCTCTGGACCCGTGATCTGACTATCCCCCACCTCTTCCCAACAGAGAGGTGACCGGCATTTACGCCCGTACAATGCCTTGAATGGAGCGGCTTGTATGCTGGTGTGATAACTATTATTGTACGAGAACTCCACCAGAGGGAGGTGCTTTTCCCAGCTGTTGCCGAAATCAATGACGCATGCCCGAAGCATGTCTTCAAGAGTTTGGATCGTGCGCTCAGACTGCCCATCCGTCTAAGGGTGATAGGCTGTGCTCATGTCTAATCGTGAGCCGAAAGATTTGTGCATCGCTTGCCATAGCTCTGACGTGAATCGTACGTCCCGATCCGAAATGATGGAGGTGGGCACCCCGTGCCTGGAAACAACTTCTTTAAGGTAGATGTCTGCGAGAGTGGAGAACTTATCCGTTTCCTTTATCGCTAGGAAGTGTGCAGACTTGGTGAGTCAATCCACGATCACCCATATCGTATCGTTCCCACGCTGAGATCTAGGTAGGCCTGTAACGAAATCCATGGAAATTTCTTCCCATTTCCATTGAGGTATCCTAGGCTGCTGAAGTAGGCCTGCGGGTTTCTGATACTCAACCTTGACTCTTGCATAGGTCAAGCACTTGCCAACATAGGTGGCGATGTGGGCTTTCATGCTAGGCCACCAATAAGTAGTCCTGATGTCGTGGTACATCTTGTCCGACCCTGGATGTGCCGAGTAGCGAGACTTGTGTGCTTCGTCCATCACAAGCTCTCATAAGCCGCCATAAAGTGGGACCCAAATACACCCCGTTACATAGTATGCGCCGTCTTCCTTCTGTTCCATGCGTTGCCTTGAGCCGCGTAAGGCTTCAGCCTTGACGTTTTCGGGTTTTAAAGCTTTTATCTGAGCAGTTCGTATCTGTGCAGGAAGACTGGACTGAATGGTGAGCTACAAAGCTCGTACCCGCCTAGGTAGAGTGTCTTTTCGACTGAGAGCATCAGCCACAACATTGGCTTTGCCTGGATGGTACTTGATGGCGCATTCGTAGTCGCTTAGTAGTTCAACCCATCGACGTTGGCGCATGTTCAATTCCTTCTGTCTGAAGATATGCTCGAGACTCCTGTGATCGGTGTAAATAGGGCACTTGGTACCGTACAGGTAGTGTCGCCATATCTTAAGCGTGAAAACAACAGCTCCCAGCTCTAAATCGTGCGTCGTGTAATTCCGTTCGTGAACCTTGAGTTGGCGCGGAGCATAAGCATTGACCTTGTCGCGCCGCATTAACACACATCCAAAACCCTGGATGGATGCATCACAGTATACTACAAAATCGTCTGTGCCCTCTGGCAATGAGAGAATAGGTGCGCTGCAAAGCCTATCCTTTAAGTACTGAAAAGCGGTTTCCTGGGAATCTCCCCAACGGTAGGTAACACCTTTCTGTGTCAGCAATGCAAGTGGCTGAGCAATCTTTGAGGAATCTTTGATAAACCGTCTGTAGTAACCCGCCAAACCCAAGAATTGGCGTATTTCCGTTGGTGTACGCGGTGCAGGCCAGTTTCTGATCGAGTCTACCTTGGATGGATCGACATGAATCCCATCCTTGTTCACCACATGGCCTAAGAAGTGGACTTCACGAAGCCAGAAGTCACATTTTGAGAATTTGGCGTACAGTTGCTCCTTTCGAAGGAGATCTAATATCAATCGCAGATGCTGCTCGTGTTTCTCCTGACTCTTGGAGTAAATCAAAATGTCGTCGATGAAAACGGTGACGAACTTGTCTAGATAGGGTTTGCACACCCTGTTCATAAGATCCATGAAAACTGCAGGTGCGTTCGTAAGCCCGAATGGTATGACAAGAAACTCGTAATGGCCGCAGCGAGTTCTGAATGCTGTCTTGGAGACGTCCTCATCCTGGACTCTCAGCTGATGATAACCAGACCTTAGATCAACCTTGGAGTAGTAACTCGACCTTTGCAACTGGTCGAATAAGTCGTCAATGCGTGGAAGAGGATAACGGTTCTTCACTTTGACCTTGTTCAGTTCACGGTAATCAATTTCACATCCTGAAGGTGCCATCCTTCTTTTTCACCGATAATTGGTATCCAATAGTTCTTGTAGCTCCCAAGGCGAAGAGATAGGTCGGATAAATCCCTTATCCAAGATTTCTTGTAGCTGCGTCGATAGTTCTTCCGATTCTGGTGGAGCTAAGCGATACGGTGCTCGAGCTATGGGTGCTGCTCCTGGAGCGAGCTCGATTTGAAATTCGACCTGACGATGAGGCGGTAGCCCAGGTAAATCTTTAGGAAAACCTGAGGAAAGTCGCGTACAACTGGATGGTCTTCCAACTTCTTTTCTTTCGTTAATGCGTCAGTAGCGAGAGCCAAAATTGCGGTGTGGCCCTTCCGCAAACATTTCTGAGCCTTCAAGAAAGAGGTGATGCCAACCACAGCACCACTCTTGTCGCCTTGAACTTCGAGAGGTTCTTGAACAGAACGAGGAATGCGAACAACCTTTTCTTTGCATAGGATTTCTGCTTGTTGTTGCTGCTGGCGATTCCGATTTGCAGGCCGTGGGCTCCTGAATCCTTAGCTTCATGGCCCATCTTGAGACACCTCTGGCAACGTCCCTCGTTGCAGTAACCACCATGGTGTCTGTTGCATTAGTTACACGTTGGGTGAATTCCCCGATATCCACCCTGCCCCTGACCGCCAGAAGTTGGCTGACTCGGCTCTGGTGATCACTATTCTTGCGCTGCTGCTGTGCTTGAGACCGAACGGTAGCTGAACCCTTGCTGGAATACCTATCCCATTTCCGCTTGTTGTCACTAGGAGTGGCGGGAGTAGCAGAAGTGGTAGCGGTAGTAATAGCGCTGATACAACTAGGCAGCCTGTTCTGTTCCACTGCCTGATCCGTGAGGCGATGAGCAAGACACTGAATGTCTTGGATATTGTCGAGGTTAGCCGACGTAGCATGGCTCTGCATCTCTGAGGCTAGACCCTTGAGGTACAATTCGATACGCTTGCTTGGAGGGTCCACCATGCTTGGACACCAGATGGCCAGTTCGTTCGGCCGTTTCGTATAAGCATCAATTTCCTGACCCCGTCATTTTCAAATGATAAAGCTCCACTTCCAACTTGTGGATGTCATCTCGCGTGCAGTATCCCCTTTTAATGCGTTCTTTGAATTCGTTCCAGGGGGTGGCGTTAGCGGCTGCCAACACTAGTGTCCGTACCTGCGCGTTCCACCAGGTTAGCGCGATTTCTTCCAAAGTGCCAGTGGCGTACTTGACCCTGCGAGCCTCAGGGCATTCACACATCTCGAATACTGACTCGAGCTTCCCAAACCAATGGAGTAGTCCCACTGCTCCTTCTGTGCCACTGAATGTGCTTGGACGACAGTCCATGAAGTTCTTGAATGTGCAGACAGGTTGTTGTGCGTTCTGACCCGTTGCGCGAGAAAAATAGGTCAAGGTTAAGCGTGAGAGTTGGGTCACGAGAGTAGGATCTAACATCCTAGGATAGGTCTGAAATAGCAGGTTATACCTCCTGCTTGTGCGGCTACAAGTGCCGCAGCAACTTGTTCGTTAATGAGAGTCGTCAACTGGGCTTGAGTCATGTTAACACGTCCAGACATGATCGAACAGTAAAGGTAGCGTATGTATGAATGGTTCGCGAGTAGTGCGATGACAGAAAAGTGTAAGCACACAAGTGTGTTCAAGCAATAACAAGTAGTGAGCAATGTAATCTAAGCATACTACGAGCAAAGTTCTATGCAGTTCTAGCATGTAGGCAATAAACATAAACCTTATTACCTAGGATGTTGAGTCTTGCACGTGGAGCGAAGCGTCGTTGTGGATCGTTGAGAGCACTGTTCTGGTTATAGTCTGGTTTTAATAAAAACGTTTTCCCATATTAAAACCAAGTTCTCTATAACCAATGGCTCTGATACCAATCTGTCACACCCCCAAAATCCACACGCGGAGTACCACCGCTAGGAGGCGTGACATGACCAGGATCAAGCCATCAATCATATTGAACATAGCATATAAATAAGATAGTTCATAAAAACCCAATTCAATACAATTGATGTTCTAAACCAAACATAGTATCAATAGCGGAAGCATGTAAATAACCCAACATAGTTAATAATTTGAAATGTCGTAATGTTCAACATAGTAATCACGATCCTTGTCCACAACGACCGCGCCTCCAGTGCAAGCTCCATAAGTACCTAAGGTCCTGCAAGGCATGCAGCAACGAGTCAACAACTAGTTGAGCGAGTTCACAGTTAACAGTTCAGTAGTAATATAGAATGAGTAGTAGTATGTTCGTCTGTTATGTCATGTATCGTATTAGTTTCCATCGCGGCCTCCCAGGCAGGTATGCGAAGATTAGGGAACAACTATCCCAAGTATTCTAGACTAGGTTTACCTGTATCGCGGCCTCCCAGGCAAGTGTGCGAAGATTAGTAAATTACAGTTCGCGGCCTTCCAAAGGCAGGTGTGCGAAGTCAGTCATAATATCACGGCCAACCCTTGGCAGGTGTGCGAAGATCAGTTCAATAAGTGTTACTAGTCTAGTCGTATTCTTATCGTTAGGTTCTATCAACTGAGTATGTGTAATAAAGTAATCCAGTCCCATTCCCACCCTGGGAACCCCATGCCTTGGCTGTGTGAACTCACCTTGGTTTGCTCGGTATGCTATGTTATGCACTCACAAGTAATCAGTCAAGTCCTATTGATTGCACGTGTATTAAATTAGTTCATGTTCGTAATGATACGCATGTAATCTATGTCACAAAGTGTTTGACAGTTAGCATCAAGTATCGTATAGTCACTTAATCAGTTTCATGTCATTCATACTTCATATCAGTGCCTTTCACAGTATTTTCTACTATCATCATCAAACAACTTACTTAAATCCGGGTTACACACTTAATTGAATTAACAGAACTCGATCACGCATCAATATTACAATTCAGACTACAAGACACAACAATTGTTCGGATCATGCGTGCGTACATTAAAACATTGGACATCATATACAAAGCATACATAGATCGGGCCACCTTATCACAAGCAACCTCGGACAAGGCACATTATATATAAACACTCGGACCCCTATATCATATAAAAGTCGGATTCCCTTATATCTTTACATAAACTTGGGACTCCTTTAACCTACAAAGAAGTCGGACAAGGAAGGCACTATATTAAACACTTAAAAGTCGGGCCACTTAGAAGTTTACAAACCTCTGATCAAAAATAATGTAAAACTCGGACCAAAGGGGGTTTAGGGATTGAAAGTCGGACATGGGGGGGGTTAACAAGGTCGGACAAAGGGAGTGGGCTGCCCCCTTGCAAAACTCGGACTCCCCTAGATCAAATAAAAGTCGGACAAGGTCTTGGTTTGAAACTCGGCCCATCACAAAAGACAAGGAAACTCGGACCAAGGTTTTTGGTTTGAAACTCGGCCCATTTGCTCCTTATAAAACTCGGACATTTATGTCCTTTATATGAAACTCGGACAGTGCAAGGACAAAGAAACTCGGACCACCTTTTTAAGTATTAAAGATCGGACATCACAATGACAGAGAAATTCGGACCTATGCATATACAAACTCGGACTTATCATCACATTAATAAAACTCGGACATTAACAATCCTTCATAAGCAAAAACTCAGACAATCACATACATTCTCAAAACTCAGACAACAAAAGGGTCATACGTTCATTGCATCGCAACAGTTACGTTTTTCACATTCCCACACCTACGAAACCCTAATTTCATATGCAGACTGCAGAATCATAATCGATCAACTGCTTAACAATAAACAAGCCTTTCATGAGCAATCAATAGGGCATACAACTATTCCTATTCGATTATCTACAATCCGAATCAATAAGCACAGAAACATCACGTACACAAACTAGGGTTTACAAGAATTACAAGAATCAAGTATTGAGAACAATCAAACAATCAATAAACAATTTACCTTGATTTGATTCTAGATGGATTGGTAATCAAACTTGATGCGAAAGAACTTGTGATTCCAAGAATGATGAGAAGATGGTTGTAGAGAGGATTAGAGAATATGAGAGTACGTGTTTTGATTCTTGTGTGATGATTAGTGAATGATTAGGGAAGGAGATTAGGGTTAAGTATCACTAGGATTTTACTAATTGCTCTCTATATCCTCAAGTATTAACCTTTACACAAGTACCCCATCTCACAACAATTTCACAGTTTCACCATTAAGATTATGCATTTAACAAATTTATCACAATTAACACATAACCATGCATAATCACACAATGCACTTTATTGTATCAAAACGTTTATAATTCCATAGCAATTAACTGTGCAAATAATCAACTAAACAATACAAGAACGTGCAATAAATGCGAAATAGGAATCTTGGAAATTCGAGTTGTCACATCTTTGACAGCGACCCTTGTTACACTGGCCACTGTGGTGTCTGTTACAGTTGTTGCACTTTGGGAGGTTCCCTCGATATCCGCCCTGCCTGTGACTGCCTGAAGAGTGCTGACTGGGACTCTGATAACTGTCAGTCTTTGCTGTTGGACCTATGACTGAACTGAAGCTGACCCCTTACTGGACTCCCCATCCCATTTTCTCTTGTTGTCACTGGGAGTAGCAAGTGTAGCAGAAGTAGTAGCGGTAGCAGTAGCGCTGATACGTTTAGGCAATCTGTTCTGATCCACTGCCTGATCTGTGATTCGATGAGCGAGGCGTTGAATAGCCAGGATGTTGTCAAGATTAGCCGATGTCACATGGCTCTGAATTTCTGGCGCCAAACCCTTGAGATACAACTCAATACGCTTAACTGGAGGGTCCACCATAGTTGGACATAGCACGGCCAGCTCATTTGACCTTTTGGTATAAGCTTCGATCTCTGACCCAACCATTTTCAGATGATACAACTCGTCTTCCAACTTATGAATATCTTCCCGTGTGCAGTATTCGCGTTTAATCAGTTCCTTGAAATCATTCCAAGGGGTGGCGTTAGCAGCTGCCAACCCTAAGATCTGCACTTGTGCGTTCCACCAAGTTAAAGCAATCCCCTCTAAAGTACCAGTGGCATATTTCACCCTGTGAGCCTCAGGGCATCACACATCTCGAACACAGACTCGAGCTTTTCAAACCAGTGGAGGAGTCCAACCGCTCCCTCCGTGCCACTAAAAGTGCTAGGACGACAATCCATGAAGTTCTTGAAGGTACACACAGGTTGCTGAACGTGTTGACCTAATGTGTAAGAACAGAATGAGGTTAAACATAAGAGTTGATTAGGAACGTAGGATCTAAAGATCCTAGGATGAGTTACGACTGCAGGGTATACCTCATGCGTTTGCAGCTGCAAGTGCCGCAGCAACTTGTTCATTGATAAGAGCCGTCAACTGGGCTTGAGTCATGTTAATACGTCCGGCCATTGATCTTCACATCAAAGGCAACATAAGTGAGAAAGGTTCGCGAATAGTGCGATGACAGAAGAGTGTAAGCACACAGGTGTTCTCAAGCAATAACAAGTAGTGAGCAATGAAATCTAAGCATACTACGAGCAAAGTTCTATGCAATTCTAGCATGTAGGCAATAAACATAAACCTTATTACCTAGGATGTTGAGTCTTGCACATGGATCGAAGCGTCGTTGTGGATCGTTGAGAGCACTGTTCTGGTTATAGTCTGGTTCTAATAAAACCGAGTTCTCTATACCCAATGGCTCTGATACCAATCTGTCACACCCCCAAAATCCACCTACGGAGTATCACCGCTTGGGAGCGTGACTGACCAGGATCAAGCCACCAATCATATTGAACACGTAATTAATATTTAAAAGTAAATGTCATTCAACCACCAATATGAAAGGTGTTCCAAAACATAAGCATGTTATCACAGTTTAGCGGAAGCGTATAAATAAGCCCATCATAATAAAGTATCAAATGTCATAAGTGTTTAACGAGACAATCACGATCCAAGCCCACAACGACCAGCTCCTCCCTGTGCAAGCTCCATGTACCTAACGACATGCAAGGCATGTAACAGAGGATCAACAACTAGTTGAGCAAGTTCACAGAAAGTAAGTGCGTAATAGTAAGTTCGTTTGTAACATGTGGCTCTACTGGGCCGATAGTACGTTCTATTGGTGGGGGCTTCCCATGTTGTATAACCACTAGACCTATTCGTAACCATAAGTGTTCTACATATCCCGAGAACAGTAATACGTACAAGTTCACGTAGGTTTTACGTGAGTATCCTTCACAACCGAGGATAGGGGTAAGCGGGGGTTTACGTAGGTTTTACGTAAGTGCCTGACACAACCGAGGCAGTAGTGAGTATAAGTTCACGTAGGTTTTACGTGAGTGTCCTTCGCTACCTGAGGACAGTGAGTAATATAAGTATACGTAGGTTTTACGTATGTGTCCTGCACAACCGAGGACGATGGTATGGTAGTCTAGTAACAGTATAAGTACGATTCTATGCAATCTCATTCCTTCAATCCCAATTCCCGTGCCCTGGGGAATCCCATGCCTTAGTAAGAGTGTGAACTCACCTTGGTTTGCTCGGTATGCTATGTTATGCACTCACAAGTAATCAGTCAAGTCCTATTGTGTGCACGTGTAATAAATCAGTTCATGTTTTATTAATACGCATGTAATTTATATCATAAAGCGTTTGACAGTTAACATCATGTACCACATACGATCGAGTTCTTGGTTGATACGAACAAGGTTAATCAGTGACACAATTAGCAGAATCGTCGTGTTTAACAGGATCAACATGCTTAACATGATAACATGATTTCGCAGAACTACTACACTTAACAGATTCAATCATGTAACAACATACATTCAGCTTCACTTTAACATCACACAAAGTCAGACAGGCCTTGCCCTTCATAAAACTCAGACAAGTGTGGGGGGGGGGGGGTTTCCCCTGTTTAAAAGTCGGATAGCACATGAGAAACAAGTCACAAAACTCGGACAATAACACACCCCTGTTGTGAATCCAACCCTGACATATTCGTTAACAGCAGATTGTTAACCTGTGCTTCGCGGATGATCTTTTCTTGTTTGCTAGAGGAGATGTTAGCTCTGCAAGGTGTATTATGTCGTCTCTCTCTAAATTCACGAATATGTCAGGTTTGGTCCCTAGCATTCAAAAGAGCACGATATTCTTTTGCAATGTCCCTCAACATGTGAAAACTGCTATTCTTAATGTTATGCCTTTTGTGGAAGGCTCTCTTCCGGTGAGGTATTTGGGGGTTCCGCTTATTTCCACAAGACTGCTTTATAAAGACTGTAGTGTGCTGGTTGAAAAATTAGATAAGCGTATTTCCAGCTGGAAGAACAAGCTTCTTTCTTTTGCAGGTCGGTTACAGCTTATTTTGTCGGTTTTATCCTCTATGCATATTTATTGGTCTTCGGTATTTATTTTACAAGCTCGGGTGATTCACGATCTAGAAGCTAGAATGAGAAATTTTCTTTGGAGTCAAGATAATTCGTTTAAAAAAGGGAGGGCAAAGGTGTCTTGGAAATCGGTTTGCACTCCGAAGTATGAAGGGGGATTGGGTATTAGGCGTATTGGTGATTTTAATAAAGCGCTCATGGCTAATCATGTTTGGGGCATCCTCACTAAACGAAAATCTCTCTGGGTGGAATGGGTGCATGACTACAAGTTAAAAGGAAAAAGTTTCTAGATGGTCAAGGTTCCTACGAATTGCTGCTGGAGCTGGCGTAAAATTCTCCAACTTCGGCCAATAATAAGGAACTATATTTGGACGTCTCTTGGGGATGGTAGATCAACATCAGCTTGGTATGACACTTGGAGTGCTTTAGGGCCTTTAGGTACCTTTCTTTCCCCTAGAACGATAACAAATGCGGGATTCAGGTTGGATAGTTCAGTGGCCGATATTAATATCGAGGGTGTTTGGCAATGGCCCACGGCCTGGAGGGATATTTATCCCGTTCTTAACCAGTTGGATCATATTCAGCCGAATGTTTATAAGTCTGATAGTGTCAAATGGCGAGTTGGTGATGTGATTCATGAGGTTTCGGCTTCGTGCATTTGGGATTCTCTTCGGTATTGCGATCCGGAGGTCAACTGGACGAAAATAGTTTGGTTTGCGCAATGCATTCCAAAACACTCTTTTCTGATGTGGTTAATCATGCGGAACAAATTACTTACACAAGATATTATCCTTCAATGGGATATATCGAGGAGGAAGAACATGAATATGTTATGCTGCTTGCTTTGTTATCAAAACCACGACTCGCATAAACATTTATTCTTTGAATGCAAATACTCAACGCAGGTGTGGAATATGGTTCGAGTCAAAGCTGGCATGGATAATATTGAGTCAAAGTGGAAGGATATCGTCGGTTGGCTTCAGCTCAAATGCCACTCGAAGATGGTGGATGATTATGTGAGTAGACTTGTAGTGGCAGCTTCTGCTTATCTTATTTGGCAGGAACGAAATGCAAGGATTTTCAAGAATCAACTGCGACCGCCGGAGAAGCTCTATGATTTGATAATCGAGACTGTTCGGTATGAGCTTATGGGAGTCAAGTTGAAGCGGAATGATAGTGTTCGAAGACTCTTAGGAGAATGGGGGATTCCAGATGCGGATACTAATGGTGATGGCGATTGAGTAGGCATTTGGTTTCGGTTTTCAGTTTCTAGATTGTAGTCTAGTTGTGTTTTCTATTGTTCTTACTTTTGTTGGTGATTTTGGTTTACTTTCATGGGGGCATGTCCCATGATTAAACTAGTGTAGACTCACTACACTACTTGTTTTGTTTGGTTGTGAATATATAGAATCACCGGGGTAACCCCTTTACCCAAAAAAAGACAATAACACACCCCCTTAAGAAACTCGGACCAATGTGTGGGGGGTTAAAAATTCGGACAGCATAGGTGGGGGTTCAAAAGTCGGACCAAGTGAGGGGCAAGGGTCACAAAGTCGGACTTGAGAGGCCCATCACAAAACTCGGACCATGTGAGGGGTGTCATGAAGCTCGGACATCACATTGAGTTAAAGGTCGGACATTCATGCTATATTAAAACTCGGACTCTTTGAGGTGTTTATATAAAACTCGGACACCTAAGCAGTTGAACCTAGTTTCAACGTAGGATGGAGGCTCTCTGGGCGAATAGGGCGATTTGGGTGATCCTGTGAAATCAATCCTTCTTTCAATCAATCCTGGTTCTGATCGATCTTGTGTAGCATCTACGGACTGATTAAGCTCCTTAGTTCTATACGTGTGAAATCAGGCTAGGGTTTTTTTTCTGGTTTTTCTTTCGTTTGAATAAGTTTTGATTTCTGATTTCGTATTAAGGGTTCCAGCTTTTCGTTTGCGTTAATCGATTGTTGTTAACTGCTAAGTTGAGGGGTCCGATTGGATTCTGCTTGGGGATTGTTCGCAAATCAGATTAACGGCGCTAGGGTTTTCCAACTTGTAGGCGGCTAGGGTTTTGTTGTTGAGTTCGGCTAGGGTTTGTCTCATTCAGCCGACATACCTTGGCTGAATCTCTGGTGACGGCTGCTAGGGTTTGCTAAGTTTGGGATGGATGATATTAGTAGTTCTGGTGGAAATCAACAGGAGGTTCGTGGGAAACCGAGGGCAACGTTTGAAGAAATTGCTGCACGGTTTCTTGATGTCGAAGGGTACACTTTGCAGCCTAAGCGGGGTGTAACGATTACTTTACAAAACGATCCTAAGTCTTCTAACATCATTGACGACCTCACCAAGGTCTCAGTTCCGGTACATTTGGAAAAGAGGGATGCTGAAAAGTCAGATAAATTTTGGGATTACCCTAGCAAGGTTTCGCCAAATTCAGACTTTTTTGGTGCATCTTTGTCGGCTGACAACAGGGCTGTTCATGGTAAAGCACGTACTTCGGGGACTGCAGATCCTGTTTCCTTCACTCACATTGTAAAGAATGCTAAAGAGAAGGTTAAAGTGAATTTTCGGGCGATGGAATCTGCCGAGAAAGTTGATGGGGCTGATGTTGTTATTCCTTTGTCATCGGTTCAGCAAGTTACTGATAGGTATGCTAACACTTTGTTTGGATACTTTCTGGGTAAACGGTTGGCGTTTCCTGTGGTCGATTACTTTGCTAAAAACAACTGGGCTAAATATGGTCTTTCCCGGCTCATGATGAATGCAAACGGGTTATTTTTCTTTAAGTTTTCGTCTAAGGAAGGGATGAATCAAATGCTAGAGGATGGGCCTTGGCTAATCAGAAGTGTTCCCATAATTTTGAAGGAGTGGTCGCCCTCTATCAAGATGGAGAAAGAGGACATTAAAGTGGTTCCAGTTTGGGTCAAGATGCATAATGTGCCGTTAGAGGCATTTACTGAGGATGGGCTTAGCTTGGTTGCTTCTATGATTGGGACACCTAAGATGTTGGATACGTATACGGCCTCGATGTGTGCTGAATCTTGGGGTAGGAGCAGCTATGCTCGAGCGCTTGTTGAAGTGCAAGCAGGGGCTGAGTTAAAAAAGAGTGTTACTGTTGCTATCCCATCTATGGATGGTAGTGGGTATGAAAGGTGGAAGTCAAGATTGAATATGATTGGGAGCCTCTAAGGTGCTCCTCTTGTTGTGTGTTTGGTCATCATGACAGCTTGTGCCCGAAGAACACTCAGGTATCTTCTAGTGGGGATGCTGAAAAGAACAATGATGATTTTCACGTTGTAGGGGGCAAGAAGAAGAAAATGAACAACCAAGGTATCCACATGAAAAATCAGAAGCCGAAGGTAGTTTACAGGCCAGTTGTTAACCCTAAACCAAAATCGTCCTCAAAGAGTCCGATGCAGAATCAGGTTTCAACGTCTAACCCGTTTGACGTTCTGAAGGATGATAATGGTAATCAGGGAGGTACCGCTGTGGGGCGAGTGGAGAAGAAACCGTCGAGTAATAGGCAGGAATCGGATGAGGAGGAGGTTGAAGAAGTATACAATGAAACTAGTGCATTTATGACATCGGGTACTCATCCTTTTTCTTCGAAAGCAGGGGCAAGCACCTCTTCTACCAAGTTCTCTAATGGATAGGCTGTCTGCTTTTCGTCTGAAGGGGCTGCTGTTTTGTGGCTTCTTTATCTTTGATGATGGTGGTTGAGAATTTTGTTTTGTGGTTTTGCATTTTGTCTACTAGATGTCGTGTCATGATGTATAGTAGACTAGGTTATGGGGTGTTATAGGTCTTTGGTTTTTGTTTTGTTTTTACATATATGGGGCATGTCCTGTATATGAACTAGTGTGGAACTCATCCTCACTACTTGTACTTATTTGCGGTTGCATTTTAATAGAATCACCGGGGTAACCCTTTACCCAAAAAAAAAAAAAACTCGGACACCTTACATCTAAAAGGTCGGACCATGTTGCCTTGTTATAAAGATCGGATAACAAGTGCAACTAAAAGTCGGACCCTACTAGCATACATAAAACTCGGATGGCATGATAACTTGTCTAAAATTCGGACCTTTATGCTTTCTTTGTAAAACTCAGACAACATTCATGTGATAAAGAACTCGGACATATCTCCATAACAAAACTCAGACTGTTAAAATCAAAGGTCGGACTAACAACATGCGTGATTATCCAAGACAAATTCACAGAATTCAACAACAGTTACACTTCAACATTCATACGATCAAAAACCCTAATTACATTGTGTCAGTCTAACATCAAACCAATTATCCAACTAATCATGTATTCTTAATCACCAGACAATCGATTAAACAACTATTCAATACCATTATCATCCTAATCCGAATCAAATCAAGAATCGCAGAATATTATATGAAGAACTAGGGTTTTTTTTTGGGTAAAGGGTTACCCCGGTGATTTTTATATATCAACAAATAAAACCAAGTAGAAAGGCTAACAAATGCCTTCTAGTTCTCTTAGTGGCATACCACTAAAGAGTAGAACAAGAAAACCATACAAACAACCAATACTAGAATACGACACACTCTAGACTATGTTGACTTCAATCTTCAATAAGATCTTCCTTGTTCAGCTTCCAGTCATCCAAAAATCTCTTCACATTGCATGTTTGCTTGTACTTGAAGGATATTAGTTTCGTTCTCACTATGTGAATAATAGTGTCAATTATCTTTTCCGGCGGCCTTAGCTTGTTACTAAAAAATCTCGAATTCCTTTCATTCCAAATAGTATACGCTGACGCTGCAACAAGCAATCTGCTATCCACCGCATAGACAGCTTTTGACTTAGCTCTCTGAACCAGCACATCCGTGATCTCTTCCCACGATCCTTGAACCGAGCCCATATCGACTTTATTCCGCACACTTTGCCAAACTAATTTGGAATAACTACATTGAAAAAACAGATGATCATGTGTTTCTATATCCGCATGGCACAATAAACAGCACATCTGGTTCATAGAACCCGTAACTCTATGCTGCCATTGTAAAATACGGTCCTGTGTCCAGAGTTTCCTCCTGAAAATAAGCCAACATAAGAATGCATGTTTTGGGACATTGAACGCCGACCACACCACGTTAGCCCAAGCTACTGGCTCTCTACTAGTACGGATAGATTCCCAAGCTTCCCTAGACGAAAACGGGAGTAATTTACCCTCCGAGTTCCTCCAGAAAACTTTATCTTGAGCCACCGATAGGTTCAAGGGCCGAAGCTGAAACAATGATGGGTACCTCGTCCTCCATTCGTCTGGCCATGCCCAAACACCATCTTGAATTGCTTCCGCAACCTTAGATTTAATAGAATACCCATATCTGGCCATTTGACGAGGGGTAACAGTATTTGCAAGCGGACATTCATCACTCCATTTATCAAACCAAAGAAAAGTATTCTGACCGTTTCCAACTTTACACCACAAAAACTCCCGAAAACTATGCCTGCATTGCATAAGCTTTTTCCAACCCCAAGGGGAGTTGGCTTGAATAGGAACATCCCATATACTTCGGCCGCAAAGACGATAATTTCGAACCCAATTAGTCCACAAAGATTCTCTACCCGCAATGAGACTATAAATATGATACGCCATCAAGGACTTGTTGACTTCTGAAATTCGACGAATCCCCAATCCACCCTCGGTTTTAGGGTTTTCATGAACACATAATCAAGAATCAAAAATTGATAATAATCAAGTAATCAATTAGGGTTTACAAGTATTACAATGATCAATAAACAATTACCTTGAATGATTCTAGAGAAATAAAGGAATCAAGCGTGATGACTATCTTGTGCCAATGATGATGGTGGTGATGATTGCCAGAGAAAAGTACGTGCTTGGATTTTTGTGAAAATGATTAGTGAACAAGGGATTAGGGTTAAGTATAGTTTAAGTTTCACTAATAACTCTATACACCCTTAATTATTGTATTTTACACTAGTACACCATCTCAAACAGTTTCACAGTTTCACCACCAAGTTTATGCATTTAACAACTTTATCACAGTTAACACATAACCATGCACAATCACACAATACACTTCATTGTATCAAAACGTATACAATTCCATAGCCAATTATTTGTGCAATTAAACAACTAAACAATACATGATCGTGCAATAAATGCAAAATAGGAAATCTTGGAAATTCGAGTTGTCACATTATCCCCAACTTGAAAGAAATTTTGTCCCGAAATTTAGCATGCGGTAACTGAGGAAGCTAGGTAAGTTGTATCGTTTACTGATTTTCCTGGGGTGTCACAAGTAGTACGTACGAGGTTTACGTAGGTTTTACATAAGTATCCTTCCCATCCTGAGGACAGTGGTACGCGGGGGTTTACGTAGGTTTTACGTAAGTGCCTGTCACAACCTGAGGCAATAGTGATTATAAGTTTACGTAGGTCTTACGTAAGTGTTGTCACACCCCGACCACGTAAAACAACAAAACGTGGCGGAAACGTCGGGGAGTGTTGTAACAGAATCATTGTTTCACAACCATGGATTAAACAAATTTCGTTTTATTGAATTAAATGTATTACAATGTCTTAACAACAAAGAAAATATAACATAGTTAACTAGTCTTGCATCTTTTAATGTCACTAAGGCACTCATCCAATCCTATGTGAGCATGCATCAATATCATCATCAAATATCAACAACTATTGTACCTGAAACACATGTGAAAATACGTCAGCATAAAAATGTCGGCGAGTACATAGGTTTTGTTGAATTAGGATTCATGACTTATAAGTTGAGAAAAAGTTGTTTAACAAAAGTCAGTCATGATCCTTGTAAAAAGTTTTGTTTTATAAATCGTTTGAAAAGCGATGATAGATATGTATAGTAAAAAAAATGATGTAAGGTTAAATAAATAACCAAGTAAAATGAGTTTGTATAAAACAAACTGTTTTGTAAAACAAGCCTTGTGAAAAATATGTCATTTGTGTAAAAATATATAAGTCCAAATTGAATGAATTAAATAACGCTACGGCATGTAATATAATACAAGCACTTATATATAGGAAGTACCAGCGGCGTATCCACCATGCTTATATCACATTACATACGTCTCGTTACTTAAATCACTTACCCAAACAAACCTCCAATGTAAATTGCCCTTGTCTAAACCAATTGTCAAATGTCTTTGTGAAAACCATGTCAAAATGTTTATGTCAAAATGTAGTCCATGGAATGTGTATATTGATATCAAACTGTCTATGTCAAATGTCAATCAAATAATGTGTAAACATAATTTCATGTATGGCAAGTGAAATATGTATCAACTAAACCATAGGTAAAAATGTACAAACAATGTACTAAGTATGCGACAAATGGGCATACATAGCATGTGATGTAAAATGTACTAAGTATGATGAACATACATAGCATGAAATGTCATGTAAAACGATGTATTAAGTATGCACACAATGGGCATACATAGCAAAAACACAATGAAATCATGTACTAATAGTGTACTAGTGAAAATAGCAAGTATATGATATGATAACATGAAAAGCATGAAAGTAACAAGTAGGCACATGTGTTTCACCCCAAAATGTTTGAAAAACAGTAAATATGCACTCACTTGAGGGTGCTTAGAAGTCTTGAACAACAACCAAGCAAATTTAGAGGGATCACGGAATCAAACGGCACCCTATATAGATAACTACATAAATAACCGGACCTAAATCGGGGGATTGGATAGTATGAGGTTTCGTAAACCAAATGAGTATTGGAACTCTTATGATATGGTTAAACAAAACCCACATACTAAAATGAAACCTAACCTAAGTGCTTACGACCCATTACGACCCGTTTAGGTAGCTTATGCTACTTTAACGCGTCGTTCACATGAAACGCGTTTAGTCCACTTAACTAGTCCTATGACAAGTGTTATATGCCTTAACATGTCTAATAGTGTTGCTAAATCAGTTTAGATATCAGAAATTAAGTTACATATGCTTAAAATGAATTTATGCGTAAAATGGGCATTTTGGTAATTTTCCTAATGCATAAGAATTACTTATCATACAACTACTTAAACGACGTGACCATAAGGTATAACCTTAAAAGGTTATTTCATATACAACTATGGTCACCTAAAGTGTTTGATCGAATCCTAAAGATTGACCAATTGGGTCGGGTTCGAAAGCATAAGCGATTGTTTAGATCGCTTACCCTTACGACCCTAGACAAGCACAAAACTAAAAGCGACGAGCTAAACATGCTAGAACATGTTTAGTAAAGTCAGAAAACAGGTTTGGTATTAAAACAAACGATTTTAATACCCTAGAGTAGTTTGGTTACAAAATACGCGAGGAAACGCATTTTGGCCGAAACTACGACTCGTCACTGAGCCTAGATAACATGGTAATCAGCAGGTATAGTCACTAGGGACTATAACCATCGTGATTACGCTCACATTATGAAGTTCAACCGAACTTCGCGTTGACCATAAACTGGTCAATGCAGGAAGTCAAACAAAGTTTGACTTTAACGCTAAAACGAACAAAAGAACGAAAGAATACTTACAACGGGTCCAAGCCTTGAACATTTGAACCCAAAATTTCTCAGGTATGAAATTTCACAAGGGGATCTTCAACTTAGAGAAGAAGTTGAGAGCAAATGTGTGAAGAAGAAGTGAAGAGGAGGTGGGTATTTATAGTTTTTGCACAACCATTAGGATTATTCCTCGATAATTGAGCTTCGATCTGGATCGTACACATGTGGCCCATGGTTTTGGGATACTAGGGGTGCCCCAAAACCAGCTAACAGTATTGAAAAAGTTACAAAATAGCCCCTAAACTTCAAGTTAAGTGCTGAAAATGGACCTGCAAGTGCAAAAATGGAGTTTCTGCCCAGATCAGTTGCTCGCGTAGCGCCACAAGGTAGGCAGGAGTTGCTCGCGCTATGCTAGCATGTGCCAGCTTCAGAAAAGTTTCAAAAATGACAGTTTTGGTCCCTGCACGTGTTTAAGGCCTTTTTCGATGCGTTTAAACCCCGTTAACCTCATTTCAAGGCTCTAAAATGAAGTTAAAGTATAAGGAACTCAAAACATGCTCAAAAACATTTCGGATGTCGGTTCGTTTGGTCGTACGGTTGCGTTGTTAGGTTAATTACGACGGAAGTCGTAACGAACGCAAAAACGATCCAAATCATGCGACGAATGGAATTTTCTTATGCCAAACACTAAAATAAAATATTTTAATGCTTACATAAATTTTTGGATGTCCGGATGTATTCAGAATGTAAGATATGCGCGAAAATGCAAATTTATGCACTTTTTGACGCTTTTAGTCCCTGAATGAACATAAAGTTTATTTTGGCGCACAAAACACCTCAAAGCCTATTTATAAGCTATGTAAATGATATTTAGGGCATATTTAACTTTGGATCAAGTTCCGGATTGTTCGTTACAGTTCAAATCGGCATACTTTCGCAGTTTGTCGATTTTTGTCACACCCCCAAAATCCCACCTGCGGAGTACTACCGCTTGGAGGCGTGACTGACCAGGATCCAGCCACCAATCATACTGAACAAGCATATAAGTAATTATAAAAGTTTAACCAATACGATTGGTGTTCCAAAACAAATAAGTTTAAGTTGTAAGCGGAAGCATAAGTTTAAAGTTGTAACATAAGTTCCAAAAGTTTCAAGTTTAACATAGTCTTGTAGCAATCCCTGTCCCACAACGATCCTCCTCCATGCAAGCTCCCACTGAGTACCTATGGTCCTGCAAAGCATGTAGTAACGAGTCAACAACTAGTTGAGTGAGTTCACGGGTGGGCGTTCGTTTTAGTTGTTTCGAAAACAGTTTACTTTATCTGGCATCCTGCCGTGGGGGTTACCCCATAGTTTTAAAAACGTGACCAGTTCGTTCCCAGTTACTCCGGCACTCCGGCCGTGGGGGCTACCCCATGTAGTTATCAGGCATTTCGGCCGTGGGGGCTACCCCATGTACATCATCTGGCTCTCCAGCCGTGGGGGCTACCCCATGTGTATACTAGACTCGTTACCGTATCGATTGCTGACTGTAGTCATGTTTATGTGCCCTGAAAACATCAATGTCTATCATCATTGACGTGCCCCAGATCCATTAGTTCACGCCCGTCCTCTACGGCACGGTGTGAGGCTTGTCAGACCTAAATAGCGCTATCTAACTAATGACCCGCTCGCCATTGGCCCGGCGATTAGTCGATACAAAAAGGAGGGACTTCGTGATAGAGTTTTAGTCTAGTACGTTTATCCGTCCATCCGGACGAGGAATCACATTCCTGAACCACTGACGTCCTGCCCAAGGAGGACGAGGAACCCACGTTCCTTAACCCAGTTCCCAACCCAGGGAATCCCATGCTTTGTAGAGGGTGTGAACTCACCTCGGTTTGCTCGGCAGTCAAACACAGAAAGTCAATCAAGTCGCAAGTAGTCAATAACGTCCTAACACGGATATCACGTATAATCAGATTCGAACCAAGTAGTGCACAAATGTTCAACACGTTTGGCAAGCACGTTTAGCAGTAACAGTTAACAGTCAACCGTAGCACATACGGTTCACAAGTTCAGCCCAACTACTTAGGCCCAAACACGTAAAAGCAGTTAACACAGAAGCCCATCAGTCTGGCCCATTAACTAAGGCCCAAAAAGTGTGGTCTCGAGTCGCAACCGGACTCGCAAGCATGGTCTCGAGTCATGCTGTGTGTTGATCATGGATGGTTGCGAGTCGCAACCGGTGTCGCAACCGTAGTCTCGGTTCATCATGCTAAGGTCTCGAGTCGCAACCGGACTCGTAACCTGCGGTCTCGGCTTGTCCTGTTATGGTTGCGAGTCGCAACCGCGTGGTCTCGAGTCATCACGCTGTGGTTGCGAGTCGCAACCAGGTGATTGCGAGTCGGTAAGCTGTCATTTTCCACGTTCAGGTGCTGATGCAGATAGTCAGATTAATGGTACAATATAATCAGGCCCAAATCAGGAAACAACCAATAGAAATCCACTAACATTTTTCCTAATCAGGCCATTAGTCAAAGATGGATCAAAATCACAAGGGTTTTCAATCCTCAACATTCATTCAAAGTGTTCTTCCTATGTTCAAACACATATTCATCAAGTATTCAACCTTTATTCAAACAAAACTATGAACAAGCATCAAAACACTAAACATAACACACAACTCGGTTTTTATATATGTCCGATTTCATGAGAAATGCAAATCCGATTTCATGTATCATCAAGATCTAGTAGTTTAACTCTATTTAACACAAGATGTCATGAGTTCTTTAGCAACACATTCCAACACTATAACTTGTTAACATACATAAAACTTCATCTCATTCATGCATCCATTTAAACACAAACATAACATAAACTAACAATAATCATCAAGAAATACTAACAATAAACATCATCTCATGCATTTTATCATTTAACATGATTAACATAAATCCATAAACATTAAAAGCACTAACCGGTTAATGAAGTGTGTGTGTGTGTCGATCCGAAGTTCCAAGCCCGAGAGTTCTTGTGCTAACCGATTAGATCCGAGAGTCTTGGAGGTGGGTTTGTGTGCTTAAGGCTTAGAGAGAAAAGTAGGAGAGTGTGTGGGTGTAATGTTCAACAAATGGTAAAAACTAACTAAGGTATGGTATATATAGTCAAGTTCCAAGAGTGTGCACCCTTAGTGGGTTTCGAGTGGGGGTTCACGGCCCAATGGCCCAACCGGCCACAAGGTTCTCGGCCCAAAGGCCTATTCGGTCACTATTCACTCGAGACCTCTTGGTCTCGAGTCGGGTCCGTTGTTTCGTGTCGGGTTCTCGGTTCACATATAACACGTACACACATATATATATATACAATACACGCGTAACAAAGCACTTATCACATAAAAAGATTCACGTTATCATTTTAACTAGTCACATAACGTACAAGTAAGTTACAACGAAAGGTTCTAAATTTCGAGTTGTCACATCATCCCCAAGTTGAAAGAAATTTCGTCCCGAAATTTGATGGCACTCACTGAGGAAGCTAGTCAAGTTGCAAGGTTTTCCCGGTTTTCCTGGGGTGTCACATCCACCCCCCGTTGATCTGGAATTTCGTCCCGAAATTCCGTAGCTTCAGCCTCAGTAGCGTTTGTACTGTTCTCAAACAGTTGGGGATACTTTTGTTTCATCCGATCTTCGCGCTCCCAGGTAAACTCTGGGCCGCGACGTGAGTTCCAACGAACTCGTACAAGAGGTATTCTAGTGCTCTTGAGGACCTTAACATCCCGGTCCGTGATCTCGACAGGTTCTTCGACGAATTTCAACTGTTCGTCGATCGTGAGTTCCTTCAGAGGAACTACGTGCGTCTCATCTGACAGACACTTCTTCAGATTCGACACATGGAAAATGTTGTGAACTGCACCGAGTTCTGCTGGTAATTTCAGTCTGTAGGCCACCTTGCCTATTTTCTCAAGAATTTCAAAAGGTCCAACGTATCGTGGGTTGAGTTTGCTGCGTTTACCAAAACGAACCACACCCTTCCAGGGTGAAACTTTGAGTAATACCCGCTCCCCAACCTGGAGCTCAAGTGGTTTCCTGCCCTTATCGGCGTATGCCTTCTGACGGTCACGAGCGGCCGCCATGCGTTGTCGTATTTGAGCAATCCGCTCAGTAGTGTCTACTACATGTTCTGGACCAGTGATCTGACTATCCCCCACCTCTGCCCAACAGAGGGGTGACCGGCATTTACGTCCGTACAATGCCTCAAACGGAGCAGCTTTAATGCTGGTGTGGTAGCTGTTATTATACGAGAATTCCACGAGTGGCAGATGTCTTTCCCAGCTGTTGCCAAAGTCGATTACACAAGCGCGAAGCATGTCTTCTAAGGTTTGAATAGTACGCTCGGACTGCCCGTCCGTCTGTGGGTGATATGCTGTGCTCATATCTAAACGTGAGCCAAAAGACTTGTGCATTGCCTGCCACAGTTCCGAAGTAAAACGTGCATCTCGATCAGAGATGATAGAAGTGGGCACCCCGTGCCTCGAAACAACTTCCTTGAGGTATATCTCCGCTAGAGTGGAGAACTTATCCGTTTCCTTGATTGCCAAAAAGTGTGCGGATTTCGTGAGTCGATCCACGATCACCCAGATAGTATCGTTTCCGCGCTGTGATCTAGGTAGGCCAGTAACGAAATCCATGGAAATTTGCTCCCATTTCCATTGTGGTATCTCTGGTTGCTGAAGTAGGCCTGAGGGTTTCTGATATTCCGTCTTGACTCGCGCACAAGTCAAACACTTGCTGACATACGTTGCTATGTGGGCCTTCATGCTAGGCCACCAATACGTGGTTTTAATATCGTGGTACATCTTGTCCGAACCAGGGTGTACCGAGTAGCGAGATTTGTGCGCTTCATCCATCACAAGTTCTCGTAAATCGCCATAGAGTGGGACCCAAATGCGTCCTGTTACATAATAAGCACCGTCTTCCTTCTGTTCTAAGCGTTGCCTTGACCCGCGTAGGGCTTCGGCTCTAATGTTTTCTGGTTTCAGTGCTTCTATCTGAGCAGCTCGTACCTGCGAAGGTAGACTAGAATGGATCGTGAGTTGTAAAGCTCTTACACGCTTAGGCGTAGTGTCCTTTCGACTGAGGGCGTCTGCCACAACATTGGCCTTGCCCGGGTGATACCTGATAGAGCACTCGTAATCATTCAGCAGTTCGACCCATCGTCGTTGCCGCATATTCAGTTCCTTCTGCTTGAATATGTGTTCTAAACTTCTGTGGTCGGTGTAGATGGCGCACTTGGTTCCGTACAGGTAATGCCGCCATAGTTTAAGTGCGAAAACAACAGCTCCCAGCTCTAAATCATGTGTCGTGTAGTTCTTCTCGTGAACTTTAAGTTGTCGTGAGGCGTAAGCTATGACTTTATCTCGTTGCATCAATACACAACCAAGACCTTGAATTGATGCATCACAGTAAACCACAAAATCATCTGTGCCCTCTGGCAGTGAAAGGATAGGTGCACTACAAAGTCTATCCTTTAGATGTTGAAAAGCTAACTCTTGTGCATTTCCCCAATGATAAACAACGCCTTTCTGCGTTAGTAAGGTGAGAGGCTGCGCGATCTTAGAAAAATCCTTAATGAATCTCCTGTAGTAACCTGCCAATCCCAAGAATTGGCGAATCTCCTTTGGTGTACGAGGCGCAGGCCAGTTCTTAATAGATTCCACTTTGGATGGATCAACGTGAATCCCATCCTTGTTCACCACATGCCCTAGGAAATGGACTTCACGAAGCCAGAAGTCGCATTTCGAGAATTTTGCGTAAAGCTGTTCCTTCCGAAGGAGTTCCAAAATAAGTCGTAGATGTTGTTCGTGCTCTTCTTTGCTCTTAGAATAGATCAGGATGTCGTCGATAAAGACTATAACAAACTTATCCAGGTACGGTTTGCACACTCGATTCATCAAATCCATAAAAACTGCCGGTGCGTTCGTCAACCCAAACGGCATGACCAGAAACTCATAGTGCCCATATCGAGTTCTAAAGGCCGTCTTGGAAACATCCTCTTCTCGAACTCTCAGCTGGTGATATCCCGATCTCAGATCGATCTTTGAGTAGTAGCTCGACCCCTGCAACTGGTCGAACAAGTCGTCAATGCGCGGTAGAGGATAACGATTCTTCACAGTCACCTTGTTGAGTTCGCGATAGTCGATACACATTCTGAAGGTACCGTCCTTCTTCTTCACAAATAACACTGGAGCTCCCCAAGGCGATGAGCTAGGACGAATAAAACCCTTATCCAAGAGTTCTTGTAGTTGCGTGGAGAGTTCTTCCAACTCTGATGGCGCTAAACGATAAGGTGCACGGGCTACAGGCGCGGCTCCAGGAGCTAGATCAATCTGAAACTCGACTTGGCGATGGGGCGGAAGACCAGGTAATTCCTCAGGGAATACCTCAGGATAGTCGCGTACAACGGGAAAATCTTCTAACTTCTTCTCCTTCTCTGTGGTATCAGTAACTAGAGCCAAAATCGCAGTGTGGCCCTTTCGTAAGCATTTCTGGGCCTTAAGAAGAGAGATGATGTTCTCAACAGCACTTCTCTTGTCGCCACAAATCATGAGAGGTTCACTACCTAAACCAGGAACACGAACGATCTTCTCGTTGCAAAGAATCTCTGCTCGGTGTTGGGATAACCAATCCATCCCAATGACAACGTCGAAACTACCCAAGACAATAGGAATAAGATCGATAGAGAAGGTCTGGTTAGCGAGAATAAGCTGGCAACCCTTGACTACGTGAGAGGCTTCCAAACTCTTACCATTAGCTAGCTCTACAGTGTGCTTGTCGCTCAGGGGTGTAGGAATACGCTTAAGCATCTTACTAACTTCTAGTGACACATAACTAGTATCGGCACCCGAATCAAATAAGACTGTAACATAAAAGTCGTCGAGAAGGAACTTACCCGTCACCACGTTGGGATCATTCCTTGCTTCACCTTGGCCAATCACGAACACACGTCCCCTAGCACCATTGTTGTTGTTCCCATTGTTACCATTCCCCTGATTATCGTTGTTGTTCTGGTTCAGTTGGGGACAATCCTTCTTGAAATGACCTTCAGCTCCACACTGAAAACACCCTTTGTTGTTACCCTGCTGCTGTCGCTGGTTCTGCTGAGGTTGCTGACGATTCTGATTGACGGGATATGCGCTCCTGCAATCTTTTGCAACATGACCAGGCTTGTTGCATCGATGACAGTTGCCCCTGGTGCATGGCCCACTGTGGTGTAGGCTACAACGATTGCACTTGGGGTGATTTCCTTTGTATCCACCGTGACTTTGACCACCAGACGACTGCTGACTGGGGCTCTTGTGATCGTCCGTCTTTCTCTGCTGAGACTGAGTTTGCACTGAAGTTGAACCCCTGCTTGAAGTTCCATCCCATTTCCGTTTATCCCCACTAGAAGCACCAGAAGTAGTTGCAGCACCTATTCGCTTCGGTAACTTGTTCTGCTCCACCGCTTGGTCGGTGAGACGGTGAGCCAACTGTACAACCTGCTGGATAGTAGTCAGCCTCGCTGAAGTCACATGACTTTGGATTTCCGGCACCAAGCCCTTGAGATAGAGTTCAATTCGCTTATATGGAGGGTCCACCATAGTAGGACACAACAAAGCAAGCTCATGCGATCTCTTAGTGTATGCCTCAATCTCCGACCCCGACATCTTAAGATTGTAGAACTCATCTTCCAGTTTGTGAATGTCGTCACGACTGCAGTATTCCTCCCTGATCATTTCCTTGAAGTTTTCCCATGGGGTGGCGTTGGCAGCAACCAACCCTAACATCTGCACTTGAGCATTCCACCACGTGAGAGCCAAACCCTCGAGAGTACCAGTAGCATACTTCACCCTGCGCGCTTCAGGGCATTCGCACATTTCGAACACAGACTCCAGTTTCTCAAACCAGTGTAGGAGACCTACTGCTCCTTCAGTTCCGCTAAAAGTAGTGGGTCGACAGTCCATAAAGGTCTTAAAAGTGCACACCGGTGCCTGAGCATACTGACCTAAGGTAGGTGAAAGAAAAGACAGAGTTTAACACAAAGGTTGGTTCACGAGAGTAGGATCCAAACGATCCTAGAACAATTTCGGACTGCAGGATATACCTCCTGCGCGTGCAGCTGCGAGCGCTGCGTCAATTCGCTCGTTGATCAAAGCCGTCAACTGGGCTTGTGTCATGTTAACGCGTCCAGACATGGTTCTTCATAATAAAAGCAATACGTGTGAGAGAGGTTCGCGAAAGCACGATAGTAGGACAGAGTAAGTACGCATGTGTTCAAACAACAGTAGTTATACTAGTCAAGCATACCATGAGCAATGTACTACGCAACTAACAAGTAGGCCATATACATACATTATATTACCTAGAACGTCGAGCCTTGCATGAGGAGCGAAGTGTCGTTGTGGACCGTTGAGCACTAAACCGGTTATAGTCTGGTTTTAACAAAAACGTTTCTCCTTTATTAAAACCAAGTTCACTATAACCAATGGCTCTGATACCAATCTGTCACACCCCCAAAATCCCACCTGCGGAGTACTACCGCTTGGAGGCGTGACTGACCAGGATCCAGCCACCAATCATACTGAACAAGCATATAAGTAATTATAAAAGTTTAACCAATACGATTGGTGTTCCAAAACAAATAAGTTTAAGTTGTAAGCGGAAGCATAAGTTTAAAGTTGTAACATAAGTTCCAAAAGTTTCAAGTTTAACATAGTCTTGTAGCAATCCCTGTCCCACAACGATCCTCCTCCATGCAAGCTCCCACTGAGTACCTATGGTCCTGCAAAGCATGTAGTAACGAGTCAACAACTAGTTGAGTGAGTTCACGGGTGGGCGTTCGTTTTAGTTGTTTCGAAAACAGTTTACTTTATCTGGCATCCTGCCGTGGGGGTTACCCCATAGTTTTAAAAACGTGACCAGTTCGTTCCCAGTTACTCCGGCACTCCGGCCGTGGGGGCTACCCCATGTAGTTATCAGGCATTTCGGCCGTGGGGGCTACCCCATGTACATCATCTGGCTCTCCAGCCGTGGGGGCTACCCCATGTGTATACTAGACTCGTTACCGTATCGATTGCTGACTGTAGTCATGTTTATGTGCCCTGAAAACATCAATGTCTATCATCATTGACGTGCCCCAGATCCATTAGTTCACGCCCGTCCTCTACGGCACGGTGTGAGGCTTGTCAGACCTAAATAGCGCTATCTAACTAATGACCCGCTCGCCATTGGCCCGGCGATTAGTCGATACAAAAAGGAGGGACTTCGTGATAGAGTTTTAGTCTAGTACGTTTATCCGTCCATCCGGACGAGGAATCACATTCCTGAACCACTGACGTCCTGCCCAAGGAGGACGAGGAACCCACGTTCCTTAACCCAGTTCCCAACCCAGGGAATCCCATGCTTTGTAGAGGGTGTGAACTCACCTCGGTTTGCTCGGCAGTCAAACACAGAAAGTCAATCAAGTCGCAAGTAGTCAATAACGTCCTAACACGGATATCACGTATAATCAGATTCGAACCAAGTAGTGCACAAATGTTCAACACGTTTGGCAAGCACGTTTAGCAGTAACAGTTAACAGTCAACCGTAGCACATACGGTTCACAAGTTCAGCCCAACTACTTAGGCCCAAACACGTAAAAGCAGTTAACACAGAAGCCCATCAGTCTGGCCCATTAACTAAGGCCCAAAAAGTGTGGTCTCGAGTCGCAACCGGACTCGCAAGCATGGTCTCGAGTCATGCTGTGTGTTGATCATGGATGGTTGCGAGTCGCAACCGGTGTCGCAACCGTAGTCTCGGTTCATCATGCTAAGGTCTCGAGTCGCAACCGGACTCGTAACCTGCGGTCTCGGCTTGTCCTGTTATGGTTGCGAGTCGCAACCGCGTGGTCTCGAGTCATCACGCTGTGGTTGCGAGTCGCAACCAGGTGATTGCGAGTCGGTAAGCTGTCATTTTCCACGTTCAGGTGCTGATGCAGATAGTCAGATTAATGGTACAATATAATCAGGCCCAAATCAGGAAACAACCAATAGAAATCCACTAACATTTTTCCTAATCAGGCCATTAGTCAAAGATGGATCAAAATCACAAGGGTTTTCAATCCTCAACATTCATTCAAAGTGTTCTTCCTATGTTCAAACACATATTCATCAAGTATTCAACCTTTATTCAAACAAAACTATGAACAAGCATCAAAACACTAAACATAACACACAACTCGGTTTTTATATATGTCCGA
Source organism: Helianthus annuus (assembly GCF_002127325.2). Taxonomy (NCBI): domain Eukaryota; kingdom Viridiplantae; phylum Streptophyta; class Magnoliopsida; order Asterales; family Asteraceae; genus Helianthus; species Helianthus annuus. Next base: position 46,499,193 of record NC_035439.2, on the reverse strand, counting down.
TTTCATGAGAAATGCAAATCCGATTTCATGTATCATCAAGATCTAGTAGTTTAACTCTATTTAACACAAGATGTCATGAGTTCTTTAGCAACACATTCCAACACTATAACTTGTTAACATACATAAAACTTCATCTCATTCATGCATCCATTTAAACACAAACATAACATAAACTAACAATAATCATCAAGAAATACTAACAATAAACATCATCTCATGCATTTTATCATTTAACATGATTAACATAAATCCATAAACATTAAAAGCACTAACCGGTTAATGAAGTGTGTGTGTGTGTCGATCCGAAGTTCCAAGCCCGAGAGTTCTTGTGCTAACCGATTAGATCCGAGAGTCTTGGAGGTGGGTTTGTGTGCTTAAGGCTTAGAGAGAAAAGTAGGAGAGTGTGTGGGTGTAATGTTCAACAAATGGTAAAAACTAACTAAGGTATGGTATATATAGTCAAGTTCCAAGAGTGTGCACCCTTAGTGGGTTTCGAGTGGGGGTTCACGGCCCAATGGCCCAACCGGCCACAAGGTTCTCGGCCCAAAGGCCTATTCGGTCACTATTCACTCGAGACCTCTTGGTCTCGAGTCGGGTCCGTTGTTTCGTGTCGGGTTCTCGGTTCACATATAACACGTACACACATATATATATATATATACAATACACGCGTAACAAAGCACTTATCACATAAAAAGATTCACGTTATCATTTTAACTAGTCACATAACGTACAAGTAAGTTACAACGAAAGGTTCTAAATTTCGAGTTGTCACATCATCCCCAAGTTGAAAGAAATTTCGTCCCGAAATTTGATGGCACTCACTGAGGAAGCTAGTCAAGTTGCAAGGTTTTCCCGGTTTTCCTGGGGTGTCACAATTTTAGTCCCTGTAAGCGAATAAACTTGATTTCGGCATACCAAACCATCCAAAACTTATTTCTAATTATATAAAGGTTATTTAAGGTATGTTAAGCCTATTTCACTATTCCGGAGTGTTTGTTGCATTAAACTGGTTATATTTATGCATCAGATCGCGTATAACCTTCCAGAAAGTGATTTAAGGCCCGAAATCGAACAAGAATTGACATGTGCAAATGATAAACATGTTTACACAAATCCCAAGTATAAAACACAATATTTCATTGATTTGGTTTTTGTTTCATGGTCGCAGAGGCACAGGTGTCACAGTCTCCCCTAATTTAGGAAATTTCGTCCCGAAATTTATTCGTAGGAGTATGTCTGTGACTTTGTGTCAAATAACCACCAGAGATATGCAAGGCATAATCCTATCATTTCCTTAACAGACATTCTTCAGAAACGAAAATGAACGGACGGGGTCATTTTCCTCAACGAGTATTCTTTAGAAGTGAAAATGAAGGAATAAACAAACGGAGATTCATTTCCTCAACGGACAATCTTCAGAAACGAAAATGAACAGACGGAGTCATTTTCAACGGGTTCTCCATCAGAAACGGAAATGAAAAGGATAACAAACGGATATTAATTTCCTCAACGGACAATCTTCAGAAAAGAAAATGAACAGACGGAGTCATTTTCAACGGTTGCTTCCTCAGAAACGGAAACGAAAAGGATGAATAAACGAATATTCATTTCCTCAACGGACAATCTTCAGAAACGAAAATGAACAGACGGAGTCATTTTCAACGGTCGCCTCGTCAGAAATGGAAATGAAAAGGGTAATCAAGCGGATATTCATTTCCTCAACGGGCAATCTTTAGAAACGAAAATGAACAGACGGAGTCATTTTCAATGGTTGCTTCATCAGAAATGGAAATGAAAAGGGTAATCAAACGGATATTCATTTCCTCAACGGACAATCTTCAGAAACGAAAATGAACAGACGGAGTCATTTTCAACGGGTGCTTCATCAAAAATGGAAATGAATAGGGTTAACTCTAGACACATGACAAAACTTGCTGTGATTTCTTTACCCAAAAAAACTTGCTGTGATTTCTGTGCACTAAATTCCATAATTATGTACGCGTCCATAATCATGTAATTCCTTGCACAGTCCGCACAGTGCATTTCATAATGTGTAGGGGAAGAAAATCAAACCTGTGATGAGTGTGACTATACTACCATAGGGTCCTTTTAATTAGATCGACAAATGATCTCTTTAATTAGACCACCAAGGAGTCTTTTCAGCTATATCATCACATGATATTCCTAACCAGATTTTTGGATAAATCTGTTTAACTAGACCACTCAAGGGGTCTAATTATGGAATAGTACTTCATAACCCAAGGGACTTAATACAACGTAGAAGTCCATTAAGGATTTAAGATAGTACCTTTGGATATCCTACTATGAATCCCTTATACGAAGATATGGAAGATTCTACGAGGATTTGGATAACAAAAATTTGGATCACACAAAAACATAAAAGGAAACACATAATCACATAATTGATTAACTTAACCTTTAATTTGTTATCTTTGGACACAGATATTTAAAGCACACCAGGAATCCAATCCGTGGATTTCATTTGGCACTTTAATCATTTTCAAGAATCTATCTATAAAGATAGAATGATCTTAATAGGAATTCGGCTTTGTCCTTATTGAATTGTAGTGTACGTATTGAATCATACAAAGAATTCAATTAAGGGATCCGATGAATGATATCCATCCATAAGGATCTATTTATGAGGATAGAAATATCCTACATGGATTTTGGAGTTTGTGTAACGAGAGGTGTTCCGACACCTTGCACTAGGCGTGCTTACGTCGATACACAAGGTAGAGAGTTCATGAGGTTGAGGTGCTAGATATGCCAAGGCGACATATGAAGCAGAATTTGAAGGTTTGAACAGCAGCAGGATTTGTAACAACTTTGCTTTGGATTGCAAAGCGGCTCATGTTAACCAAATGTCCCCATCGTCCACTGTGGGACATTTGAAACAGGGTATTTGATTCGGATGATGATGGTGGCATTAACTGCACCAAGGAGCAGTTCCCTTATACGGCTTCATCCCTGAGGCGAGTCATGGTGATAGCTAAATCAACGGTCCTCTGGAGTACGACGCCTATCCGCTGGGTAATTGCAGCACCAGGTTCGGACATTTGAGTGTTGTTGCGATGAAGAGGCATCTTGAAGATAATGGAAGGCATAGGAGGAAACAAGCGAAAGATAGTCAAAAGGAAATCACAACGCATGAAGGTTGTGACCATTTGTTTGTTACCAAAGGCAAACAAATGAGACGGTGACTAATCAAAGTAAGCGGGTCAACATAATGTATCGCGAAGACATGCTCGCCTATAAGTGGACACTCACCCCAAGAGTTCCCAGGTAAGAGTGACTGGTCCGATACTGCGGATTTGTACGAACACTCTAGCCTTAGACAGAAGACTCAGAGTACAGGCACCCACTCTTCCAGTTTGCACGTGTTCACATTATTTAGACCCAAACTTTGACGAGTTTGAAAACTCAAAAGGCACTAAGCCAAATATGAGTCAAACTGGAAGGGTTCAAAACCTTATAATAAATCATCCTAGAACAGATGATTAGTTTTCAAGGCAGATCAAATTTATGTTCTTGTTGTGGTTGTCACCCAAGGATAAGTGACGGTATTGTTTTATGACTAAACGCAAGTAAACTCGCGTTAGGGTCCTAAGAAGGTTATAGACTAGGTCAAAGCATTACTAATAACCTAATTCCCTATAACCATGAGCTCTAATACCAACTTTTCTGTCACACCCCGACCACGTAAAACAACAAAACATGGCGGAAACGTCGGGGAGTGTTGTAACAGAATCATTGTTTCACAACCATGGATTAAACAAATTTCGTTTTATTGAATTAAATGTATTACAATGTCTTAACAACAAAGAAAATATAACATAGTTAACTAGTCTTGCATCTTTTAATGTCACTAAGGCACTCGTCCAATCCTATGTGAGCATGCATCAATATCATCATCAAATATCATCAACTATTGTACCTGAAACACATGTGAAAATACGTCAACATAAAAATGCCGGCGAGTACATAGGTTTTGTTGAATTAGGATTCATGACTTATAAGTTGAGAAAAAGTTGTTTAACAAAAGTCAGTCATGATCCTTGTAAAAAGTTTTGTTTTATAAATCGCTTGAAAAGCGATGATAGATATGTATAGTAAAAAAAATGATGTAAGGTTAAATAAATAACCAAGTAAAATGAGTTTGTATAAAACAAACTGTTTTGTAAAACAGGCCTTGTGAAAAATATGTCATTTGTGTAAAAATGTATAAGTCCAAATTGAATGAATTAAATAACGCTGCGGCATGTAATATAATACAAGCACTTATATATAGGAAGTACCAGCGGCGTATCCACCATGCTTACATCACATTACATACGTCTCGTTACTTAAATCACTTACCCAAACAAACCTCCAATGTAAATTGCCCTCGTCTAAACCAATTGTCAAATGTCTTTGTGAAAACCATGTCAAAATGTTTATGTCAAAATGTAGTCCATGGAATGTGTATATCGATATCAAAATGTCTATGTCAAATGTCAATCAAATAATGTGTAAATATAATGTCATGTATGGCAAGTGAAATATGTATCAACTAAACCATAGGTAAAAATGTACAAACAGTGTACTAAGTATGCGACAAATGGGCATACATAGCATGTGATGTAAAATGTACTAAGTATGATGAACATACATAGCATGAAATGTCATGTAAAACGATGTACTAAGTATGCACACAATGGGCATACATAGCAAAAACACAATGAAATCATGTACTAATAGTGTACTAGTGAAAATAGCAAGTATATGATATGAAAACATGAAAAGCATGAAAGTAACAAGTAGGCATATGTGTTTCACCCCAAAATGTTTGAAAAAACAGTAAAAGAGGGGACTATGTACTCACTTGAAGGTGCTTAGAAGTCTTGAACAACAACCAAGCAAAGTTAGAGGGATCACGAAATCAAACGGCACCCTATATAGATAACTACATAAATAACCGGACCTAAATCGGGGGATTGGATAGTATGAGGTTTCGTAAACCAAATGAGTATTGGAACTCATATGACATGGTTAAACAAAACCCACATACTAAAATGAAACCTAACCTAAGTGCTTACGACCCATTACGACCCGTTTAGGTAGCTTATGCTACTTTAACGCGTCGTTCACATGAAACGCGTTTAGTCCACTTAACTAGTCCTATGACAAGTGTTATATGCCTTAACATATCTAATATTGTTGCTAAATCAGTTTAGATATCAAAAATTAAGTTACATATGCTTAAAATGAATTTATGCGTAAAAAGGGCATTTTGGTAATTTTCCTAAGACACAAGAATTACTTATCATACAACTACTTAAACGACGTGACCATAAGGTATAACCTTAAAAGGTTATTTCATATACAACTATGGTCACCTAAAGTGTTTGATCGAATCCTAAAGATTGACCAATTGGGTCGGGTTCGAAAGCATAAGCGATTGTTTAGATCGTTTACCCTTACGACCCTAGACAAGCACAAAACTAAAAGCGACGAGCTAAACATGCTAGAACATGTTTAGTAAAGTTAGAAAACAGGTTTGGTATTAAAACAAACGATTTTAATACCCTAGAGTAGTTTGGTTACAAAATACGCGAGGAAACGCATTTTGGCCGAAACTACGACTCGTCAATGTGCCTAGATAACGTGGTAATCAGTAGGTATAGTCACTAGGGACTATAACCATCGTGATTACGCTCACGTTATGAAGTTCAACCGAACTTCGCGTTGACCATAAACTGGTCAATGCAGGAAGTCAAACAAAGTTTGACTTTAACGCTAAAACGAACAAAAGAACGAAAGAATACTTACAACGGGTCCAAGCCTTGAACATTTGAACCCAAAATTTCTCAGGTATGAAATTTCACAAGGGGATCTTCAACTTAGAGAAGAAGTTGAGAGCAAATGTGTGAAGAAGAAGTGAAGATGAGGTGGGTATTTATAGTTTTTGCACAACCATTAGGATCGTTTCTCGATAATTGAGCTTCGATCTGGATCGTACACATGTGGCCCATGGTTTTAGGATACTAGGGGTGCCCCAAAACCAGCTAACGGTATTGAAAAAGTTACAAAATAGCCCCTAAACTTCAAGTTAAGTGCTGAAAATGGACCTGCAAGTGCAAAAATGGAGTTTCTGCCCAGATCAGTTGCTCGCGTAATGCCACAAGGTAGGCAGGAGTTGCTCGCGCTACGCTAGCATGTGCCAGCTTCAGAAAAGTTTCAAAAATGACAGTTTTGGTCCCTGCACGTGTTTAAGGCCTTTTTCGATGCGTTTAAACCCTGTTAACCTCATTTCAAGGCTCTAAAATGAAGTTAAAGTATAAGGAACTCAAAACATGCTCAAAAACATCTCGGATGTTGGTTCGTTTGGTCGTACAGTTGCGTTGTTCGGTTAATTACGACGGAAGTCGTAACGAACGCAAAAACGATCCAAATCATGCGACGAATGGAATTTTCTTATGCCAAACACTAAAATAAAATATTTTAATGCTTACATAAATTTTTGGACGTCCGGATGTATTCAGAATGTAAGATATGCGCGAAAATGCAAATTTATGCACTTTTTGACGCTTTTAGTCCCTGAATGAACATAAAGTTTATTTTGGCGCACAAAACACCTCAAATCCTATTTCTAAGCTATGTAAAGGATATTTAGGGCATATTTAACTTTGGATCAAGTTCCGGATTGTTCGTTACAGTTCAAATCGGCATACTTTCGCAGTTTGTCGATTTTAGTCCCTGTAAGCGAATAAACTTGATTTCGGCATACCAAACCATCCAAAACTTATTTCTAAGTTATATAAAGGTTATTTAAGGTATGTTAATCCTATTTCACTATTCCAGAGTGTTTGTTGCATTAAACTGGTTATATTTACGCATCAGATCGCGTATAACCTTCCAGAAAGCGATTTAAGGCCCAAAATCGAACAAGAATTGACATGTGCAAACGATACACATGTTTACACAAATCCCAAGTATGAAACAAAATATTTCATTGATTTGGTTTTTGTTTCATGGTCACAAAGGCACAGGTGTCACAAGTGTCCTTCACAACCTGAGGACAGTGATAAGTACAAGTATGCGTAGGTTTCACGTATGGGTCCTTCGCGTCCGAGAACGTTGGTAGATAATCTAGTAACAGTGTAAGTACAAGTAATTGTTCCATCCCTTTATTCAAACCCATTCCCAACCCCGGGTATCCCATGCCTTGGAAAGAGTGTGAACTCACCTTGGTTTGCTCGACAGATACACAAAAGGTCACTTGAGTCGTATGTGGTCAACCACGTCCTACCATGGTTACTATACAGGTCAAGTTCGTATTCAAGTAGTGCACGTATGTTTTCTACACATATTCCATCTAATTGCATACAAGTATTGATCATGGCATACACGTATAATCATGGCAGTTCAACCACATTACGAGTTCAATAGTACAGTCGCGTAAATAAATGAAGTCCACGTATGCGGCCCAAATGGTCGGGCTCGTAATAGTGCGCATGTCCAAAATAGTGTGCACGTATATATGGTCTCGAGTCGAGACTAGAGATCCCGAGTCGAGACAGTGCGGTCTCGGGTTGAAGTCTTGGCGTTCTCGAGTCGTAACTAGAGGTCTCGAGTTATGCATTTGTCACTCGAGAGTGGGTGTTCTCGAGTCATGTCTCGAGTCGCAACAGTACTCGCATCCGAGGTCTCGAGTCTTGTCGGTGTGATGATGATGCGTGGTCTCGAGTCGAGACTAAGGGTTCTCGACTCGCAACCCATGTCGAGATCAGGAATGTAACAAACTTTCCTTATTTACAGCACCTTTAATTCCGTAACAATTGCTAACAAGTTTGGCAGTTTCACAACAGATTAAACAACATTGAATTCGGAATTCATACACAATCATACTATCTTAATCATCACGAAATCAAGAACAATCATCAAGCACTCAATCAGATCATCTGATTAACTAATTCCAGAACTAACATGTAACCCAAATCATAGACTATCAACCATCATCGTTCAAACATTTAATCGGATCATTAGGCTAGCGGATTCTAATACTAACATGCAACCCTAGCCATCCATTAGATCATCATGAAATCCCCCCTAATAGTTTTGCTAACACGAAAACAGTTTCATCATATGCATACCGAAATCAACACATATGTTCCATTCATGATCACAATTTATTACATAACTACTAACATGAAACCCTAACTGATCATATAACAATACCACATCAGACGAATAACAACCATCAACAAAATAACACTAACCGTGATGTTCGAGAGGGTTGGATTGAACCGAAAGAGAAAGGCTTCGAGTGGGGCTGCCGTCGAGTGAAAGAGGGAAGGAGAGAGCTCTAGGGTTTTGTGTGTGTTTTCTTGATTGCAAGTTATGAGAAGTAAAAACCCCAATGATGTGTGTGCATGAACATATATTCAGATTAGAGGAGTGGGCCGACCCCCTCCTTGGGCTGCCCTCTTGGTCTCGAGTTGGCCAAGTGGTATGCAAGTGGAGTTGGGCCGAGAGAAAGATGTGTGGCCAGAAATAAAGTGTGCGGCCCATACATGATAACACGTAACATAATAAAACCCATAACATTCAATGAAATCATACACATCAACTAGTCACGTAATGCTCATACAAGTTTCAATAAGCACCAAGATAGGTTCTGGAATACGAGTTGTCACATTATCCCCAAGTTGAAAGAAATTTCGTCCCGAAATTTGGTACGTACTCACTGAGGAAGCTAGTTAAGTTGCATGGTTTTCCTGGTTTTCCTGGGGTGTCACATCCTCCCCTCGTTGGTTTGGAATTTCGTCCCGAAATTCCGTGGTAGCTTCAGCCTCAGTAGTGGTTGTACTGTTCTCGAACAATTGGGGATACTTTTCTTTCATTTGGTCTTCGCGTTCCCAGGTGAACTCTGGGCCACGACGGGAGTTCCAACGAACTCGAACAAGAGGTATTCTAGTGTGCTTGAGGACCTTAACATCCCGGTCCGTGATTTTGACTGGTTCCTCGACGAATCGCAATTGTTCGTCGATTGTGAGCTCCTTCAAAGGAACTATGAGGGTCTCATCTGACAGACACTTCTTCAGATTCGACACGTGGAAAACGTTGTGAACTGCACCGAGTTCTTCTGGTAGGTTTAGTCTGTAGGCCACTTTGCCTATTCTTTCTATGATTTCAAACGGTCTGACATACCGCGGATTGAGCTTGCCTCGTTTGCCAAAACGAACTACACCCTTCCAGGGTGAGACTTTGAGTAGCACTCGATCCCCAACCTGGAACTCGAGCGGTTTCCTGCGCTTATCAACGTAGCTTTTCTGACGATCACAAGCTGCCGCCATGCGTTGCCGTATCTGTGCAATCCATTCAGTAGCATTAACTACCATTTCTGGACCTGTGATTTGACTATCCCCCACCTCTGCCCAACAGAGAGGTGACAGGCATTTACGTACGTATAATGCCTCGAATGGAGCGGCTTGAATGCTGGTGTGGTAACTGTTATTGTACGAAAACTCCACTAACGGGAGATGTTTTTCCCAGCAGTTGCCAAAATCAATAACACATGCCCAAAGCATGTCTTCTAGTGTCTGGATAGTGCGCTCAGACTGCCCATCCGTCTGAGGGTGATATGCTGTGCTCATGTCTAATCGTGAGCCGAAAGCTTTGTGCATCGCTTGCCATAGTTCCGAAGTGAATCGTGCATCCCGATCCGAAATAATAGAGGTTGGCACTCCATTCCTCGAAACAACTTCCTTCAAGTAGACGTCTGCTAAGGTAGAGAACTTATCTGTTTCTTAATTGCCAAGAAGTGTGCAGACGTAGTGAGTCGATCCACGATCACCCAAATAGTATCATTTCCACGCTGAGATCTAGGTAGGCCAGTAACAAAATCCATGGAAATTTCCTCCCATTTCCATTGTGGTATCTTGGGTTGCTGAAGTAGGCCTGATGGTTTTTGATATTCCGCCTTGACTCTCGCACAAGTCAAACATTTGCCGACGTAAGTTGCAATGTGGGCCTTCATGCTAGGCCACCAATACGTAGTTCTAAGATCGTGGTACATTTTATCTGAACCTGGATGTACCGAGTAGCGAGACTTATGTGCTTCGTCCATTACAAGCTCGCGTAAGTTGCCATATAAGGGGACCCAAATACGCCCCGTTACATAATAGGCGCCGTCTTCCTTCTGTTCTAATCGTTGCCTTGAGCCACGTAAGGCTTCAGCCCTGACGTTTTCTGGTTTCAATGCTTCTACCTGAGCATCTTGTATCTGAGCAGGAAGACTAGACTGAATAGTAAGTTGTAGTGCTCGTACGCGCCTAGGCGTAGTATCCTTCCGACTGAGAGCGTCAGCCACAAGATTGGCTTTGCCTGGATGATATTTGATGGCGCATTTGTAATCATTTAGTAGCTCAACCCATCGACGTTGACGCATGTTCAATTCCTTCTGCTTGAAGATATGCTCGAGACTCCTGTGATCGGTGTAGATAGTGCACTTGGTACCGTACAGGTAGTGTCGCCATATCTTAAGTGCAAAAACAACAGCTCCCAGCTCTAAATCGTGCGTAGTGTAATTCCGTTCATGAACCTTGAGCTGGCGCGAAGCATAAGCAATGACCTTGTCGCACTGCATTAACACACATCCAAGACCCTGAATGGATGCGTCGCAATAAACCACAAAATCGTCCGTGCCCTCGGGCAATGAGAGAATAGGTGCACTGCAAAGTCTATCCTTCAAGTGCTGAAAAGTTGTTTCATGTGTATTACCCCAACGATACTGTGTAAGCGGTTGTGCAATCTTTGAGAAATCTTTGATAAACCTCCTGTAGTAACCTGCCAAACCCAAGAATTGGCGAATTTCCGTTGGTGTACGTGGTGCAGGCCAGTTCCTGATCGAGTCTACCTTGGATGGATCCACATGAATCCCATCCTTGTTTACCACATGGCCTAGAAAGTGGACTTCACGAAGCCAGAAGTCGCATTTTGAAAACTTGGCGTACAGTTGTTCTGTTCGAAGGAGCTTCAAAATGAGTCGTAAATGCTGCTTGTGCTCCTCCTGACTCTTGGAATAGATCAGGATGTCGTCGATGAAGACAATGACGAACTTGTCTAGATGAGGCTTGCACACTCTGTTCATAAGATCCATGAAGACCGCCGGTGCGTTTGTTAACCCGAATGGCATGACAAGAAACTCGTAGTGGCCGTAACGAGTTCTGAAAGCTGTTTTGGAGACGTCCTCATCCCGGACTCTCAGCTGATGGTAACCTGACCTCAGATCAATCTTTGAGTAGTAGCTCGACCCTTGCAGCTGGTCGAACAAGTCATCAATACGTGGCAGAGGATAGCGATTCTTTACGGTCACCTTGTTTAGTTCGCGGTAATCTATACACATCCTGAAGGTACCGTCCTTCTTTTTCACAAATAATACTGGAGCTCCCCAAGGCGAAGAGCTAGGACGAATAAAGCCCTTATCCAAGAGCTCTTGTAGTTGTTTGGACAGTTCTTCTAATTCTGATGGAGCTAAGCGATACGGTGCACGAGCTATGGGTGCTGCTCCAGGAGCTAGTTCTATCTGGAATTCGCCCTGGCGGTGAGGCGGTAGCCCAGGTAAATCTTCAGGAAACACTTGAGGAAAATCACGTACCACTGGGATATCCTCCAATCTCTTCTATTTCGTTGATGCGTCAGTGACAAGTGCCAAAATGGCAGTGTGGCCCTTGCGTAAACACCTTTGAGCCTTCAGGAAGGAGATGATGCCAACCACTGCACCACTCTTGTCGTCTTGAACTTCGAGAGGTTCCTTACCAGAACGGGGAATACGTACAATCTTCTCCTTGCATAAGATCTCTGCTTGTTGTTGGGACAGCCAATCCATACCAATGATGATGTCGAAACTACCCAGAGCTATAGGAATGAGATCGATAAAGAAAGTCTGACCAGCGAGGATAAGATTACAACCCTGAACTATGTGTGTGGCCTCTAGACTTTTACCGTTAGCTAACTCTACGACATGCTTAGTGTTCAGAAGTGTGGGTGTGCGCTTGAGCAATTGACTAACTTTCAAAGACATATAACTGGTATCCACACCTGAATCAAATAATACAGTGATATAGAAGTCGTCGAGAAGAAACTTACCCATAACCACGTTAGGATCATTCTTTGCGTCACCCTGCCGCAGCACAAATGCACGACCCCTAGCGCCGTTATTCCCATCATTGTTATTCCCCCCGTTGTTGTTTCCGTTGCCTTGGTTATTGTTGTTGTTGTTGTTGTTCTGGTTTCGGTTCAACTAGGGGCAGTGTCTTTTGAAGTGACCTTCAGCGCCACAATGAAAACATCCCTTGTTGCCCTGTTGCTGATTCTGCGGTGTTTGCGGCTGTTGCTGGTTCTGAGTTACAGGTCGTGGGCTCCTACAATCCTTGGCCTCATGACCCATCTTGAGACACCTCTGACAACGACCCTTGTTGCACTGGCTACTGTGGTGTCTGTTACAATTGTTGCACCTTGGGTGATTTCCTCGATACACACCCCTTCCCTGGTTGCCCGAAGATTGCTGACCAGGGCTCTGATAGTTGTCAGTCTTTCGCTGCTGAACCTGAGACTGAACTGAAGCTGAACCCTTGCTGGAATCCCCCTCCCATTTTCGCTTGTTGTCACTGGGAGTAGCAGGAGTGGCAGAAGTGGTAGCGGTAGCAGTAGCGCTGATACGTTTAGGCAGCCTGTTCTGTTCCACTGCCTGATCCGTGAGGCGATGAGCAAGACGCTGAATATCCTGGTTATTATCAAGGTTAGCCGATGTCACATGGCTCTGAATTTCTGGCGCTAGCCCCTTGAGATACAACTCAATGCGCTTGATTGGAGGGTCCACCATAGTTGGACACAAGATGGCCAGCTCGTTTGACCGTTTCGTATAAGCTTCAATTTCCGACCCTGTCATTTTCAGATGAAAGAGCTCCACTTCCAACTTGTGGATGTCATCACGTGTGCAGTATTCTCGCTTGATTAGTTCCTTGAAATCATTCCAAGGAGTGGCGTTAGCAGCTGCCAATCCTAAAATCTGAACTTGCGCATTCCACCAAGTCAGCACAATTCCCTCTAGAGTGCTAGTGGCGTATTTCACCCTGCGAGCCTCAGGGCATTCACACATCTCAAATACTGACTCGAGCTTTTCAAACCAATGGAGGAGTCCAACTGCTCCTTCTGTGCCACTGAACGTGCTTGGACGACAGTCCATGAAATTCTTGAAAGTGCAAACAGGTTGCTGAACGTGTTGACCTCCTGCTTGGGTGGCTGCAAGTGCCGCACCAACTTGTTCGTTAATCAGAGCCGTCAACTGGGCTTGAGTCATGTTAACGCGTCCACTCATGATCTTCATATCAAAGGGAACATAAGTGAGAGAGGTTCGCGAGAAGTGCGACGACAGAAGAGAGTAAGCACACAAGTGTTCTCAAGCAATAGTGGTTATGTGTATCTAAGCATACCATGAGCAAAGTTCTATGTAATCTAGCAAGTAGGCAATAAAACATATACCATATTACCTAAAATGTTGAGTCTTGCACGTGGAGCGAAGCGTCGTTGTGGATCGTTGAGCACTGTTCTGGTTATAGTCCGGTTTTAATAAAAATGTTTTCCCATTATTAAAACCAAGTTCTCTATAACCAATGGCTCTGATACCAATCTGTCACACCCCCAAAATCCACACGCGGAGTACCACCACTTGGAGGCGTAACATGACCAGGATCAAGCCACCAATCATATTGAACATATAAGTGAATAGTAAATGTAAATGTATATCAACCCACAATATGAAAGGTGTTCAAATAACATAGTTTAAGTAGCGGAAGCATAAAATGAAAATCCAACGTAATTATTAAGTTTTCAACTGTCATAAGTGTTTAACAAAATCCACGATCCATGTCCACAACGACCGCGCCTCCCGTGCAAGCTCCATGAGTAACTATGGTCCTGCAAGGCATGTAACAGAAAGTCAACAACTAGTTTGAACTGTAACAGACATTCCGGAACATGACCATAAGTTAAACATACCATAAATATCCTCTCCATAGCTTAGAAATAGGCTTTGAGGTGTTCGGTGTGCTAAAATAAACTTTTGGGTCATTAAGGGACTAAAAGTGTCAAAAAGTGCATAAGTTTGCACTTTCGCGCATAACATACGTTCTGAATACATCCGGACATCCAAAAATTTATGTAAGCATCCTAATATTATGACTTAGTGTTTGGCATGAGAAAAATCCATTCGTCGCGCAATTTGGATCGTTTTTCGCGCTTATGCGCATTCCGTCGTAATTAACCGAACATCGCGATCGTACGGCCAAACGAACCAACATCCGACATATTTTTGAGCATGTTTCATGTCCTCAATGTTTAGGCATCATTTTAGGGCCTTAAAGTTGGCTTTACGGGCCTTAGAAGTGTTGGATATGGCTTAAATATGCAACAGGGACTAAAACTGTCATTTCTGAAAGTTTGTGCTGATCAGACAAGGCCAGGCGGCCCGCCTGAGTTTTGTGTGTATCCTGACGCGGGCCGCGTCAGGGTCCCAGATCAGATAAGACTGATTAGACAGCAGATTTCAGCTGATTAAACCTCATCCACACACTCACACTTGCCCTTTCAGCTCATTAGGGGCCATTTTTAGTTACCACAACTTTCCAACAAGTGTACGCACGAGATTCGATCACGTTTTTCAAGAAACGATCCTAACGGTCTTGCTTTTCCTATAAATACCCCCCCCCCCCTTTTGGTTAAAAACCCACAAAATCTGATCTAAAGCTCTAAGTTGAGGCCTTTGCTTCATACTTGAGCTCCTGGATCGAGATTAGCTTTCGGGGACCCTTCGTAAGTGTTCTTTCGTTCTTTTATTCGCTTTTCAAGTCCGACAGTCAAGCTTTGTTTGACTTTCTGCGTTGACCAGCCTATGGTCAACACGAAGTTCGTTGGAACTTCATAACGTGAGCGTGATCACGATGGTTATAGTCTGTAGTGACTATACCTACTGATTACCACGTTATCAAGGCTCAGTGACGAGTCGTAGTTTCGGCCAAAATACGCATTCTTGTGTATTTTGTAACCAAACTACTCGTGAGTATCAAAACCGTTTGTTTTGATACCAAACCTGTTTTCTAAACTTAGTTAAGCATGTTCTAACATGCTTAGCTCGTCACTTTTAGTTTAGTGCTTATATAGGGTCGTAAGGTAACCGATCTAAACCATCGCTTATACTTTCGAACCCGACCCATTTGGTCGATCTTTAGGATCCGACCAAACACATTAGGTGACCATAGCTGTAACCTTCCGAGGTTATACCATATGGTCACGACGTTAGGCGTTCCAAACGCGTTTTACGCGAACGACGCGTTGAAGTAGCATAAGCTACCTAAACGGGTCGTAATGGGTCGTAAGCACTTAGGTTAGGTTTCATTTTAGTATAAAGGCTTTGTTAAACCATATTACACGAGTCTCCATACTCATTTGGTTTACGAACCCACATACTATCCGATCCTTCCGATTTTGGTCCGGTATATTAATGTAGCTACCTATTAGGTGCCGTTTGATATCCGTGATCTCTAGCATTATTTGGTTGTTATACAAGAACTTCAAAGCAATCTCAGGTGAGTACATAGTCCCCTCTTTTACTGTTTTCCATACTGTTTTGGGGAGAAACACATGTGCCTACTTGTTACTTTCGTGCTTTCCTGTTTTCACATCATATACTTGCTATGCTCATTAGTACACTATTAGTACATGATTTACATTACATTGTTTTGCTATGTATGTTTACTTAGCATACTTAGTACATTGATTTACGTTACATTTCTGCTATGTGTGTTGACTGATAGCATGCTAGCACATTGATTTACATGACTTTTATGCTATGTATGCCCATTGTGTGCGTACTTAGTACATCATTTTACACTACGTTTTATGCTATGTATGCCCATTGTGTGCGTACTTAGTACATTTATTCATCACATGCTCACATTTTGTTATGACATTTGGTTTGTTTAAATTATACAATGTACATTCATTAACACCGATCATGCCGCCCGTTAGTAGGTAATGGTACCATAGGACTTGACAACTCCCATTCCTGAAATCTCGGGTTTGTTTGGATTGGAAGGAATGACCGAATACGATAAACATAACACATATAGACCTTTAATTTGTTTAAAGGTCTATCACTACAGTCACAAAGGCTTGAATGTATGCATTTTCACAATACCGCATAAATGTTTGTATCAGTATAGCATGCATTTGTTCCACAAAACATATCTTTGACTTAAACGATGTTTAATTCAATACCCTGTTTTTGTGCATTTTACCTATGGCCTAGCTGATATATTTCACATGCCATACATAATATTTTGGATACACAATATATGATTTACAGTAAACATAAACAAATTGACATTGATATACACATTTGGTGGTTTACACAATAACACTTGACAATTGATTTATACATGAACAATTTACATGGTGGTTGGTTTGGGTAAATGGTTTGAGTAACGTGGCGTATGTAATATGATACAAACATGGTGGATACGCCGCTGGTACTTCCTATACATAAATGTTTGTATAATATTACCTATCGTAGCATTATTTAAATCATTTCAGTTTAGACATATTACGTTTTACATATTCTTCACAAGACATTATTTTTACAAACAACTTATCTTATGCAAACTCATTTTACTAGGTCATTCATTTAACCTTACACTTTATTTATACATATCATCTGATCTTATCGTTTTTCATATGATTTACAAAACAAAACAATTTACGAGGTTCATGACTGACTGTTATTAAACGTTTTCTTTAAACTCAAGTCATGAATCCCATTTTCACAAAACCTATGTATCTCACAGGCATTTTTATGCTGACGTACCTACTTTCACATGTGTTTTCAGGAGCTATCGCTTAGGATGACGATTGTGACACTAGGGTGGACCTGTGCCTTAGAGACATAAAACGAAGATAGACTTAGTTTGAATATGTTATAAACACTTTATTTCCTGTTTTGAAACGATGTAACACTCGTGTTTAATAAATAAAATATAACTTTGTATGCCATAGTTGTGAAACAGTTAATTCTGTCCCAACACCCCCCGACGTTTCCGTCGCGGTTGCATGTTATACGCGGTCAGGGTGTGACAGAAGAGTTGGTATCAGAGCCAATGGTTATAGGGAATTAGGTTATTAGTAATGCTTTGACCTAGACTATAACTTTCTAGGACCCTAACACAAGTTATCTTGTGTTTAGATTTTAAAACATGCACTTCACCTATCCTTAGGTGATAACCACAACGAGAACTTCGATTCCGAATCCGCTTTGAAAATTAATCATCTGTTCTAGGATGATTGATTACTAGGTTTTGAACCCTCTGTTATAAGGTTTTGAACCCTTTTGAATTTTCAAAAATCTCGTCAAGGTTTCGGGTTTTAATAGTGTGAACACGTGCGAACTGGAAGAGTGAATGCCTATACCCTGAGTTTTCTGTCTAAGGCTAGAGTGTTCGTACAAATCCACATAATCGGACCAGTCACTCTTACCTGGGAACTCTTGGGGTGAGTGTTCACTTATAGGTGAACATGTCTTCGCGATACATTATTTTTGACCCATTTACTTTGACCAGACTTTGCGTGTCGTTTGTTTGCTTTGCGATGCGTAACCACCATCTTTGCTTTTGTTGATTTTGTTTCATCTCATTCTCTTTATCCAATCATCTCACTCGTTTCCTTTCATGTTTTCCTCTTCTAGAATGCCTCCTCGACACGACAATCAAGTAGCAAATGCTGAACTGGCAGAAATTATTGCACAACAGATGGCTGCTGCACTCCCAAACCTCTTTGCTCAATGGAACCAAGCCAACAACAACAACAATGCTCCATGCAACTTCAAGAATTTTAACTCGGCTAAACCACTCAAGTTTAGTGGTTCTGAAGGAGCAACTGGGCTTCTTCAATGGTTCGAGAGCATTGAGAATACCTTCCGTCACGTGCAGTGTCCTGACAATCACAAGGTCGAGTTTTCTTCAAGTGTGTTTCAGAAGAGGGCTCTTACGTGGTGGAACGGGGTTATGAGGGATCGCGGTGCAGAAGTTGCTCTAGCACAGACATGGGCTGAACTTAGGGCACTAATGATGAGGGAGTTCTGTCCTCGTCATGAGCAGCGAGCATTGGAGAAAGAGTTTGACGACTTAAAGCAATACAGTGGCGAGCACCGGGCATATACTGATAGGTTTGAGGAGTTGAGTCTGCTTTGCCCGACAATGGTTGCCCCACTCGACAAGGCCATCAAAAGGTACCCCGACGGCCTACCTGACTCGGTACAAGACATTATTACTGGTAGCAACCCTACCACACTCCGTCAGGCAATCGAGTTATCAGCGACACTGACTGAGTCGCAGATTCGAAAGGGAAAGCTACACAAGAAGGGTGACAAGGGAAAGAAGCAGGCGTCTGACAACGAGGATAGCAAGAAAGGTCAAAACAAGAAGGGAAAGGATTCTGGTTCTACTAGGGGGTCAAGGAAGCGTAAGGCTTCCCAAAACTTTGCTGTCACTGCCCAGGTTAACCAGGCAGCTCCCAACCAACCCGCACAGCCTCCAGCCCAGAAACCTTATCTTGGCAATGCACCTTTATGCAACAGGTGTAACAGCCATCACCCACCACAGTTCAGTGTTGTCAATGCACCAACTGTGGAAGAAATGGTCATCTTGCTGCCACCTGCCGCATTCCTGCTAACCAGAACCAAGCTCAGCCTCTTGCTCAGCAACAAGGTCAAGCTGCACGACCTCATTTTCCTCCTGATTCGTGCTACAATTGTGGGGATCTGACCCACTACAGAAACCGGTGCCCAAGGCTAGCCAACCAAAATCAGAATGCCAATCAGAATCAGGCTCAGGCTCGAGGTCGAGTCTTCAACATGAACGCACAACAGGCACAAGCAGATGATAATGTGGTGAACGGTACGTTCTTTATTAATAATCAGCCAGCATCTGTTCTTTTTTATTCGGGTGCCGATAAGAGTTTTGTGTCGTTATCTTTTGAACCATTGCTTCGCGTGTCTAGAACGAAACTAGGTAAATCTTTGACAGTAGAAGTGGCTAGTGGTGAACCCATTGTTCTTGATTCTGTTCTCCGCAATTGCCAGTTGAACCTTAACAACCATCTTTTTCCCATTGACCTCACGCCTATGCAACTTGGAAGCTTCGACGTTATTGTGGGTATGGATTGGTTAGCCAAGTATTTCGCAGAGATAGTTTGTTTTGAGAAGATCATTCGCATGCCGCTTTCGTCAGGTGAGATCCTACAGGTTCATAGTGAGAAACCTGCTGGTGGTCTCAAACTCATGTCTTGTTTTAAAGCTCGGAAGTATCTGCGAAAGAACTATGTGGCATTTTTGGCACATGTTGTAGCTGATAAGGGTAAAGGTAAGTCTATTCAAGATATTCCTGTCGTTCGGGATTATCCTGAAGTATTTCCTGAAGAGTTACCTGGTCTACCCCCACAACGCCAAGTCGAGTTCCGTATTGATCTCGTACCTGGTGCAAATCCCATTGCCAGAGCTCCATATCGTCTTGCACCGTCCGAGATGCAAGAGTTGTCTAAGCAGCTGCAGGAACTTTCTGACAAAAGTTTTATCCGTCCTAGCTTTTCACCTTAGGGTGCTCCCGTTCTTTTTGTCAAGAAGAAGGATGGATCTTTTAGGATATGTATCGATTATCGTGAGCTTAACAAGCTTACCATCAAGAATCGATATCCCCTACCTCGCATTGATGATCTCTTTGATCAATTGCAAGGCGCTTCTTATTTTTCAAAGATTAATCTGCGATCTGGATATCATCAACTCCGTGTGCATGAAGAGGATATTCCCAAGACAGCGTTCCGTACTCGTTATGGGCATTATGAGTTCACAGTCATGCCATTCGGTTTGACTAATGCTCCTGCTGTTTTCATGGACTTGATGAATAGGGTCTGCAAACCTTATTTGGATAAGTTCATCATCGTTTTCATTGATGACATTTTGATATATTCTAAGACGCGAGCGGATCATGAGCAACATCTTCGTCTTACTTTGGAACTCCTAAAGAAAGAGCAACTTTTCGCCAAATTCTCCAAGTGTGAATTCTGGCTTAAAGAAGTTCAATTCTTAGGACATATTGTCAACGAACAAGGTATTCATGTAGATCCCTCCAAGATCAGTGCGATTAAGGATTGGGATACGCCTACTACTCCTACTGAAGTTCGTTCTTTTCTTGGTCTAGCGGGTTATTATCGCCGCTTCATTGAAAACTTCTCAAAAATTGCAGTTCCTCTAACTGCTCTAACTCAGAAGAACAAGCCATTTGATTGGGGATTCAAGCAAGAGGAAGCGTTTCTGACTTTAAAACAAAAACTTTGCGACGCGCCTGTCCTAACTTTGCCTGAGGGCAATGATGATTTCGTCATTTATTGCGATGCATCTAAATTAGGTCTTGGCTGCGTCCTGATGCAAAGAAACAAAGTCATAGCATATGCATCAAGGCAGTTGAAGATACATGAGAAAAACTACACCACTCATGATCTTGAGTTGGGCGCAGTTGTCTTCGCTCTTAAGATTTGGAGACACTATTTGTACGGTACAAAATGTGTGGTTTTCACAGACCACAAAAGTCTTCAGCATATCTTCAGTCAGAAAGAACTCAACATGAGGCAACGACGTTGGGTTGAACTTCTAAACGACTATGACTGCGAAATTCGCTACCATCCTGGTAAGGCGAATGTCGTGGCTGATACTTTGAGTCGCAAGGAACGTACTAAGCTTCATTGTGTTCGTGTCCAATCTGTTATTCAAGCTCAATCCGATATCCAAGCCCGTATTTCTTAGGCTCAACAAGCTTGTGTTTCACAAGGTTTGATGGATAAGGAATTTCCTTATCACATAACACCTGCTCTTGAACTGAAGGACAATGGATCGTATTACTTCATGGACCGTTTGTGGGTCCCAAGCCAAGATAATCTTCGTACCTTGCTTATGGATGAAGCCCATAAGTCTCGTTATTCTATTCATCCTGGCTCAGATAAGATGTATAAGGATCTTCGTATTCAGTATTGGTGGCCTGGTATGAAGAAAGACATCGCCTTATATGTATCAAAATGCCTTACTTGTCTTAAGGTTAAGGTTGAACATCAGCGTCCTTCTGGTTTATTGGAGTAACCAGAGATCCCAGTTTGGAAGTGGGAAAACATTACTATGGATCTCATTACTAAACTCCCACGCACAAAGAAAGGTCATGATACCATCTGGGTAGTCGTTGATCGTCTTACCAAGTCAGCGCATTTCTTGCCAATCCGTGAGGATTTTTCTGCTGACAAACTTGCTCAAATCTACGTGGATGAAATTGTAGCTCGACATGGTGTTCCTTTGAACATCATTTCTGACAGAGATGCTCGTTTCACTTCTCATTTTTGGAGAACCATGCAATCTGCTATGGGCTCCCAACTTGATCTGAGCACATCTTATCATCCGCAAACGGATGGTCAATCTGAAAGAACAATCCAGACACTGGAGGATATGCTTAGAGCTTGTGTGATCGATTTTGGTGTAGTTGGGATTCACATCTTCCGTTGATTGAATTCTCCTACAACAACAGTTATCACTCCAGCATCAACATGGCTCCTTTCGAGGCTCTCTATGGTCGAAAATGTCGTTCACCAGTCTGCTGGAATGAGATTGGCGAGGCTCAACTTACTGGACCTGCCCTCATTTTAGAGACAACAGATAAGGTAAAGAAAGTTCGTGATAACCTTCAGACAGCTAGAAGCCGTCAAAAGAGTTACGCGGACCTAAAACGCAAGCCCTTGGATTTTCAAGTCGGTGATCATGTATTACTTAAGGTCTCACCTTGGAAAGGTGTGATCAGATTCGGAAAGAAAGGAAAACTTGCACCTAGATACGTTGGACCATTCAAGATCGTCGAAAGAATCGGTAAGGTAGCCTACAGACTTGAGTTACCTCCTGAACTTGGAAATGTTCATCCAACCTTTCACGTGTCCAATCTCAAGAGGTGTTTAGCTAATGAGAACCTCCACCTACCGCTTGACGAAATTTGTGTTGATAAAACACTGAAATTTGTTGAGAAACCGGTGGAAATCATGGAACGTGAAGTCAAGTGGCTTAAATGCAAGCGCATTCCTTTGGTCAAGGTTCGCTGGGAATCTAAGCGTGGACCCGAGTTTACTTGGGAACGCGAAGATCAAATGAAGGCAAAATATCCGCATCTTTTTCCACGAGTTTCCTCTAAATAAATTTCGGGACGAAATTTCCACAAGTAGGGGAGACTGTAACATTTGTGCTCGAAATCATTATGAACAATTCAATTATCAATAAAACAATGTTATTTGATCCCAATGTTTGTTTGGTTGTGTTTTACATTTTTCATGTTTTGACTTTGTTCGATTTTAAACTCTACATCGCTTTCTGGAGAATTATACGCAAACTGGTGCGTAAACGTACTCAGTTTAATGCGACAAATACTTCGGAACATCAACATATACTTAACATACCTTAAATAGCCTTTACATAACTTAGAAATTGTCACACCCCCGATTTCCACGTGTCACCGGTGGGCCCGGTGTGGGGTACAGTGACGTAGTTGGCATCGTCATAGACAATCAACACAATATAATAATGCACAGCGGAAGCAGAATAGATACATTTCAACTTTTAAATAAAGTGCAATAATAAATATCACAGTAGTTGAAACGGATCCACAGGCGGATCAAATAAAATAAGATAAAAATTGTTCAACAGATATTTTGTCGTCCGAGTTTGCGAGACTATAGTGGACGCTCTTAGGAAACAGCCAGCCTATTTTCGTATAGTACCTGCACTTAACCTTTTGGGAAAAATACGTCAGTTTACACTGGTAAATACAAATCAACCGACTCATTTTGAAAATGATTGCAAATTGATTTAAATGCACAAGGCATAAATATTTTTATTAACTTGGGATAATTATGTAATATAAACTTGTTAACGATTTACATGCACTCGTATCTTTGGTGGCCCGGGATCTGCTGTCCAGGCTAAGAATTAAATGACACACCACATTAAAGAGTTATACACGCCGAGTGTACGCCTACACCCCGTGCTCTGGTCGTGGCCATCTCGTAAGATAATGCCAAGGATATCCGGGACACGGTCAATAACCCCCCAAAGCCTAAAGTAAGACAAGACTGTTTAAACGAGTCGCACAAGCTATTCAAGACTGTACACCCGTAAGGCGCAGGACTTGTGCGCCCGATCAAGCGGTATTTTAAATACCGTACCCCAAGCCCGTATAGGGAAAATAAGTCAAAATGTATTTACCTGAGCAAGTATGTAACACAAACGGTA
The DNA here is from genome assembly GCF_002127325.2 of Helianthus annuus. Lineage (NCBI taxonomy): Eukaryota > Viridiplantae > Streptophyta > Magnoliopsida > Asterales > Asteraceae > Helianthus > Helianthus annuus. Next base: position 46,475,768 of record NC_035439.2, on the reverse strand, counting down.
AGTGTGGTAGCTTTTACTGGGCCTCCTAATCTGGAACAAAGGTTTATAATTAACCTATTAGATTCCTAACGGGTCTTTTATTTAAGCCTAAGCTTTGACCGGTTAGTTTTAAGAATGATACGGTTTACGCACGATTAAGCGAAAGACCGGATAGAATGTGATTTAGACCCGACAAGTTTGAATACTTGTATAATATGGGTATACTAAATACATTCTGGATTTTGAAATAAAAATGATATCGTTTGACCCGTTTTGGTTAATTTACGCAAACTAGTTACGTAAACCGAACCGAACGCAAAAAGGGCGTTACGGGTAGCCAAAAGAATCAAATGCAAGTTTCCTGATATAATATGCTTTAAATATGATATAACATCAGTAAGTTATGTTCCATATTGCCCGGAATAAGTTTAAACTCAATTTATGCCTTAGAAGGGCATTTTGGTCATTTAAGAGATTGTAAAAGAGTTAAATTAGAAATCTGAGGTTCGGGTCTGGTCCATATAGAAAATATACTTAGTTTAACATGTTATAACAGTAGGGTATGACCCATATATCAAATTTATCATTTAAAACCAAACTATGCACCGTAGGGGTATTTTAGTAATTTCACAAGGGCTAAAACTGCCAAAACTGGAAACCTGAGTTCAAAATATTATACTTACTGTTATTATATGAAAATATGCAATTTACATCAGTAGGTATAAGTCTTATATGTTAAAAACGGGTATAACGCTTACTGTGCGCTTAAAACGCTAAAAATGCGATTTAGAGCCGTTTCCGGGTTTATATATGAAAGCTGAGATTTTTATATTTCCAGAAGGCTCAAAATAATTTATTTAACATATAAAATCAGTGGGAAAAGGTTTCGGGTCAAAAGAATGTGTTAAACTCATTTTATGGCTAAAACGATCAAAACCGACATAAGCCGAAATAATTAAGCGATCTAAGATACGATCAGCCAAAAATTAAATAAAAATCATCTAAAATCCCAAAATATTATATTACATCTGTTGGTAAAAAGTTTCGTATCAAAATGTGGCCAGAAACGGGTTCTACGCGAAAAGGACCGTTTATGTAAATTTATAATATAGTTTTACGCTAATGGCCATAACTCACAATCTGGACCACCAACTGATCCGAAATTTTCGGTGCAAGTTTATACATTAGAAATGAAGATTTCTATCCTTTCACTTTTCCAAAAATCACGTTTTATATCAAAAAGGGCAAAATAGTCAACTTTTAAGCATAATCGGAAACATGCATTCGAATCGGCTAATCATAGACTTAATCAACAAAAATTCCAGAAAGTTTTACCAAAATAAAAATGGTCAAAAATACTCTCCAATACAGATCTCAAACATGCATGTACGAATCCGAATCGATAGTCTACGAAATAGTCGTTTTATAGGACTTTCGGTCCCGATTCGTATTTATACTATAGATTGTCGAGTTGATGATGATAAAGCACATTCTTATATGTATTACAAGTTATTTATAATGATCAAACAGATTGCATGTCTAATATATTAACATTCAAGCTTATTTTTGCAAAAATCACTTCTGTTGACTTGTTAGAATCACGTTTGACTCGACAATTAGCATGCATATAGTGGGATTCAGATAGTACCCTTTCGAGGGTTTGTTTCCCACATAATTACCAAGATATAACTGGTTTCAATTCGATAAATGACTGAGTAATTCTCGTTTAATCAGAAAGTCAAAGTTTATGAACAAACAGTTTGACTTTTAGCAATAATCAAAGCAAGAACGGATTAGAGATCGAATTAGAAGCTTACCAAGGTCCTATTGATGTTAATCTAACACAAGAAATCGGCCTTGATGTCCAGAGATGCTCCAGAAGTCCTTGAGAGCTTTTGCTAAGTGAGAGCTTCTTGGTTACAATTGCAAATGCCCAAGAATGGATGAAAAATCTGATTTAAAGCTGGAAATTCAGAGGTTACTGTATCCTAGGCATGCATGGCATTTCATTGGATCAAAAGGAGGTGAAAAACAGTTGTTTACCACCCAAAATCGGACCCAAATCAACCCAGTTCGCGACTTCTGTCGCTGGGCGCTGGGTCGCGGCCCGCGTAGGACCTCAGGCGGGCGCCTGGGGTCAGCAGCTCCAAAGTTGGCTCGTTTGTTGCATGTTTGGTCCCTGTACTTTGGTTGCGATGATTTGGCTACTTATCTTGACCCGTAAACCCCCAAACTTGGTTTTTAGGAATCTTAGGACTTTTACCAACATGGTAATGTCCTCGGATAATTTTGCGCTCAACCGAAAAGCCATGAAATTCAACGTTGACGCTTTTAGTCCTTCAAGTACGGTTTTGGCCATAACTTTCTCATACGTTGACGAAACTTCACGAAATTTTTACCACATATTCTAGTGAGTATAATTTAGCTTCTCAAAGCTTCGGGTCTGCCAAAAGTTCACTCAGAGGTATAAATTCAACATGTTGACACTTTTGGCCCCTATAGTTTGTAATTCCTCACTTTTGTGCAATTTCCGCGTCGTATGATCCATGAACCACCCGTTTAAGGTTATAAACATTATGTAGGGTTATCATAGAGTCTATTTATCCATTGTTGACACTTTGGACCCTTACGTTCCATAGTTTTCACTGTTTGTCACTTTTAGTCCCTCTAAAGTTTGTTTTCACATACCGGAACCTTATGACACGTGTCAAGACATTATTGGACGAAATTTTTCGAGGTGTTACATCCTCACCCCCTTAAAAGAAATCTCGACCTCGAGATTTACTGAAACAAATGAGGGTATTTCTCTTGCATCGTGGATTCCACTTCCCACGTGTATTCGGGACCTCTACGGGCATCCCATTTGACCTTTACAATAGGCACGTGCTTCCTTCGAAGCTTTTTCACCTGTCGATCCTCAATCGACAAAGGTTTTTCTACGAACTTCAAGCTTTCGTCTATGTGTATATCTGTATGCGGTATAACCAGTGATTCGTCAGCGAAACACTTCTTCAAATTACAGATGTGAAACACATTATGAATGGCGCTAAGCTCTTCAGGAAAGTTTAACTTGTAAGCGACTGATCCGATACGTTCGATAATCTCGAAAGGTCCTATGTATCTCGGGCTCAGCTTGCCTTTCTTTCCAAACCGCATCACACCCTTCCAGGGTGATACTTTAAGCAATACTTTTTCACCTACCTCGAAGTGAAAGTCTTTGCGTTTAGGATCCGCATAACTTTTCTGCCTATCCCTGGCAGCTTTCAAACGATCGCGAATCTGAATGATCTTGTCTGTCGTCTCAAAAACGATATCTGGTCCAGACAACTGGACATCTCCAACTTCTGCCCAACAAATGGGCGATCTACACTTTCTACCGTATAGGGCCTCAAAAGGCGCAGCCTTGATGCTGGAATGGTAGCTATTATTGTAGGAAAATTCAATTAGTGGTAGGTTCTTATCCCAACTACCACCCAAGTCGATCGCACATGCACGAAGCATGTCTTCCAAAGTTTGAATAGTACGCTCACTCTGACCATCAGTCTGAGGATGATAAGCCGTACTAAAATTCAAACGAGTGCCCAACGATTGTTGGAAACTCTTCCAAAAATGCGACGTATATCTAGTATCTCTATCAGAGATAATAGATATAGGTATACCATGTAGCGCTACGATCTTATCGACGTATAATTGGGCTAACATATCTGAGCTATACGTCTCCTTGATGGGTAGAAAATGAGCTGACTTAGTCAGTCTATCTACAATGACCCATATGGTATCATTTCCCTTTTTCGTCTTCGGCAATTTGGTGATAAAATCCATTGTCACCATTTCCCATTTCCATTTGGGAATTTCAGGTTGTTGCAGCAAACCTGACGGCTTCTGATGCTCAGCCTTGACTTGCGCACAAGTCAAGCATTTTGCTACATGTTCAGCTACCGACTTTTTCAAACCAATCCACCAGTAGTTTGCTTTCAAATCCTGGTACATCTTATCAGCTCCAGGATGAACGGAATATTTAGAGCTGTGGGCTTCCTGGAGGATAACATCCCGAAGTCCTCCATAAACTGGAACCCATATTCGTCCGTTTAGTCGTAGCATTCCATCTTTGTCGTAGGATAACTGCTCCTCAGTTACTCCTAACTTTTCCGCAGGATAGTTAGCTTCCAGCACAGCTTCCTTCTGTGCAGCTAACACCCTTTCATTCAAATTATTTCTTATTTCAATGCGTTTGGCATTGATTCTGATCGGTTTCACCCTTTCCTTTCTGCTTAAGGCGTCGGCAACTACATTTGCCTTGCCTGGATGGTATCTTATCTCGCAGTCATAATCATTGAGAGTTTCCATCCATCGCCTTTGACGCATGTTCAATTCCTTCTGATTGAACAAGTGCTGAAGACTCTTGTGATCCGAATAAATAATACATTTGGTTCCATACAAGTAATGTCTCCATAGCTTTAAAGCAAATACAACTACACCCAATTCCAAATCGTGGGTGGTGTAGTTCTTCTCGTGCACCTTTAGCTGGCGAGAAGCGTAGGCAATGACTTTGCCTTTCTGCATGAGTACGCAACCCATGCCTGTATGTGATGCGTCACAATACACCACGAATTCCTCTATTCCATCGGGCAATGTCAACACTGGAGCATTGCTCAACTTCTTCTTCAGAATATCGAAGGATTCCTGCTGCTTAGGGCCCCAATCAAATTTAATCTTCTTACGAGTCAGCGAAGTTAGGGGTGCAGCAATCCTAGAAAAGTTTTCAATGAATCGCCTATAGTATCCTGCCAATCCAAGGAAACTGCGAATCTCGGTAGGAGTCTTCGGCTCCTGCCAGTTCATGACTGCTTCTACTTTAGCGGGATCTACTTGGATACCACGCTCGCTTACTACATGTCCAAGAAACTGGACTTCTCGAAGCCAAAATTCACACTTCGAAAATTTGGCATAAAGCTTCTCTTGATGCAGAAGTTTGAGAATACAACGAAGGTGTTTCTCATGGTCAGCTTGGCTCTTCGAGTAGATGAGGATGTCATCAATAAAGACTATGACGAATTTATCTAGATAAGGCTTGCAGACGCGGTTCATGAGATCCATGAACGCGGCTGGTGCGTTAGTGAGCCCAAACGGCATCACTAGGAACTCGTAATGTCCATAACGAGTCCTAAACGCGGTCTTGTGTACGTCTTCATCCTTGACTTTCAACTGATGATATCCTGACCTTAGGTCAATCTTGGAGAAATAGCTTGCTCATTGCAACTGATCGAACAGATCGTCGATCCTGGGTAACGGATATCTATTCTTGATAGTGACTTTATTAAGCTCACGGTAATCGATGCACAGACGCATCGATCCATCCTTCTTTTTAACGAACAAGATTGGCGCTCCCCAAGGAGACGAGCTAGGTCTAATAAAACCTTTGGCTAAAAGCTCATCCAACTGCGTCCTCAACTCCTTCATCTCCGTTGGTGCCAATCTGTATGGTGCTCTTGCTACAGGTGCAGCGCCTGGAATGATGTCTATCTGAAACTCTACTTGCCGATCCGGTGGCAAACCAGGTAGCTCTTCAGGGAAAACCTCAGGATATTCCGAAATAACAGGAATATCTTCAATCTTCGGCTTCGGCTCATCAATGGTAACTTGTGCCATATAAATGACACATCCTTTCTGCATGCATCTGGATGCCTTGAGCATGGATACTTGCTCAGGCAATCCATGCTGGGTATCTCCTTGAATAGTAAGTGACTCACCAGACGGAGTTTTCACTACTACTTGCTTTCTGTTGCACAGAATCTGGGCTTGGTTGCTCGACAACCAATCCATGCCTATCACTATGTCGAATCCAGCTAGCTTAAAGGGAAGCAAGGATAACGGGAAGGAATGATTCCTAATGGATATAACACATCCATCTAGAACAGTCGAGGCGGTTTCTATGGTTCCATCGGCTAATTCCACCTCATATTTCACACTTAAGGTTTTAACAGGGAGGTTCAACAATTTACAAAACTTATCATCTACAAACGACTTATCAGCTCCTGAATCAAACAAGACTCTAGCAAAAACATCATTTACAAGAAACGTACCTGTAATGACGTTGTCGTCAAGAACTGCTTCCTTAGCGTCCATTCTGAAGACTCTCGCATTAGTCTTCTTCCCATCATCTGCTTTCTTCGCATTCTTTGGGCAGTTGGGCCGAATGTGCCCTTTCTCGTTGCAACCAAAACAGGTTGCATCCTTCATTTTCTTGCAATCCACAGCTTTATGATCTGTGGACTTGCAGATCCCACAACGTTTCTCGAAAGACTGGGACTTAGACTCCTGCCTGCATCTCCCAAAGTGATGCCTCCTACAAACCTTGCATTTGGGTTTTTCACCCGACTGATCTCCTTTCTTGAACCCCGACCCTTTCCTATGGTCGTTGTTTCCCTTGTTTCGTTTCTCAGATCTTCGTGAGGTGTCATCCTCACGTTTCCTTTTGTTTTCCTCCGAGCTCTTCATAGCTCTAAGTCTGACGACATCTTGAGTGAGGGAGAGGGATAGATCAGCTACTGATCTAAATGTAGTAGGCCTTGAAGCCTTGACGCTTGCCTTTATCTCCGGTGCCAGACCCCCAATAAATCGAGCAATCCTACGCGGCTCCGGGGTCACCAGATAAGGCACTAACCGGGATAAGGTGTTGAACGTAGTAAGATACGCTTGACAATCGAGATTCTTCATAACTAGAGACACAAAATCCGATTCAATTCTTTCGACCTCATGCTGCGGACAGAAATTCTCCTTGATCAGTGCTACAAACTGATCCCATGTCATGATATACAGAGCGGTCTTTCCAGCAGCTTGTAGAAGCGACTTCCACCATGCTAACGCGTCACCCTTGAACGACTGGGACGCGTACTTCACAACATCCCTATCAGCACACCCGCTGATATCAACCACAGTATCCATCTCGTCAATCCACGTCATACAATCGACGGCTCCCTTTTCCCCAGTGAAATCTCTGGCCTTGCAAGATACAAAATACTTGTACGTACAGGACTTGCTGTACGTATCATGCTTCAGCTTAATCTCTTGCTTTGGGACGCTGCTGTGGTTGGAGGAGTGATTATCATCCTCAGCTTTCTTCGGCTCACTCTTTTTAGAGGGTGGCTTACTATGAGCCTCAGAATGAGTCTTGGGCTTTGCGTGTGTTTCTGTTCGGGTCCTACTCCGAGTACCACTAGATTCCCTGAATTGCCTATCCATAGCTTTGGCAATAGCGTTATCTATCAGTGCTTGCAACTCTGCACCGGTGACGTGAATCTTTGCATTATCTGAGTGTTCCCCAGAATGACTGTTGGTCTCCTCCGATTTGGCCATTGTAGCTTTAAGCTATAATAAAGGACAAGGTCTATTTAGAACCTAACAGTATCATCGTTCTAGACGATTTATTAACCATGGTATCAAGAACCTTAACAGTTAATTTAATAAATTTCATTCAGGCTCTTATTAGCAATCAAGGAATGAAAATATATATATTGGCACCATAGGCCTAGTCACATGGACAATTACTAAATTATAAATTTAGATTTTTCATAGGATTATAAATTGTATAATTAAACAAATAATCCTTTACTAGACAGAGAGTCATAAACCACAACTGTCACTATATGACATAGTCATAACCCGTAGGTATCAAGTCATTAATAGACTTGTATACAGATATAATCTGTAGATAATTTATTAAAAGGGTGGCTTGTGTGATTTTACAGATCACGCTTAGCCAGGGATGTTAACATGTTCTCAGACGTTAATAGGGAGTTGAATCTTTTCAACCAGGTTTTACCATCATGGCCAGGCCTGTTAATAGGGCATTCAAGCTAGGTTATACCTTACTAAGATTCTTATAAAATGGCAAATCAAATAAAAATTGATATTTTCCATTATTTAAATATTATATTCATGCATATAAATAAAAATGAGAAATTCCAATTAACCATTTCAAATTTCAAATAAAGTACTAGTACATCTTTGCCCTAAACGGGACTTTAATTCAAATAACACGAATAACATGCCCGCGCAGGGGCTAAACAACTAACAACAACGACAAATAAAATAAAACAAACCCAAGCAGGGGTTAACAGAACAACATACCCTCGCAGGGGTAGAATAAGGGAAATATACCCACGCAGGGGTAAAGTACAGAATCGATGTCCACGCAGGGACATGAGTAGTGAGATAACAATCAAAGGATTCAATGATCCTTCTTACTCTTACCCTTGAGTAAGTCAAACACCTTCTTGAACATGCCACTGTTGCGTCGGCGATCAGCTCGCATCTCGTGTTGCAACTCACGTCGCATACTGTTAATCCCATGCAGGATTTCTTGAACCTGCGGCGGCGACATCATAGGCGCCGGTGGCGGTGGCTGGTACTGCTGCGGCTGTGGTGGTTGTGGCTGTTGGTAACCCGGAGGGTAACCAAAAGTAGACTGCCCAGCAGCCCAAGTGTCTCCAAATGGACCACTAGGTGGGAGTGAGCTGTAGTTCACAGCTTGCCAATAAGGGTCTCCTGTGTAATCATAACCCTGAGGGAAAACCTGCTCGAACGGGTTAAACTGGGCTGCGCTAGCGTAAGCCGGAATCGGCTCTCCATAGTTCTGCGGCGGCAGAGGCGGGATCGGTACTGAAGTGACCTCCGATACGGGATGCGGAGACTCCCCCGTCTCGGACTCCTCGTGAAGAGGCGTGTAGCGGCTGCTACCAACATGTGGAGGGGTGCCTATGCGAATCCCTCCGCGCGTAGACATACGCGCATTCCTCCTTGGCCTCTGAGGCGGAGGAGGTAAAACTGGTGGCGGCGGTGGCGACGGAGTGATCACGTCGCGCCAGAGGGCCTCAGATAGGTCCTGCTGCAATGGCGGCTGCTGAAGCTGCTGCTGCTGAGAGTGGTGCTGCGAGTGCACCGGCGAACCATGGCGAGACTAGAGCATCGGTGAGTTGTGGCGGCTGGGGGTGTAATACCAATCGTGCTGCCGAAACCTCTCCTGAAAGCTATCAACACCATTGTAGGGCGATCCCCTAAATGGTGACCCATCCGATATCTCGATGGGATGGTTGGACGTACCTGACGGTGGCAGTGAAGGGTCCGTGTCTTCATCAACTTCCATCTCGTGATCACCAGGAAAGTGGTCCTCCGGTCCTAGTGGGTTATGACCCACTGGCTCATCCACAAAAGCATCAGGGTTATACAGACCCTGGTAAACTGGTGCTGGGTATTGGTGAGGTGACTGATGGAGCGGTATGTAAGATCCATGAGAACCATGGGGCCCATTCTCCGAGTGGGGCCCAAATGATTAGGGTAGTGATGGTGAAGTGCTCATAGACACCGAGTGTCTAGCCGGCTCGGCGAATGATCCCCAAAGATCATTGGCTGCAGTGTGGTGCGTAGCTGACGGAGCTCGTCTGTGTGAGGGTCCTGCCTCATGGTTGTGAGATGTAGCGAATCCTCCTCGACCTCTCATCCGTGGCGGCATAATGATCCTGTCAAAAATTCAAACAAGTTGCACAACAGAATATATAAGACAATGATAATAATTAAAAATAAAATAAACGAAATGTTGAACATTTCCTAAGTTCTTTGTCTAGACTCGAAAATCGAGGATTGTGCAATTGTGTAACTGAGATTAAACACAAAGGACTAGTGTTTAATTCACTCAGCGTTGGCTCTGATACCAACCTGTCACACCCCCGATTTCCACGTGTCACCGGTGGGCCCGGTGTGGGGTACAGTGACGTAGTTGGCATCGTCATAGACAATCAACACAATATAATAATGCACAGCGGAAGCAGAATAGATACATTTCAACTTTTAAATAAAGTGCAATAATAAATATCACAGTAGTTGAAACGGATCCACAGGCGGATCAAATAAAATAAGATAAAAATTGTTCAACAGATATTTTGTCGTCCGAGTTTGCGAGACTATAGTGGACGCTCTTAGGAAACAGCCAGCCTATTTTCGTATAGTACCTGCACTTAACCTTTTGGGAAAAATACGTCAGTTTACACTGGTAAATACAAATCAACCGACTCATTTTGAAAATGATTGCAAATTGATTTAAATGCACAAGGCATAAATATTTTTATTAACTTGGGATAATTATGTAATATAAACTTGTGAACGATTTACATGCACTCGTATCTTTGGTGGCCCGGGATCTGCTGTCCGGGCTAAGAATTAAATGACACACCACATTAAAGAGTTATACACGCCGAGTGTACGCCTACACCCCATGCTCTGGTCGTGGCCATCTCGTAAGATAATGCCAAGGATATCCGGGACACGGTCAATAACCCCCCAAAGCCTAAAGTAAGACAAGACTGTTTAAACGAGTCGCACAAGCTATTCAAGACTGTACACCCGTAAGGCGCAGGACTTGTGCGCCCGATCAAGCGGTATTTTAAATACCGTACCCCAAGCCCGTATAGGGAAAATAAGTCAAAATGTATTTACCTGAGCAAGTATGTAACACAAACGGTAAGTGTGGTAGCTTTTACTGGGCCTCCTAATCTGGAACAAAGGTTTATAATTAACCTATTAGATTCCTAACGGGTCTTTTATTTAAGCCTAAGCTTTGACCGGTTAGTTTTAAGAATGATACGGTTTACGCACGATTAAGCGAAAGACCGGATAGAATGTGATTTAGACCCGACAAGTTTGAATACTTGTATAATATGTGTATACTAAATACATTCTGGATTTTGAAATAAAAATGATATCGTTTGACCCGTTTTGGTTAATTTACGCAAACTAGTTACGTAAACCGAACCGAACGCAAAAAGGGCGTTACGGGTAGCCAAAAGAATCAAATGCAAGTTTCCTGATATAATATGCTTTAAATATGATATAACATCAGTAAGTTATGTTCCATATTGCCCGGAATAAGTTTAAACTCAATTTATGCCTTAGAAGGGCATTTTGGTCATTTAAGAGATTGTAAAAGAGTTAAATTAGAAATCTGAGGTTCGGGTCTGGTCCATATAGAAAATATACTTAGTTTAACATGTTATAACAGTAGGGTATGACCCATATATCAAATTTATCATTTAAAACCAAACTATGCACCGTAGGGGTATTTTAGTAATTTCACAAGGGCTAAAACTGCCAAAACTGGAAACCTGAGTTCAAAATATTATACTTACTGTTATTATATGAAAATATGCAATTTACATCAGTAGGTATAAGTCTTATATGTTAAAAACGGGTATAACGCTTACTGTGCGCTTAAAACGCTAAAAATGCGATTTAGAGCCGTTTCCGGGTTTATATATGAAAGCTGAGATTTTTATATTTCCAGAAGGCTCAAAATAATTTATTTAACATATAAAATCAGTAGGAAAAGGTTTCGGGTCAAAAGAATGTGTAAAACTCATTTTATGGCTAAAACGATCAAAACCGACATAAGCCGAAATAATTAAGCGATCTAAGATACGATCAGCCAAAAATTAAATAAAAATCATCTAAAATCCCAAAATATTATATTACATCTGTTGGTAAAAAGTTTTGTATCAAAATGTGGCCAGAAACGGGTTCTACGCGAAAAGGACCGTTTATGTAAATTTATAATATAGTTTTACGCTAATGGCCATAACTCACAATCTGGACCACCAACTGATCCGAAATTTTCGGTGCAAGTTTATACATTAGAAATGAAGATTTCTATCCTTTCACTTTTCCAAAAATAACGTTTTATATCAAAAAGGGCAAAATAGTCAACTTTTAAGCATAATCGGAAACATGCATTCGAATCGGCTAATCATAGACTTAATCAACAAAAATTCCAGAAAGTTTTACCAAAATAAAAATGGTCAAAAATACTCTCCAATACAGATCTCAAACATGCATGTACGAATCCGAATCGATAGTCTACGAAATAGTCGTTTTATAGGACTTTCGGTCCCGATTCGTATTTATACTATAGATTGTCGAGTTGATGATGATAAAACACATTCTTATATGTATTACAAGTTATTTATAATGATCAAACAGATTGCATGTCTAATATATTAACATTCAAGCTTATTTTTGCAAAAATCACTTCTGTTGACTTGTTAGAATCACGTTTGACTCGACAATTAGCATGCATATAGTGGGATTCAGATAGTACCCTTTAGAGGGTTTGTTTCCCACATAATTACCAAGATATAACTGGTTTCAATTCGAGAAATGACTGAGTAATTCTCGTTTAATCAGAAAGTCAAAGTTTATGAACAAACGGTTTGACTTTTAGCAATAATCAAAGCAAGAACGGATTAGAGATCGAATTAGAAGCTTACCAAGGTCCTATTGATGTTAATCTAACACAAGAAATCGGCCTTGATGTCCAGAGATGCTCCAGAAGTCCTTGAGAGCTTTTGCTAAGTGAGAGCTTCTTGGTTACAATTGCAAATGCCCAAGAATGGATGAAAAATCTGATTTAAAGCTGGAAATTCAGAGGTTACTGTATCCTAGGCATGCATGGCATTTCATTGGATCAAAAGGAGGTGAAAAACAGCTGTTTACCACCCAAAATCGGACCCAAATCAACCCAGTTCGCGACTTCTGTCGCTGGGCGCTGGGTCGCGGCCCGCGTAGGACCTCAGGCGGGCGCCTGGGGTCAGCAGCTCCAAAGTTGGCTCGTTTGTTGCATGTTTGGTCCCTGTACTTTGGTTGCGATGATTTGGCTACTTATCTTGACCCGTAAACCCCCAAACTTGGTTTTTAGGAACCTTAGGACTTTTACCAACATGGTAATGTCCTCGGATAATTTTGCGCTCAACCGAAAAGCCATGAAATTCAACGTTGACGCTTTTAGTCCTTCAAGTACGGTTTTGGCCATAACTTTCTCATACGTTGACGAAACTTCACGAAATTTTTACCACATATTCTAGTGAGTATAATTTAGCTTCTCAAAGCTTCGGGTCTGCCAAAAGTTCACTCAGAGGTATAAATTCAACATGTTGACACTTTTGGCCCCTATAGTTTGTAATTCCTCACTTTTGTGCAATTTCCGCGTCGTATGATCCATGAACCACCCGTTTAAGGTTATAAACATTATGTAGGGTTATCATAGAGTCTATTTATCCATTGTTGACACTTTGGACCCTTACGTTCCATAGTTTTCACTGTTTGTCACTTTTAGTCCCTCTAAAGTTTGTTTTCACATACCGGAACCTTATGACACGTGTCAAGACATTATTGGACGAAATTTTTCGAGGTGTTACAGAAATAAGTTTTGAAGGCTTTGGTATGGCAAAAACAAGTTAATTCGCTTACAGGGACTAAACTTGACAAATTGCGAAAGTATGCCAAATTTGAACTGTAACAGACATTCCGGAACATGACCATAAGTTAAACATACCATAAATATCCTCTCCATAGCATAGAAATAGGCTTTGAGGTGTTCGGTGTGCTAAAATAAACTTTTGGGTCATTAAGGGACTAAAAGTGTCAAAAAGTGCATAAGTTTGCACTTTCGCGCATAACTTACGTTCTGAATACATCCGGACATCCAAAAATTTATGTAAGCATCCTAATATTATGCCTTAGTGTTTGGCATGAGAAAAATCCATTCGTCGCGCAATTTGGATCGTTTTTCGCGCTTATGCGCATTCCGTCGTAATTAACCGAACATCGCGATCGTACGGCCAAACGAACCAACATCCGACATATTTTTGAGCATGTTTCATGTCCTCAATGTTTAGGCATCATTTTAGGGCCTTAAAGTTGGCTTTACGGGCCTTAGAAGTGTTGGATATGGCTTAAATATGCAACAGGGACTAAAACTGTCATTTCTGAAAGTTTGTGCTGATCAGACAAGGCCAGGCGGCCCGCCTGAGTTTTGTGTGTATCCTGACACGGGCCGCGTCAGGGTCCCAAATCAAATAAGACTGATTAGACAGCAGATTTCAGCTGATTAAACCTCATCCACACACTCACACTTGCCCTTTCAGCTCATTGGGGGCCATTTTTAGTTACCACAACTTTCCAACAAGTGTACGCACGAGATTCGATCACGTTTTTCAAAAAACTATCCAAACGGTCTTGCTTTTTCTATAAATACCCCCCCCCCCTTTGGTTAAAAACCCACAAAATCTTATCTAAAGCTCTAAGTTGAGGCCTTTGCTTCATACCTGAGCTCCAGGATCGAGATTAGCTTTCGGGGACCCTTCGTAAGTGTTCTTTCGTTCTTTTATTCGCTTTTCAAGTCCGAAAGTCAAGCTTTGTTTGACTTTCTGCGTTGACCAGCCTATGGTCAACACGAATTTCGTTGGAACTTCATAACGTGAGCGTGATCACGATGGTTATAGTCCGTAGTGACTATACCTACTGATTACCACGTTATCAAGGCTCAGTGACGAGTCGTAGTTTCGGCCAAAATACACATTCTTGTGTATTTTGTAACCAAACTACTCGTGAGTATCAAAACCTTTTGCTTTGATACCAAACCTGTTTTCTAAACTTAGTTAAGCATGTTCTAACATGCTTAGCTCGTCACTTTTAGTTTAGTGCTTATATAGGGTCGTAAGGTAAGCGATCTAAACCATCGCTTATACTTTCGAACCTGACCCATTTGGTCGATCTTTAGGATCCGACCAAACACATTAGGTGACCATAGCTGTAACCTTCCGAGGTTATACCATATGGTCACGACGTTAGGCGTTCCAAACGCGTTTTACGCGAACGACGCGTTGAAGTAGCATAAGCTACCTAAACGGGTCGTAATGGGTCGTAAGCACTTAGGTTAGGTTTCATTTTAGTATAAAGGCTTTGTTAAACCATATTACACGAGTCACCATACTCGTTTGGTTTACGAACCCGCATACTATCCGATCCTTCCGATTTTGGTCCGGTATATTAATATAGCTACCTATTAGGTGTCGTTTGATATCCGTGATCTCTAGCATTATTTGGTTGTTATACAAGAACTTCAAAGCAATCTCAGGTGAGTACATAGTCCCCTCTTTTACTGTTTTCCATACTGTTTTGGGGAGAAACACATGTGCCTACTTGTTACTTTCATGCTTTCCTATTTTCACATCATATACTTGCTATGCTCATTAGTACACTATTAGTACATGATTTACATTACATTTTGCTATGTATGTTTACTTAGCATACTTAGTACATTGATTTACGTTACATTTCTGCTATGTGTGTTGACTGATAGCATGCTAGCACATTGATTTACATGACTTTTATGCTATGTATGCCCATTGTGTGCGTACTTAGTACATCATTTTACACTACGTTTTATGCTATGTGTGCCCATTGTGTGCGTACTTAGTACATTTATTCATCACATGCTCACATTTTGTTATGACATTTGGTTTGTTTAAATTATACAATGTACATTCATTAACACCGATCATGCCGCCCGTTAGTAGGTAATGGTACCATAGGACTTGACAACTCCCATTACTGAAATCTCGGGTTTGTTTGGATTGGAAGGAATGACCGAATACGATAAACATAACACATATAGACCTTTAATTTGTTTAAAGGTCTATCACTACAGTCACAAAGGCTTGAATGTATGCATTTTCACAATACCGCATAAATATTTGTATCAGTATAGCATGCATTTGTTCCACAAAACATATCTTTGACTTAAACTATGTTTAATTCAATACCCTGTTTTTGTGCATTTTACCTATGGCCTAGCTGATATATTTCACATGCCATACATAATATTTTGGATACACATTATATGATTTACAGTAAACATAAACAAATTGACATTGATATACACATTTGGTGGTTTACACAATAACACTTGACAATTGATTTATACATGAACAATTTACATGGTGGTTGGTTTGGGTAAATGGTTTGAGTAACGTGGCGTATGTAATGTGATACAAACATGGTGGATACGCCGCTGGTACTTCCTATACATAAATGTTTGTATAATATTACCTATCGTAGCATTATTTAAATCATTTCAGTTTAGACATATTACGTTTTACATATTCTTCACAAGACACTATTTTTACAAACAACTTATCTTATGCAAACTCATTTTACTAGGTCATTCATTTAACCTTACACTTTATTTATACATATCATCTGATCTTATCGTTTTTCATATGATTTACAAAACAAAACAATTTACGAGGTTCATGACTGACTGTTATTAAACGTTTTCTTTAAACTTAAGTCATGAATCCCATTTTCACAAAACCTATGTATCTCACAGGCATTTTTATGCTGACGTACCTACTTTCACATGTGTTTTCAAGAGTTATCGCTTAGGATGACGATTGTGACACTAGGGCGGACCTGTGCCTTAGAGACATCAAACGAAGATAGACTTAGTTTGAATATGTTATAAACACTTTATTTCCTGTTTTGAAACGATGTAACACTCATGTTTAATAAATAAAATATAACTTTGTATGCCATAGTTGTGAAACAATTAATTCTGTCCCAACACCCCCCGACGTTTCCGCCGCGGTTGCATGTTATACGCGGTCGGGGTGTGACATATACGAATATGCATGCTATCAAAAATTAGAACACAACCATAGAGTGTTTAGAATACTACCTTCCAAGGAGTAAAAGACATGAAGAAGATGATGCTTCTTGAATGGTAGTCTTCAAGTGTAGAAGACCTCAAGCTTGTATACCCCAAGCCTTCCAACAAACACTTTATGTTTAGCTAGGATTTCTACACTTATGAACTCACTTGAAAAATCCCTCATGAACAACCATGCTTGGCCGAAAATATGAGAGGATGTAGTAGAGTTCTTGCACTTGATTTATGAACTTGAAAAAGCCTACTAGATCAATCATACATGACCCGATTTTAGAGAGTAAATTCAAGTCTTACACTTGAATTTCATCTTCTAAAACTTGCACAATGTTGGCCGATTTTTGAGAGCTTTTCTCCAAGTATTCTCAAGTTCTCATCTTATTATTTTGTCATACAAAATAAGTTATAACCATTGAGAGAATCTTTGCCACCAAACATGCCCAATCAAGACCCATGCAAATGCATGTATGCTTATTGGACCATATTCTCACCCAATCAAGTTTCATCTAATTATGACAACTTGCATGTCTTCTTATTGGACAAAAAGGGTTGGGAAGAACACCCAATCAAAAGGCTTCTAACTTATGACAATTGCATGGATTGTCATTGGACCAAAATTGGTCTTGGGAAGAGCATGGTGGGGGCGGCCCACTTGTAGTTTTTATAAAAAAAAAATTAAAAATTCTTTTATAAACATTTCAAGTCTTATATATATATTTTATAACTTTTATAAAATATAACATCATATGTTATAAGACTTACACTACTTTTATTATGTTATTTAACCCATTAAATAACAAAATAAAATATTCTCTCAAAATAAATTATCCATATAATTTATTAGTTTGTCAAGTGCAGTTATTTAGAAAACCAATTTCTAAATATTATAAGTGTTAATATTTATTTGTTTGATCATATCATAAATAAATATTCTAAGTGTTTGTCTAGCTTGTTATTGGGTATGACTCGACTTGGATCATAACGTACTAGCCACATCAATTTAATATGTGTCTTGGGCATACAGAGTCCAACAATCTCCCACTTGCACAAGATACATAGAAGATTGATGTAAGCAGTAAATAACGTCTAACTACGGTTTACTACCCCTAATACGTATGACTATATGTGCCATTCAATAACATCATCCCCTTCAAGTCCCTTACTTGAAATGATTTAGGTGAATCTATCATTTATCCTTTCGTTACAGATGTCATGTTAAATCCAGAGACACAGAGTGATCACTCTCTGTTGATTTAACTTTATCAGGCCTTAGACATCTTACTCTCAACGAATAAGAGGAACAAATCCCTTCTTGACTACATACGTCTCTCACAATCACCTTGTACCACACCTGAGCTTAGCCTTATGTACTGTCATATTACTAACAGCGAAGAAATAAGTCAAGGTATAATATTTGATGAATATCAAGACCCAATATGTATCTCAGGTCAGAGGATACTATGATATTCTCCTTTACTCAAATTTACTTATGATCAATCACAGATGATTCCATGCAGTAATATTTGAGAGCGAGTCAGTCCAATATTTGTATCCCACAAATATCTATGAACTTTGGCAGCAATACTTTGCTCTATATTCATTCTAAATGAATATCCACCAATCCAAATTCACAATAGTCTTACATTCATATTTGTTCCCACAAGTATGATCGACTACGGACATTTAGAATAAGTAACTTATTCACGGATTTAAACATGCTAAAATGGAACATAACTCAACATACCATAAAGAGTTATAATAACAATTGTTCCAATATCCAAATACAAAATAGATCAAATCCAATCACTAGAATATCAAAGTCCTAAGGCACAAGTATGACCCTTTCATGCTTTGCTCGTTCAAGGAGCTTCGTGAGTGGATCCGCAATATTTTGATCAGTGTGAACTTGGCGAATACATATCTTTCCCTTTTTCAACTTCATCCCTTATGTAGTTGAAACTCCGCTCAATGTGCCTAGTCTTTTGATATACATGAGGTTCCTTGATTTGAGCAATCGCACCATCGTTATCACAAAGATCTCTAGGGGTCCTGAATGGTAGGGACTACCCCTAAATCGGCAATAATTCAAGTGGCAGATCCATATGAATTATCTCAATCAATGAAGCGGCGATGTATTCTGATTCTGTAGTGGACAATGCTACCCTGATTGTGATCGAGAACCATCTCGGTCAGTTTGGAAACTCGTATCCATGTAACCCTTTACAACGAATTCCGAAACTCGCATCCTTGTAACCCTTTACAACGAGTTCTTCTTCACCAGATCCATATATTAGAAATATATCCTTAGTCCTTCTAAGGTATTTCAATATATATTTTTAACAGTCACCCAATGACCGTTCCTCTCGCTGGTATCTTCTCGTCATGCTTAATGCGCATAACATGTCCGGTCTAGTGCATATCATTACATACATAATGAATCCTATAACTGACGCATATGGGATTCCTTTCATTCTTTCTTGCTCATCCTTTGAGCTTGGACATTGAAACGCTTTCAATATTGTCCCCTTTTGAACAGGTACCAAACCTTTTCATAAAGTTCTATATCTTGAACCTTTTCAAGATTTTGTCAATGTATGCACTTTAGTTTAAACCTATCAAGCGCCTCGATCTATCCCTATAGATCTTTATTCCCAAAATATAGGCGACTTCACCAAGATCCTTAATGGAAGAACAACTTCCAAGCTAGGTTTTTACACCTTCCATGGTTGGAATGTCATTTCCAAATAGTAGAATGTCATTGACATGCAAAACTAAGAAAGTAAAATGCTCCCACTAGCCTTCTTATACACAAGCTTTATCGACGTTCTTGATGAATCCATATTCCCTAATCTCTTCATCAAAACGGTGATTCCAGCTTCTAGATGCTTGTTTCAATCCATAGATTGATTTCTTTAACTTACATACTTTGTTAGGATGTTTTGGATCGACAAAACCTTCAGGCTGAACCATATAGACATCTTCCTCAAGATATCTATTAAGGAAAGCCATTTTGACATCCATTTGCCAAATCTCATAATCATATTATGCAAATATGGCAAATAATATCCTAATCGACTTTAGCATCGCCACGGGCGAGAAGGTCTCATCATAATCAACCCCTTGAGTTTGAGTGAAACCTTTTGCTACAAGTCTTGCTTTATAAGTATCCAAGTTACCATGCATATCAGTTTTCTTCTTGAAAACCCACTTACTTCCAACTACTTTGGAGGTAAGAGGTGGCATAACCAATTCCCATACTTGGTTGTCATACATGGATTGCATCTCTACGTTCATGGCTTCAAGCCATTTATCACAATTGGATTTTGACATTGCATCATGGTACGTGGTAGGTTCACCCGAATCTACCACATAGCATCCATCCATGAAAAATCCATATCTTTCAGGTGGATTACTAATTCTACCAGATCTGCGAACGTTTTGTGTATGTTGATCAACCATTTGATCATTGTCAACAACCTCTTGTTGAGTGCTAGTATCAACCAAACGTGTATCGGCTTGTGGTTCTTGATCCTCATCAAGTTTCACTGTTCTACTAGTTCCTTCCAAAAGGAACCTATCTTCCAAGAACTTAGCCTTTCGAGCAACAAATACTTTTTGCTCTGTTGGATCATAGAAATAATATCCTATATCATCTTTAGGATATCCTACGAAGATACACTTAGTGGATCGTACTTCTAACTTGTTTGGGGTGTATTGCTTCATATAAGCATCACAACCCCATACCTTCAAATATGATAATGATGGAACCGTTCCATGCCATATTTCAAAAGGTGTCTTATCCACTATCTTGGTTGGGGCCATATTTAATATACGAGCCGCGGAGAGCAAAGCGTAACCCCAAAATGACAGAGATAATGCGCTCTTAGCCATCATAGATCGAACCATATCCAAATAGAGTTCGATTCCTCCTCTATCGGAACGAAGAACTTTGATTGAGTTAATTTTGTACTTCCCTTTTGAAGGCTTTGAACATTTCAAAAACTTCAACTTTGTATCTCAGCAAGTATACAAAACCATAACTATTATAGTTGTCGGTTAAAGGTAATGAAGTATCTCTCACCATTCCTAGTCATTGGCTTAAAAGGATCACATACATCCGAATGTATGATACCTAATAAATCTTTTACCCTTTCCCACTAAAGGGTTTCTTAGTCATTTTACCTTGTAAACTAGATTCAAATGTATCAAATGAGCTAACTTCATTTGTCTCCAAAAGTCAATTCTTTCGAAGTTTTTACATGCGACATCTGTTTATATGACCAAGGCGATAATGCCAAAGATAGGTCTCACTCAAATCCATTTTGAGTTTCTTGGTGATTGCTTGGTACATTGAACTATCAAATGATGTACTATCATTCATAAATACCATTTGAAAGCATAGCTTTAAAGTAAAACATGTCATTCATCGAAATATAAATGTCATTGTTTACAAACTTTAAATTGAAACCATATTCTCTTATAAGGGAAACTTGAATAATGTTCCTAGTCAAACTAGGAGCATTCAAAACATTTTAAAACAATTTCCAAACCATTTGGAAGTTTCAAAACATAGTCTCCTTTCTTGTAATGCTTATTTCTTTTGAATCTTTTGCAACAAATTGCAAACATGAGTTCCACATCCGGTATCTAATACCCATGTGTTAGAAGAAATAACATTAAAGTCAATATGTATCATAAAGATTGTACTTGAGGTTTGCCCAGCATCCCTCTTGTTTTTCAACTCTTTGAGATAGGCTGGACAATTCCTTTTTCCAATGACCTATCTCACCACACTCAAAGCATGGATTGTTTGTGGCAACATTTGCCTTTTTCTCTTTTGGTTTCGGTGGTTTCGCTTTTAGTCTTTCTAATCTTTTTCCCTTTGAATTTCCCGTTATCATTTGCAACATTTGCTTTGGTGTCGGGGTGATGCCCTTTCTTGTTGCCACCCTCATTGATCGTTGGAATGGATAAAACCCCTTTTATCCATATTGAGCCTTTCGAGGTGATCAATGTGGCTTTTCATCTTAAAGACTTAAGATGAGACCGATTGGGTTTCCTCCATTCGACATGCATGAAACGCCCGAAGTGTTCAACCCTTGCATATTGTAGGAACATTTCCTTCAATTGGGTAATCATGTCGTATGCTCATGGTATTCAAAAAATCCTTTTGAATCTTGGGAATCATAATTCCTATCATGAGGCAAGAGGCTTGCATAGTATCCTCGATATACTTAATCCAATCGTTATAGGCATCCTTATCTTCCATAAGATGTTTATTGGGATTAGGATCGTTCAACACATAGGATATCTTTTCTTACCTGAGAACGATTCTTAAGTTTCAATATTAATCCATAAAGTGTTTTGACTGAAACGATCCTTTTAAGGATTTTTTTAGTGATAGGTTACGGACGGTTTGGGTAATATTGTTAGCGGCCATCTACAAAATTTAACAATGTTCAAATTTTAGTATTTTCGATATTATTATATTTTGATTATTAATACCCTTTTATGTCTCATAGACAATTAATAATTAAAATCTAGAATCTAACGTTACATTTAAATATTGGTTAGGTGACCTTTATCCCATTATTTAAATTAACAAAGTAGTCAACGTTTGACGATTGCAACCCTTTGCAACTTCTAGTCATATGGGATCGGTTAAACATCTTTATGTTTAGTTGGCATGTTTAATCCCATCAACACCTTTTGTTCGCCATGCTTTGGTGACCCTAAGTTCATGGTTTCCAAATCAAGTCGTCCAACTTACACACACGTGTGGGTTTATACACATAAGTGGTTAGGTGACCTTTATCCCACAAACATGTTAAACCCACCTCGAACATACAAGTTCCCTCAAATGTGGTTAGGTGACCTTTATCCCACAAAAGAGTTCCCAAGTAATTCAAGTGTTGTATAAAAGGATGGTGTTTGACTTGTTTTATAAAAGGGATTTTGAGTTTTCAAAATTCTAGTTTAGAAAACTGTATGTGCCATACATTTGCATGCATTCAAATCCTTGGTACTTTTGTGAAAACAAATTTTTCATGGTTCTTTTTAATAAAACCCATTTTATTATAAAATCATTTATAACCTTTTATTAACCATTTTTAATGATCTTTTAAAGAACCAATTTTAAGCTTGTTGTTGATTATTAGTTTGTTAAGCATGCATATCAACATATCATCCAAACAACATAAATAAACAACCACACAAGCACAACACACATATCAATAGGTGCATAACCATAGCCAACTATTTTGACCACACTTGTTAGCCGAAACAAGTGTGCCAAAAGGTCCTTCCTAAAGGGTGAATATTGACACAAAAATGTGTCGTTGAACTCCCACTTGATCCCGCATCCAAATGCTTCAAGTCTTCCTTTTGTGTTGTGATTTCACCATTTTCTTTGAGCTTCCAAATGTCTTTTATATTCAGCTCCAAACTCCTTTGGACATCAAAAATGTGTTTTGGTTATCGGGCTAAAATCCCGTTAAGAACTATGAAGTCCTTTAGGCCCGAAATTAGCCAAAACCAAAATCGCATTTTTGTGTGCATCTTCTTTTACAAAAATATCCTAATACATTTTTTCTAGTAAAATAAAATGCACCTAATCTATTTACTTACATACCAAATGAAAATAAATAAATTACATAATTTTACAAATGGAAGAACAAAAATAATTAATTATTACAACCCTTGAAATAATCAAATATAAATCACAACACAATCATTCAACAAATTCACATAAGGTCATGGCTAGGTTATGGACACCAAAAAATATATATCCACATATATATAAAATTCAAGAAGCAAAAGTGGTTTCCTTTTTACAACCTACTTTTCGGTCAAGAATGAAAAAACCGAAAAAGTGGGTTTTTGTCCAAACAAACAAATCATCCAAATGACATAATTTTTCAAGATATTTTTATGCATGTATGAAAATAATCTTGAAAAACAAAAGGATAACCAAGATGAAAAATTTCGGCCATAGGGTTTAACCAAACCCGAAACCCGAAAATTTCATATCCTATGAATCATGCACTCATATAAGTGGCTCTAGATACCATTGTTGGGTTTTCACATGTTTATCAAAGTATTTTATCCATATAAAATAAAAACGCAGCGGAAATAATTATTTAAAACATGTTAGTTACAAGATATAAAACTCATTTTATATGTAAAACCCAATCCCCGGATCCATATACGAATATGCATGCTATCAAAAATTAGAACACAACCATAGAGTGTTTAGAATACTACCTTCCAAGGAGTAAAAGACATGAAGAAGATGATGCTTCTTGAATGGTATTCTTCAAGTGTAGAAGACCTCAAGCTTGTATACCCCAAGCCTTCCAACAAACACTTTATGTTTAGCTAGGATTTCTACACTTATGAACTCACTTGAAAAATCCCTCATGAACAACCATGCTTGGCCGAAAATATGAGAGGATGTAGTAGAGTTCTTGCACTTGATTTATGAACTTGAAAAAGCCTACTAGATCAACCATACATGACCCGATTTTAGAGAGTAAATTCAAGTCTTACACTTGAATTTCATCTTCTAAAACTTGCACAATGTTGGCCGATTTTTGAGAGCTTTTCTCCAAGTATTCTCAAGTTCTCATCTTATTATTTTGTCATACAAAATAAATTATAACCATTGAGAGAATCTTTGCCACCAAACATGCCCAATCAAGACCCATGCAAATGCATGTATGCTTATTGGACCATATTCTCACCCAATCAAGTTTCATCTAATTATGACAACTTGCATGTCTTCTTATTGGACAAAAAGGGTTGGGAAGAACACCCAATCAAAAGGCTTCTAACTTATGACAATTGCATGGATTGTCATTGGACCAAAATTGGTCTTGGGAAGAGCATGGTGGGGGCGGCCCACTTGTAGTTTTTATAAAAAAAATTCAAAATTCTTTTATAAACATTTCAAGTCTTATATATATATTTTATAACTTTTATAAAATATAACATCATATCTTATAAGACTTACACTACTTTTATTATGTTATTTAACCCATTAAATAACAAAATAAAATATTCTCTCAAAATAAATTATCCATATAATTTATTAGTTTGTCAAGTGCAATTATTTAGAAAACCAATTTCTAAATATTGTAAGTGTTAATATTTATTTGTTTGATCATATCATAAATAAATATTCTAAGAGGACCCGGGGTGGAATAACTCACTAACCATTCCATCACTCACAACATCCAATCAGGTTCTGCCATGTCATCAACCATTATTTCCATCACTCACATCCTTTTTTGCTGGAAATGGTCATCACTTGTACAAATTTCCATCACTCACTAATTTTAAAAAAAAACACTCAAACAGCAACAATTTGATTTCTTCAACGCGTGTTCCAATTAACGCGTTAAACATTTAACGCGTGAAACAT
Source organism: Helianthus annuus (assembly GCF_002127325.2). Classification (NCBI taxonomy): domain Eukaryota; kingdom Viridiplantae; phylum Streptophyta; class Magnoliopsida; order Asterales; family Asteraceae; genus Helianthus; species Helianthus annuus. The sequence goes on along the minus strand of NC_035439.2, from coordinate 46,450,815 downwards.
ACAAGCGGCGGCGGTGTTTGGTTTTTGATAACGAGTGATGGGGGGTCGAACACGGACCACCCCGGGTCCTCTAAGTGTTTGTCTAGCTTGTTTTTGGGTATGACTCCACTTGGATCATAACGTACTAGCCACATCAATTTAATATGTATCTTGGGCATACAGAGTCCAACATTCCCAACCCCGGGAATCCCATGCCTTGGTAAGAGTGTGAACTCACCTTGGTTTGCTCGGCAGATACACAAAAGGTCACTTGAGTCGTATATGGTCAACCACGTCCTACCATGGTTACTATACAAGTCAGGTTCGTATTCAAGTAGTGCACGTATGTTTTCTACACATATTCCATCTAATTGCATACAAGTATTGATCATGGCATACACGTATAATCATGGCAGTTCAACCACATTACGAGTTCAACAGTACAGTCGCGTAAATAAACGAAGTCCAAGTATGCGGCCCAAATGGTCGGGCTCGTAATAGTGTGCATGTCCAAAACAGTGTGCACGTGTATATGGTCTCGAGTCGAGACTAGAGATCCCGAGTCGAGACAGTGTGGTCTCGGGTTGAAGTCTTGGCGTTCTCGAGTCGTAACTAGAGGTCTCGAGTTATGCATTTGTCACTCGAGAGTGGGTGTTCTCGAGTCATGTCTCGAGTCGCAACAGTACTCGCATCCGAGGTCTCGAGTGTGACAACTCGAACTTTAGACTTACTTTGTGTAACGATACGTGTTTACGAGAACGTTATTGATTGAATGAATACTTGGTACGTTATGTTTATGTGCATTATGTGTGTATGTATGTTATGTGTTGCACGAGCCCAAACCACACACTAAAACCCGATCGCACAAGGCTAACCGGTCACACAAGCCCATTTGGGCCACACGTGGAAATCGGATCCATTAGGCAACCGAGTGGGCTTGGCCCACTCCCCACTCGCAAACACCTAAACCAAGTATGGAGGCCTTGTTTCTGATTATTGTTACAATTTTCATAACACACACAACCCTAGACCTTCTCTCTCTCTCTCACGCAAACCCGGCGGCAAAGGCACCAAGCGACCGGCGATCACCTTCTAGTTCGAGTCACCCCTTTACTCGTAATCGGTTAGTATGTTTGTTTGGTTATTATGATTGAATGATGTATGGTTTGCATGATCGTATGATGTGATACTAATTGGTAGTACTCATGATAACCGGCTATGTGTGTTCACTTAATCGGATCCTAGTGGGTTCATGTGCTTAGTAAATCGGATTAATTGATATTAATCGGCTAATATGTTCTGTCACTTGAATTGGATATGATGTTGATATGTTGATTGTTGTGATGTTTTTAAACCGGATTCATGTTGTTAAATAAGGATAATTATTCAAGGTTTTGATATGTTGTTCATGTGGTTGTGAATTAGGGTTCATACGGATTTAGTGCTAAAAACCCTGTTTGATCGATGGTTTGCTAGTTGGATAGTTGAGATTGTGTTAATTGATAATTTCCAAAATATGGAAACTATGTAACGGATAATGGATTGTAACCATTCTGCATGAAATCAGGAAATCAGTTACAAATTGATAGTTTGGACACGGTTGCGAGTCGGTATCATCAATTGCGACTCGAAACCTCACACCGGCACAACAGCACGAGCCGCAATCACAGTTGCGAGTCCCGTTGCGACTCGTAACCAGGCCATGATGAGCCGTAACCACCTGTTGCGACTCGTAACCAGCTGTTGCGACTCGTAACCCGGTTGCGACTCGAGACCGCCTTTGCACGTACACTGTTTGGGCCTACACTGTCACGGGCCCAATCTTATGACTGTTATGTTATTGGACTGCTTATCTGTTTTGTATTTGGGCTGTTTGTAATCCGGGCTAAGACATTGGATCGCACATGAATGTTAATGCTATGCTCTTACCCGTTCACATGCATACGTGATTCTTGCCATGATTTTATGTGTACACACGTGTAGCTAATACGTGCACTAGTTGAGTACGAACCTAACTTGCATAAGTAACCATGATAGGACGTGGTTGATCCCTGACTTGTATACTTGAGCATTTTACTGTCTGCCGAGCAAACCCAGGTGAGTTCACACTCCTACTAAGGCATGGGATTCCCGGGTCGTGGGAATGGGATAAAGGTTACAATTGACTAAGAACGTACATATGCTTTTCCTAGACTATCACCTACCATGATCCTCGGATGTCAGGACGGTTCCGTAGGTTAGGATAACACCTACGTGGTCATATGCCAATTACTGCCTCGGATGTCAGGCACGCACGTAAAACCTACGTGTACGCATTTCTTACTTCTATCCTCGGTACAAAGGATACGTACGTGAAACCCACGTACACCCCCGCGTCTCCTATCCTCGGTTGTGAAGGATACGTGCGTAAAACCTACGTACACCCCATACGCGCTACTGTTCTCGGAAGAAGAACAGGGATGATACGAGGAGTTGATACGAATAGTCTAGTGGTCACATAACATGGGAAGCCCCCACCTATACAACTTACTATCGGCCCAGTAGAGCGACCCGTTACTTACTGTTACGCACTTACTTACTGTGAACTCGCTCAACTAGTTTGCTGATCATTCTGTTACATGCCTTGCAGATCGTTAGGTACTTGGAGCTTGCACAAAGAGGAGCCGGTCGTTGTGGACAAGGATCGTATTACTTTGTTAGACACTTATGACATTTCAGTATTTTTAACTTGGGTTTACAACAATGCTTCCGCTACTTAAACAATGCTTGGTTTTGAAACATCAATCATGTCATGATGAACTACTTTAATGACTTGTATTATTATTAAATGCTATGTTTGATATGATTGATGGCTTGATCCTGGTCATGTCACGCTCCCAAGCGGTGGTACTCCGCGTGCGGATTTTGGGGGTGTGACAGATTGGTATCAGAGCCATTGGTTATAGAGAACTTGGTTTTAATACGGGAAAAAGTTTTTATTAAAACCAGACTATAACCCGAACAGTGCTCTCAACGATCCACAACGACGCTTCGCTCCACGTGCAAGACTCGACATCCTAGGTAATAAGGTTTATGTTTATTGCCTACTTGCTAGAATTACTTAGAACTTTGCTCGTGGTATGCTTAGACTACAATGCTCACTATTTGCTATTGCTTAAGAACCCTTACGTGCTTACACTTTTCTGTCATCGCACTATACGCGAACTTTTCTCACCTATTTCGCCTTTGACATGAAGATCGATGGCTGGAAGAATTAACATGACACAAGCCCAGTTAGAGGCTCTCGTTCAAGCCCAAGTTGCTGTGGCAGTTGCAGCAGCTCAAGCAGGTAGTATATCCTGCAGTATAGGCACACACTAGGATCTTTAGATCCTACATTAACTCTCGTATTTAACTTCGTCCTATTCGTACACAATAGGTCAACACGCGCAGCAGCCTGTCTGCACATTCAAGAACTTTATGGACTGCCGTCCCGGCACGTTCAGCGGCACAGAAGGAGCGGTTGGACTCCTCCACTAGTTCGAGAAGCTAGAATCAGTATTCGAAATGTGTGAATGCCCTGAGGCACGCAGGGTGAAATACGCCACCGGCACTTTAGAAGGAATCGCGCTAACCTGGTGGAACGCGCAGGTGCAAATTCTGGGGTTGGCAGCTGCTAACGCCACCCCATGGAACGATTTCAAGGAGCTTATCAAGCATGAGTATTGTACGCGTGAAGATATTCACAAGCTAGAAGACGAGCTGTATAATCTGAAAATGGTTGGGTCGGAGATTGAAGCGTATACCAAGCGGTCAAACGAGCTGGCCGTGATGTGTCCAACTATGGTAGACCCTCCATACAAGCGTATCGAGATGTATCTCAAGGGGTTGGCACCAGAAATCCAGAGCCACGTTACCTCGGCTAACCTCGACAACATCCAGGAAATCCAACGTCTCGCTCATCGCATTACCGATCAGGCAGTGGATCAGAATAAACTGCCTAAGCGTGTCAGCGCTACTGCTACAGTCACTCCTTCAGCTACTCCCGTTACCCTCAGTGACAATAAGAGGAAATGGGAGGGGGATTCAAGCAAAGCATCAGTTTCGGTTCAGTCCCAGAATCAGCAGCGAAAGACTGACCACTATCAAAGCCCTAACCAGCAGTCGTCAGGTAGCCACAGGCAGGGTGGATATCGCGGAAATCTTCCAAAGTGCAACAACTGCAACAGACACCACAACGGCCAGTGTACCAAGGGTCGTTGCCAAAGATGCCTCAAGATGGGTCACGAGGCCAAAGACTGTAGAAGCCTTCGTCCTGCGAACCAAAATCAGCAGCAGCCTCACGCTCAGCCTAACCAACAACAGGGCAACAAGGGATGCTACAATTGTGGTGCTGAAGGCCACATCAAGAGACACTGCCCACAGCTCAACAGGAACCAGAACAACAACAACAACAACAACCAGGGCAACGGCAACAACAACAACGGAGGAAACAACAACGGCAACGAGGCAAGGGGCCGTGCATTCGTACTAGGTCGTGGCGACGCAGTGAACGATCCCAACGTTGTTATGGGTAAGTTTCTCCTCGACAATATTTACGTTACTGTCTTATTTGATTCGGGTGCGGATACAAGCTATATGTCTGTGAAAATGTGTCAACTGCTAAAACGTGCACCAACACTTTTACCCACCAAACATGTAGTAGAGTTAGCTAACGGTAAAAGTCTAGAAGCCACGCACGTAGTTCAGGGTTGTAACCTTATCCTAGCTGGTCAAGCCTTCTCTATTGATCTCATTCCCATAGTTTTGGGAAGTTTCGACGTCGTGATTGGGATGGATTGGTTATCCCAACACCAGGCAGAAATCTTATGCAGTGAGAAGATCATTCGTATTCCACGTTCTGGTCAAGAACCTCTCGAAGTCCAAGGCGACAAGAGTGGTGCTGTGGTTGGCATCATCTCATTCTTAAAGGCTCAGAAGTGCTTACGTAAAGGTCACACAGCCATTTTGGCTCTTGTTTCAGACGCATCAGTAAAGGAAAAGAAATTGGAGGATATACCAGTCGTACGTGACTTCCCTCAGGTGTTTCCTGAAGATTTACCTGGCTTACCACCTCATCGTCAGGTTGAATTTCAGATCGAGCTCGCTCCAGGAGCAGCACCCATAGCTCGCGCCCCATATCGTCTAGCTCCATCAGAATTAGAAGAATTGTCAAAGCAGCTACAAGAGCTCTTGGAAAAGGGTTTCATTCGTCCAAGCTCTTCGCCTTGGGGAGCTCCAGTACTTTTCGTGAAGAAGAAAGACGGTACGTTCAGGATGTGCATCGACTACTGTGAACTCAACAAGGTGACGATGAAGAACCGTTATCCTCTTCCACGCATAGACGACTTATTCGACCAGTTGCAAGGGTCGTGCTACTATTCGAAGATAGACTTGAGGTCAGGGTATCATCAGCTGAGAGTCCGGGATGAGGACGTCTCCAAAACCGCATTCAGAACTCGTTATGGCCACTACGAGTTTCTTGTCATGCCATTCGGGTTAACGAACGCGCCTGCTGTATTTATGGATCTTATGAACAGGGTGTGCAAACCCTATCTCGACAAGTTCGTCATTGTTTTCATCGACGACATCCTGATCTACTCCAAGAGTCAGGAGGAACACGAGCGACACCTACGCCTTATATTGGAACTCCTTCGGAAGGAACAGCTGTACGCCAAGCTTTCTAAATGCGACTTCTGGCTTCGTGAAGTCCACTTCTTAGGCCACGTGGTAAACAAGGATGGGATCCATGTCGATCCATCCAAGGTAGATTCGATCAGGAACTGGCCTGCACCGCGTACACCGACAGAAATACGCCAATTCTTGGGTTTGGCAGGCTACTACAGACGGTTTATCAAAGACTTTTCAAAGATCGCGCAACCACTTACACTACTGACACAGAAGGGTGTCACCTACCGTTGGGGCAACATGCAGGAAACTGCTTTTCAGTATCTAAAGGATAGGCTTTGCAGCGCACCTATTCTTTCATTGCCAGAAGGCACAGAAGACTTCGTAGTATATTGTGATGCATCCATCCAGGGTCTTGGATGTGTGTTGATGCAACGTGATAAAGTGATAGCCTACGCTTCTCGGCAACTCAAGGTTCACGAACGAAACTACATGACGCACGATCTAGAACTGGGAGCTGTTGTTTTCGCGCTTAAGATATGGCGACACTACTTGTACGGTACCAGGTGCACGATTTACACCGATCACAGGAGTCTCGAGCATATCCTTAAGCAGAAGGATTTGAACATGCGTCAACGACGATGGGTCGAGTTACTTAACGACTACGAATGCGCCATCAAGTACCATCCAGGCAAAGCCAATGTTGTGGCTGACGCTCTAAGTCGAAAGGACACCTTACCGAAGCGCGTGCGAGCGCTACAGCTTACGATTCAGTCTAACCTTCCAGCACAGATACGAAATGCTCAGGTAGAAGCATTGAAGCCCGAAAACGTCAAGGCTGAAGCCTTACGCGGCTCACGACAACAATTGGAACAAAAGGAAGACGGCGCCTACTATGTAACGGGCCGGATTTGGGTCCCTCTCTATGGCGGTTTACGCGAACTTGTAATGGATGAAGCTCACAAGTCTCGCTACTCGGTACATCCAGGGTCAGATAAAATGTACCACGACATCAGCACTACTTATTGGTGGCCTAGCATGAAGGCCCACATCGCTACGTACGTTGGAAAATGTTTGACCTGTGCGAGAGTCAAGGTTGAATATCAGAAGCCAGCTGGTCTACTTCAGCAGCCTAAGATACCGCAATGGAAATGGGAAGAAATTTCCATGGATTTTGTTACAGGCTTACCTAGATCTCAGCGTGGGAACGATGCAATATGGGTCATAGTTGATCGACTCACCAAGTCTGCACACTTCCTGCCGATTAAGGAAACGGACAAGTTCTCCACTCTCGCAGACGTCTATCTTAAAGAAGTTGTTTCGAGGCACGGAGTGCCCACCTCTATTATTTCGGATCGCGATGCACGATTCACGTCAGAGCTATGGCAAGCAATGCATAAATCTTTCGGCTCACGATTAGACATGAGCACAGCATATCATCCTCAGACGGATGGGCAGTCTGAGCGAACGATTCAAACACTTGAAGACATGCTTAGGGCATGCGTTATCGATTTCGGCAACGGCTGGGAAAAGCACCTCCCATTGGTGGAGTTTTCATACAATAACAGTTACCATACCAGCATTCAAGCCGCTCCATTCGAGGCATTGTATGGACGTAAATGCCGGTCACCTCTCTGTTGGGCAGAGGTGGGGGATAGTCAGATTACGGGTCCAGAGATTGTAGTGGACGCCACAGAAAAGATAGTGTCACACCCCCAAAATCCACACGCGGAGTACCACCGCTTGGGAGCGTGACGTGACCAGGATCAAGCCATCAATCATATCAAACATAGCATTTAATAATATTAAAAGTCATTAAAGTAGTTCATCATGACATGATCGATGTTTCAAAACCAAGCATTGTTTAAGTAGCGGAAGCATTGTTATAAACCCAAATTAAATATACTGAAATGTCATAAGTGTCCAACAAAGTATTACGATCCTTGTCCACAACGACCGGCTCCTCCTTGTGCAAGCTCCATGTACCTAACGATCTGCAAGGCATGTAACAGAATGATCAACAAACTAGTTGAGCGAGTTCACAGTAAGTAAGTGCGTAACAGTAAGTAAAGGGTGGCTCTACTGGGCCGTTAGTACGTTGTATAGGTGGGGGCTTCCCATGTTATGTGACCACTAGACTATTCGTATCAACTACTCGTATCATCCCTGTTCTTCTTCCGAGAACAGTAGCGCGTATGGGGTGTACGTAGGTTTTACGTACGTATCCTTCATAACCGAGGATAGGAGACGCGGGGGTGTACGTGGGTTTCACGTACGTATCCTTTGTACCGAGGATAGGAGTAAGTAATGCGTACACGTAGGTTTTACGTGCGTGCCTGACATCCGAGGCAGTAATTGGCATATGACCACGTAGGTGTTATCCTAACCTACGGAACCGTCCTGACATCCGAGGACCATGGTAGGTGATAGTCTAGGAAAAGCATATGTTCGTTCTTAGTCAAGTGTAACCTTTATCCCATTCCCACTACCCGGGAATCCCATGCCTTAGTAGAAGTGTGAACTCACCTGGGTTTGCTCGGCAGACAGTATAATGCTCAAGTATACAAGTAAGGAATCAACCACGTCCTATCATGGTTACTATGCAAGTTAGGTTCGTATGTAGCACGTTTGTATCACGTATGGTATCAAGTATGATCATGGCAAATCACATAACCGTATCAGCAGTTCATATCAAGTAACGAGTCCAAGTAGTCGGTCCAATTAACATAAGCAGTCCAATTAGCAACTATGTAAACAAGTCCAATAACATAACAGTCATAAGGTTGGGCCCGTGACAGTGTAGGCCCAAAACAGTGTACGTGCAAAGGAGGTCTCGAGTCGCAACCAGCGATCTCGAGTCGCAACCGGTGGTTACGAGTCGCAACAGGTGGTCTCGGTTCATCATGGCCCGGTTACGAGTCACGGCCGGAGATTACGAGTCGCAATAGGAGGTTGCGAGTCGCAACTGGTGATTTCGGCTCATCATGGTCTGGTTACGAGTCGCAACGGGACTCGCAACCATGGTCTCGGCTTGTGCTGTTGTGGTCTCGAGTGGGGTTCCGACTCGCAATGAGTGGTTCCGAGTCGCAACCGTGTGTGTAACTGGTTTCCATAATTCCTGTAACAATCTTTCCGTGATTCTAGCAAACAACTTAGGCAGTTTCGGAAATCAGATCAAACAATGATTATTCAACATTCAATCATATTCATAATATCTTCAAATCATCACCATTTAGCATGATCATAACAGCATCAAATCAAAATCGGATTATCACACAAATCTAAACCGGGTCATAAACATATCATCGAACTAGCATGCAACCTATCCGATTATCATTCATACAGAACCTGATTATATCTATCATCATGAAATCAATCCGAAGACCAATCATAAACAACATAATCTAACCGGCCCTAGTTCATAATCATGCGGATTCTAATCGGTTTCATCTAAACATGAAATCATAACATCACTTATCACAAAAACATAAACAAAACACTAACCGATTACGAGTAAAGAAGGGTGATCCGAACAAGAGAATGATCGGATGTTCTTGTGCCTTCGGTTTCCAAGCAACGAGAGAGAGAGAGAGTTTGTGTGTGTGTTTCTTGGTTGCAATCTTGTAAAACTAGAACCCTAAGGTGTGTGTGTGTATAAATACGTAGAGGGGATGTGGGCCGAAAACCCCACATGGGCTGTGTCATGGTCTCGAGTCCACTAAATGGACCGAGTGGGTTTGTGTTCGATGTGGTTCGGTAATTATAACATTAAATCACATAATTCACGTAATACGTATCATTCAAACAATCACTTAATCACAATAATTCACATAGTTACACGTAACATCATAACATTCGTTAACTCAAAGTGTCGTATCAGCACGTAACGTTACATCCAAGTAAGTCTAAAGTCCGAGTTGTCACATTATCCCCAACTAATTGGAAATTTCGTCCCGAAATTTGGTATGCACTCACTGAGGAAGCTAGGTAAGTTATAGCATTCACTGGTTTTCCTGGGGTGTCACATCCTCCCCCCGTTGATCTGGAATTTCGTCCCGAAATTCCGAAGTAGTAGCTTCATCCTCAGTAGTGGTAGCATTGGTTTCGAATAACTTGGGGTACTTTTCTGTCATTCTGTCTTCGCGTTCCCAGGTGTACTCTGGGCCACGTTTGGAGTTCCAACGAACTCGAACAAGAGGGATTCTCTTGTGTTTGAGGACCTTCACATCCCGGTCCGTGATTTCTACTGGTTCCTCAACGAACTGCAACCGCTCGTCGATAGTGAGTTCCTTAAAAGGAATGATGAGGTTTTCATCTGATAGGCACTTCTTTAAGTTTGATACGTGAAAAACATTGTGAACTGCTCCGAGTTCAGCTGGTAGGTTCAACTTGTAGGCTACCTTGCCAATCTTTTCTAAGATTTCGAATGGTCCGACGTACCGCGGATTCAGTTTGCCCCGTTTGCCAAAACGTACCACACCCTTCCAGGGTGAAACTTTCAATAAAACCCGGTCTCCGACCTCAAATTCCAAAGGCTTTCTACGCTTGTCCGCGTAGGCTTTCTGACGGTCGCGTGCTGCCGCCATGCGTTGCCGTATCTGTGCTATCTTTTCTGTGGCGTCCACTACAATCTCTGGACCCGTAATCTGACTATCCCCCACCTCTGCCCAACAGAGAGGTGACCGGCATTTACGTCCGTACAATGCCTCGAATGGAGCGGCTTGAATGCTGGTATGGTAACTGTTATTATACGAGAACTCCACCAAAGGGAGGTGCTTTTCCCAGCCGTTGCCGAAATCGATAACGCATGCCCGAAGCATGTCTTCTAGAGTCTGGATCGTTCGCTCAGACTGCCCATCCGTCTGAGGGTGATAAGCCGTGCTCATGTCTAATCGTGAGCCGAAAGATTTATGCATTGCTTGCCAAAGCTCTGACGTGAATCGTGCATCGCGATCCGAAATAATAGAGGTGGGCACTCCGTGCCTCGAAACAACTTCTTTGAGATAGACGTCTGCGAGAGTGGAGAACTTGTCCGTTTCCTTGATCGGCAGGAAGTGTGCAGACTTGGTGAGTCGATCCACTATGACCCATATTGTATCGTTCCCACGCTGGGATCTAGGTAAGCCTGTAACAAAATCCATGGAAATTTCTTCCCATTCCCATTGCGGTATCTTAGGCTGCTGAAGTAGACCAGCTGGTTTCTGATATTCAACCTTGACTCTCGCACAGGTCAAGCATTTTCCAACGTACGTAGCAATGTGGGCCTTCATGCTAGGCCACCAATAAGTAGTGCTGATGTCGTGGTACATTTTATCTGACCCTGGATGTACTGAGTAGCGAGACTTGTGAGCTTCATCCATCACAAGTTCGCGCAGACCGCCATAAAGAGGGACCCAAATACGCCCCGTTACATAGTAGGCGCCGTCTGCCTTCTGTTCCATTTGCTGTCGTGAGCCGCGTAAGGCTTCAGCCTTGACGTTTTCAGGCTTCAATGCTTCTACCTGAGCATTTTGTATCTGTGCTGGAAGGCTAGACTGAATCGTAAGCTGTAGCGCTCGCACGCGCCGTGGTAGAGTGTCTTTCCGACTGAGGGCGTCAGCCACAACATTGGCTTTGCCTGGATGATACTTGATAGCGCATTCGTAGTCGTTAAGTAACTCGACCCATCGTCGTTGACGCATATTCAAATCCTTCTGCTTAAGAATATGCTCGAGACTCCTGTGATCGGTGTAAATCGTGCACCTGGTACCGTACAGGTAGTGTCGCCATATCTTAAGCGCGAAAACAACAGCTCCCAGCTCTAAATCGTGCGTCGTGTAGTTGCGTTCATGAACCTTTAGTTGACGAGAAGCGTAGGCTATCACTTTATCACGTTGCATCAACACACATCCAAGACCCTGGATGGATGCGTCACAATATACTACGAAGTCTTCTGTGCCTTCTGGCAATGAAAGAATAGGTGCGCTGCAGAGCCTATCCTTTAGATACTGAAAAGCAGTTTCTTGCGTGTTGCCCCAACGGTAGGTGACACCCTTCTGTGTCAGTAGCGTAAGTGGTTGCGCGATCTTTGAAAAGTCTTTAATAAACCGTCTGTAGTATCCTGCCAAACCCAAGAATTGACGTATTTCTGTCGGTGTACGCGGCGCAGGCCAGTTTCTGATCGAATCTACCTTGGATGGATCGACGTGAATCCCGTCCTTGTTTACCACGTGGCCTAAGAAGTGGACTTCACGAAGCCAGAAGTCGCATTTTGAAAGCTTGGCGTACAACTGTTCCTTTCGAAGGAGTTCCAATATCAGACGAAGATGCTGCTCGTGCTCCTCCTGACTCTTGGAGTAAATCAGGATGTCGTCGATGAATACAATGACGAACTTGTCGAGGTAGGGTTTACACACCCTGTTCATAAGATCCATGAATACTGCAGGTGCGTTCGTAAGTCCGAACGGCATAACCAAGAACTCGTAGTGACCATAGCGAGTTCTGAATGCTGTCTTAGAGACGTCCTCCTCGCGGACTCTCAGTTGGTGATAACCTGACCGTAGGTCGATCTTGGAATAGTAACACGACCCTTGCAACTGGTCGAATAAGTCGTCTATGCGTGGAAGAGGATAACGGTTCTGTGACAACTCGAGTTTCTGACTTTCACTTTCGCATTAAATGCGCGTTGACTTTGACTGTTTAGTTGTTTGGATTGTGGACTTGAAATTGTACGAGTTGTGTTTTAATGAAACGTATTGTCATTTTTGCCTATATGTGATTACTTGCTGTGGTAGAAAATAATGTTAGAATTATTATTAAAACACTTAATCTAGACCACGAAACATGACCTACAGTTCGAAGGATCTCGAAACATATCCTTCGATTCGAAGGATCAACTTTCGGTCCGAAGGATCTCGAAACATATCCTTCGACCAAGGACCCTATCCTTCGACATCTTTCGGCCCAGCCTTTCTAATGGGCTTGGCCCATTTCTGTGATACGTTTAAATACGTGAATGCATGTAGTCGGCAGTCATTTTCAACCCTAGAGCCTTTCTGTGAGTGACGGCAATTTGGAACTCTCGAAGCTTGCTTTAGTTTTCGATTCACCTCGGTTAGTATCCAAGCATTTGCATGATTATTTAATTGTTATCCTTGCTAACTGTTAATCGAGTACATGATTCATTAGTATATATACATAATGCCTGACCTCATGTTTGAATCCTTGCTTATTGATGATGTTGATTATGGTAAACGAAAACGAAACAAGGGAACACGGTTTGGGTTAGTTTAAACACAAGGATCAAAACCTGCTATCGATTAGGGTTTTTGGTATTCTGTTCGGATTATTAATTAATGTTATAGATCGATTGTAGTGAGGAATCGTGCTCGTATGATACTCGTTATGTAGATGTACTGTTAAGTTTTGGTACCGGTTGTGATTTGTTTGGACATGCATGATCGATGATGATTGTTAATGATGATGACGGCTGTAGATGATTAGGGTTTCTGTTTCTGTAATTGACTGCGTGATATCCGTAACTGATTGTGATCAAACGTAACTGATATGTATCGAAAGATACTTGCTACTCGAAACATAGTTGTTGTCGAAAGATGCTTGTTAGTCGAACCATAGTAGTGTTGATCGAAGGATAGCTTTGACCGAACCATAGTAGCATTGACCGAAACATAATTAGGTTGACCGAAAGATGACAGTTGGTCGAAAGATGGCATTGGTTCGAAACATAACATTCGGTCCGAAGGATAACTGTGATAACTGTTTGTCGAAAGATCATTAATGTACCGAAAGATAAGGGTGGATCGAAAGATATATAATTATGAACATATTTTGAATGTTGGAATGTATGTTTGATTTATTTGGCATGCCATGCTTAGTGATGAATGTTAACATTGGTATTCGTGTATACTAGCTGATGATTTGATGTGAAACAATACGTGTTATGCCGATATGCAAACTGACTGTTATGTGAACATTAAATTGCATGCGTATCATTGCGAACATGAACTGATTTGATATACGTGCATACAATAGGACGTGATTAATTACTTGTGAGTGCATAACCTAGCATACCGAGCAAACCAAGGTGAGTTCACACAGCCAAGGCATGGGTTCCCAGGGTGGGAATGGGTTGGATGATTGTTTGTGCATGCTTAAATGATACTTGTCGAACTGCCTTCGCACACACCCTGGTTGGTAAAGACTATGGTCGCGAACGAACTACTCAACTGCCTTCGCACACACCCTGGTCGGTAAAGACTATGGTCGCGAACGAACTGATAAATTGCCTTCGCACACACCCTGGTCGGTAAAGACTACGGTCGCGAATTAATGAACCTAATCTTCGCACACATGCCTGTGAGGCCGCGATGGAACTGATACGATATGAGACTTAACTGAACGAACGCATTATTACCCAAACTAAGCTATTAACTGTGAACTCGCTCAACTAGTTTGTTGATCATTCTGTTACATGCCTTGCAGATCGTTAGGTACTTGGAGCTTGCACTGGAGAAGCGGGTCGTTGTGGACAAGGATCGTGGCTTTTCTGTTGAGCTATTATGACACTTAAAACTGTTAACTACTACTGGTTTATTTACTATGCTTCCGCTACATTTTGAAACGATGATTTGTTTGATCACCTTTTGTATTGAATGGATGGTTTTCAGTTAATTTACTTAATATTAAATGCATGTTCAATATGATTGGTGGCTTGATCCTGGTCAGTCATGCTCCCAAGCGGTGATACTCCGCGTGTGGATTTTGGGGGTGTGACAGATTGGTATCAGAGCCATTGGTTATAGAGAACTTGGTTTTAATATGGAAAAACGTTTTTATTAAAACCAGACTATAACCAGAACAGTGCTCTCAACGATCCACAACGACGCTTCGCTCCACGTGCGAGACTCAACTTCCTAGGTAATAAGGTTTATGTTTATTGCCTACATGCTAGAATTTGCTTAGAACTTTGCTCGTAGTATGCTTACATTACCTTGCTCACAACTTAGGGTTGGCAGCTGCTAACGCCACACCCTGGAATGATTTCAAAGAATTGATCAAGAGGGAATACTGCACTAGAGAAGACATTCACAAGTTGGAGGATGAGTTGTATAACTTGAAAATGGTTGGTTCGGAAATCGAAGCTTACACCAAGAGATCGAATGAGTTGGCTGTGTTATGTCCAACTATGGTGGACCCTCCATACAAGCGTATCGAGTTGTACCTCAAAGGTTTGGCGCCAGAAATACAGAGCCACGTTACCTCGGCTAATCTCAACAACATTCAGGAAATCCAGCGTCTCGCTCATCGCATCACCGATCAGGCAGTGGATCAGAACAAACTGCCAAAGCGTATCAGTGCTACTGCTGCCACTACAGCTGCTACTTCTACTACACCCAGCGACAACAAGAGAAAATGGGATGGGGATTCCAGCAGGGGATCGGTGTCTGTTCAGTCCCAAACTCAGCAACGTCGCACCAACGATTACCAGAGTCCGAGTCAGCAATCATCGGGAAGTCAGGGACAACGAGGTTATCAGGGAAATCATCCGTGGTGCAACAAGTGCAACAAACACCACAGTGGAAGGTGTCGGAAAGATCGCTGTCAAAGATGCCACAAGATGGGCCATGAGGCCAAAGATTGTAGAAGCGCGCGACCAGTAAACCAGAACCAGCAACTCCCACCGCCAGCTCCACAGAATCAGCAGCAGCAGCCACAGCGTGGAAATCGGGGATGTTTCCAGTGTGGGGCTGAAGGTCATTACAAACGCGATTGCCCCCAGTTGAACCAGAATCGCAACAACAACAACAACAACCAGGGCAACGGAAATAACAACAATCAGGGTAATGGTAACAACAACAACGGGGGAAACAACAACAACAACGGCAATGAAGCTCGTGGTCGTGCTTTTGTGTTGGGTCGAGGAGATGCAGTGAATGATCCCAATGTGGTTATGGGTAAGTTTCTTCTCGACGATATTTATGTTACTGTCTTATTTGATTCGGGTGCTGATACAAGCTATATGTCATTGAAAATGAGTAAATTATTAAAACGTACACCAACACCCCTAGACACCAAACACGTCGTAGAACTAGCCAATGGTAAAAGTGTAGAAGCCGCGCAGGTAGTCAAGGGTTGTAGTATTGTTCTAGCGGGTCAGACTTTCTCGATTGATCTCATACCCATAGTTTTGGGTAGTTTCGACGTCGTCATCGGTATGGATTGGTTATCCCAACATCACGCGGAGATCTTATGCAAGGAAAAAGTTATTCGTATTCCTCGCTCCAGTCAAGAACCTCTCGAAGTACAAGGTGACAAGAGTGGTGCTGTGGTTGGCATTATCTCTTACTTAAAGGCGCAGAAATGTTTACGAAAAGGACATACTGCCATTCTGGCACTTGTCACTGACGCATCAGCAAAGGAAAAGAAGCTGGAGGATATACCAGTTGTGCGTGATTTTCCTCAAGTGTTTCCTGAAGATTTACCTGGTTTACCTCCTCATCGCCAAGTCGAGTTTCAGATTGAGTTAGCTCCTGGAGCAGCACCAATAGCCCGCGCACCGTATCGTTTAGCTCCAACCGAACTGGAAGAACTGTCGAAGCAGTTACAAGAGCTCTTGGAGAAGGGCTTTATTCGTCCAAGCTCTTCGCCTTGGGGAGCTCCAGTATTATTTGTAAAGAAGAAAGACGGTACGTTCAGGATGTGCATCGACTACCGCGAACTCAATAAGGTGACGGTGAAGAATCGTTATCCTCTTCCGCGCATAGATGACCTATTCGACCAGTTGCAAGGGTCGTGTTACTATTCCAAGATTGATTTAAGGTCAGGGTATCATCAGCTGAGAGTCCGGGATGAGGACGTCTCCAAAACCGCTTTCAGAACTCGCTACGGTCATTACGAGTTTCTTGTCATGCCATTCGGGCTTACGAACGCGCCTGCAGTCTTCATGGATCTTATGAACAGGGTGTGCAAACCGTATCTTGATAAGTTTGTTATCGTCTTCATCGACGACATTTTGATTTACTCCAAGAGTCAGGAGGAGCACGAGCAGCACTTACGTCTTATCCTGGAACTTCTTCGAAAGGAGCAACTGTACGCAAAGTTTTCAAAATGCGACTTCTGGCTTCGTGAAGTCCACTTCTTAGGCCATGTGGTAAACAAGGATGGGATTCACGTCGATCCATCCAAGGTTGATTCGATCAGAAACTGGCCAGCACCGCGTACACCGACAGAAATACGCCAATTCTTGGGTTTGGCGGGTTACTACAGGCGATTTATTAAAGACTTCTCAAAGATCGCGCAACCACTTACTATGCTAACACAGAAAGGTGTCGTTTACAGATGGGGTAATACGCAAGAGACCGCTTTTCAGTACTTAAAGGATAGGCTTTGCAGCGCACCTATTCTCTCATTGCCAGAGGGCACGGATGACTTCGTGGTTTATTGTGACGCATCGATACAGGGGCTTGGTTGTGTATTGATGCAGCGGGATAAAGTTATTGCCTACGCTTCGCGGCAACTCAAGGTTCATGAACGGAATTATACGACGCACGATTTAGAGCTGGGAGCTGTTGTTTTCGCGCTTAAGATATGGCGACACTACCTGTACGGTACCAGGTGCACGATTTACACCGATCACAGGAGTCTCGAGCATATTCTTAAGCAAAAGGATTTGAATATGCGTCAACGGAGATGGGTCGAACTTCTGAACGACTACGAATGCGCCATCAAGTATCATCCAGGCAAGGCCAATGTCGTGGCTGATGCCCTCAGTCGGAAAGACACTCTACCGAAGCGCGTGCGAGCGCTACAGCTTACTATTCAGTCTAGTCTTCCCTCTCAGATACGAGCTGCTCAGATGGAAGCTCTGAAACCCGAAAACGTCAAAGCTGAAGCCTTACGCGGCTCAAGGCAACGCATGGAACAAAAGGAAGACGGCGCCTACTACGTAACGGGGCGTATTTGGGTCCCACTTTATGGCGGTTTACGCGAACTTGTAATGGATGAAGCTCACAAGTCTCGCTATTCGGTACATCCAGGGTCGGATAAAATGTACCACGACATCAGTACTACTTACTGGTGGCCTAGTATGAAAGCCCATATCGCCACCTATGTTGGAAAATGCTTAACCTGTGCGAGAGTCAAGGTTGAATATCAGAAACCAGCTGGTCTACTTCAGCAGCCCAAGATAACGCAGTGGAAATGGGAAGAAATTTCCATGGATTTCGTTACGGGCTTACCTAGATCCCAGCGTGGGAATGACACTATTTGGGTGATCGTTGATCGACTCACAAAGTCTGCTCACTTCTTGGCTATCAAAGAAACGGATAAGTTTTCTACCTTAGCAGACATCTACTTGAAAGAAGTTGTTTCGAGGCACGGAGTGCCCACTTCCATTATTTCGGATCGCGATGCACGATTCACGTCAGAGCTTTGGCAAGCGATGCACAAATCCTTCGGCTCACGTTTAGACATGAGCACAGCATATCATCCTCAGACGGATGGGCAGTCTGAGCGAACTATCCAAACTCTAGAAGACATGCTTCGAGCGTGTGTCATCGATTTCGGCAACGGCTGGGAAAAACACCTCCCTTTAGTGGAGTTTTCATACAATAACAGTTACCACACCAGCATTCAAGCCGCTCCATTTGAGGCATTGTACGGACGTAAATGCCGGTCACCTCTCTGTTGGGCAGAGGTGGGGGATAGTCAAATTACGGGTCCAGACATTGTAGTGGACGCCACAGAAAAGATAGCACAGATACGGCAACGCATGGCGGCAGCACGCGACCGTCAGAAAGCCTACGCGGACAAGCGTAGAAAGCCATTGGAATTTGAGGTCGGGGACCGGGTTTTATTGAAAGTTTCACCCTGGAAGGGTGTGGTTCGATTTGGTAAAAGAGGCAAACTGAATCCGCGGTACGTCGGACCATTTGAAATCTTAGAAAAGATTGGCAAAGTAGCCTACAGATTAAACCTACCAGCTGAACTCGGTGCAGTTCACAATGTATTTCACGTGTCAAATCTGAAGAAGTGCCTGTCAGATGAGACCCTTATAGTTCCTTTTAAGGAACTCACTATCGACGAGCGGTTGCAGTTCGTCGAGGAACCAGTTGAAATCACGGACCGGGATGTTAAGGTCCTCAAACACAAGAGAATCCCTCTTGTTCGAGTTCGTTGGAACTCCCAGCGTGGCCCAGAGTATACCTGGGAACGCGAAGATCAGATGAAAGAAAAGTACCCCCAGCTATTCGAAACCAATGCATCCACTTCTGAGGCTGAAGCTACTACTACTGAATTTCGGGACGAAATTCCAAATCAACGGGGGGATGATGTGACACCCCAGGAAAACCAGTGAACGATGTAACTTGCCTAGCTTCCTCAGTGAGTGCGTACCAAATTTCGGGACGAAATTTCTTTTAAGTTGGGGATAATGTGACAACTCGAGTTTCTGACTTTCACTTTCGCATTAAATGCGCGTTGACTTTGACTGTTTAGTTGTTTGGATTGTGGACTTGAAATTGTACGAGTTGTGTTTTAATGAAACGTATTGTCATTTTTGCCTATATGTGATTACTTGCTGTGGTAGAAAATAATGTTAGAATTATTATTAAAACACTTAATCTAGACCACGAAACATGACCTACAGTTCGAAGGATCTCGAAACATATCCTTCGATTCGAAGGATCAACTTTCGGTCCGAAGGATCTCGAAACATATCCTTCGACCAAGGACCCTATCCTTCGACATCTTTCGGCCCAGCCTTTCTAATGGGCTTGGCCCATTTCTGTGATACGTTTAAATACGTGAATGCATGTAGTCGGCAGTCATTTTCAACCCTAGAGCCTTTCTGTGAGTGACGGCAATTTGGAACTCTCGAAGCTTGCTTTAGTTTTCGATTCACCTCGGTTAGTATCCAAGCATTTGCATGATTATTTAATTGTTATCCTTGCTAACTGTTAATCGAGTACATGATTCATTAGTATATATACATAATGCCTGACCTCATGTTTGAATCCTTGCTTATTGATGATGTTGATTATGGTAAACGAAAACGAAACAAGGGAACACGGTTTGGGTTAGTTTAAACACAAGGATCAAAACCTGCTATCGATTAGGGTTTTTGGTATTCTGTTCGGATTATTAATTAATGTTATAGATCGATTGTAGTGAGGAATCGTGCTCGTATGATACTCGTTATGTAGATGTACTGTTAAGTTTTGGTACCGGTTGTGATTTGTTTGGACATGCATGATCGATGATGATTGTTAATGATGATGACGGCTGTAGATGATTAGGGTTTCTGTTTCTGTAATTGACTGCGTGATATCCGTAACTGATTGTGATCAAACGTAACTGATATGTATCGAAAGATACTTGCTACTCGAAACATAGTTGTTGTCGAAAGATGCTTGTTAGTCGAACCATAGTAGTGTTGATCGAAGGATAGCTTTGACCGAACCATAGTAGCATTGACCGAAACATAATTAGGTTGACCGAAAGATGACAGTTGGTCGAAAGATGGCATTGGTTCGAAACATAACATTCGGTCCGAAGGATAACTGTGATAACTGTTTGTCGAAAGATCATTAATGTACCGAAAGATAAGGGTGGATCGAAAGATATATAATTATGAACATATTTTGAATGTTGGAATGTATGTTTGATTTATTTGGCATGCCATGCTTAGTGATGAATGTTAACATTGGTATTCGTGTATACTAGCTGATGATTTGATGTGAAACAATACGTGTTATGCCGATATGCAAACTGACTGTTATGTGAACATTAAATTGCATGCGTATCATTGCGAACATGAACTGATTTGATATACGTGCATACAATAGGACGTGATTAATTACTTGTGAGTGCATAACCTAGCATACCGAGCAAACCAAGGTGAGTTCACACAGCCAAGGCATGGGTTCCCAGGGTGGGAATGGGTTGGATGATTGTTTGTGCATGCTTAAATGATACTTGTCGAACTGCCTTCGCACACACCCTGGTTGGTAAAGACTATGGTCGCGAACGAACTACTCAACTGCCTTCGCACACACCCTGGTCGGTAAAGACTATGGTCGCGAACGAACTGATAAATTGCCTTCGCACACACCCTGGTCGGTAAAGACTACGGTCGCGAATTAATGAACCTAATCTTCGCACACATGCCTGTGAGGCCGCGATGGAACTGATACGATATGAGACTTAACTGAACGAACGCATTATTACCCAAACTAAGCTATTAACTGTGAACTCGCTCAACTAGTTTGTTGATCATTCTGTTACATGCCTTGCAGATCGTTAGGTACTTGGAGCTTGCACTGGAGAAGCGGGTCGTTGTGGACAAGGATCGTGGCTTTTCTGTTGAGCTATTATGACACTTAAAACTGTTAACTACTACTGGTTTATTTACTATGCTTCCGCTACATTTTGAAACGATGATTTGTTTGATCACCTTTTGTATTGAATGGATCGTTTTCAGTTAATTTACTTAATATTAAATGCATGTTCAATATGATTGGTGGCTTGATCCTGGTCAGTCACGCTCCCAAGCGGTGATACTCCGCGTGTGGATTTTGGGGGTGTGACAGGTTCTTCACCGTCACCTTGTTCAGTTCCCTGTAGTCTATACACATCCTGAACGTACCGTCTTTCTTTTTCACGAATAGCACTGGAGCTCCCCAAGGCGAAGAGCTTGGACGAATGAAGCCTTTTTCCAAGAGCTCTTGCAGCTGCTTTGACAATTCTTCCAACTCTGATGGAGCTAGACGATATGGTGTGCGAGCTATGGGTGCTGCTCCTGGAGCGAGCTCGATCTGAAATTCAACCTGACGATGAGGCGGTAAGCCAGGTAAATCTTCAGGAAACACCTGAGGGAAGTCACGTACGACTGGTATATCTTCCAATTTCTTTTCCTTTACTGATGCGTCTGAAACAAGAGCCAAAATGGCTGTGTGACCTTTACGTAAGCACTTCTGAGCCTTCAGGAATGAGATGATGCCAACCACTGCACCACTCTTGTCGCCTTGAACTTCAAGAGGTTCCTGACCAGAACGAGGAATGCGAATAATCTTCTCGCTGCATAGGATTTCTGCTTGGTGTTGGGATAACCAATCCATCCCAATCACGACGTCGAAACTTCCCAAAACTATGGGAATGAGATCAATAGAAAAGGCTTGACCAGCTAGAATAAGGTTACAACCCTGAACTACGTGCGAGGCTTCTAGACTTTTACCGTTAGCTAACTCTACTACATGTTTGGTGGGTAAAAGTGTTGGTGCACGTTTTAGCAGTTGACACATTTTCACAGACATATAGCTTGTATCCGCACCCGAATCAAACAAAACAGTAACGTAAATATTGTCGAGGAGAAACTTACCCATCACAACGTTGGGATCGTTCATTGCGTCGCCACGACCTAGTACGAATGCACGGCCCCTTGCCTCGTTGCCGTTGTTGTTTCCCCCATTGTTGTTGTTGCCATTGCCCTGATTGTTGTTGTTGTTGTTCTGGTTCCTGTTGAGCTGTGGGCAGTGTCTCTTGATGTGGCCTTCAGCACCACAATTATAGCATCCTTTGTTGCCCTGTTGTTGGTTAGGCTGAGCGTGAGGCTGCTGCTGATTCTGGTTCGCAGGACGAAGGCTTCTACAGTCTTTGGCCTCGTGACCCATCTTGAGGCATCTTTGACAACGCCCCTTGTTACACTGACCGTTGTGGTGCTTGTTGCAGTTGTTGCACTTTGGAAGATTTCCGCGATATCCACCCTGCCTGTGGCTACCTGACGACTGCTGGTTAGGGCTTTGATAGTTGTCAGTCTTTCGCTGCTGATTCTGGGACTGAACCGAAACTGATGCTTTGCTTGAATCCCCCTCCCATTTCCTCTTGTTGTCACTGAGGGTAACGGGAGTAGCTGAAGGAGTGACTGTAGTAGTAGCGCTGACACGCTTAGGCAGTTTATTCTGTTCCACTGCCTGATCGGTGATGCGATGAGCGAGGCGTTGGATTTCCTGGATGTTTTCGAGGTTAGCCGACGTCACGTGGCTCTGAATTTCTGGCGCCAATCCCTTGAGATACAACTCAATGCGCTTGTATGGAGGGTCCACCATAGTTGGACACAGAACGGCCAGCTCGTTCGACCGTTTAGTATACGCTTCGATCTCTGACCCAACCATTTTCAGATTATATAGCTCGTCTTCCAGCTTGTGAATGTCTTCACGCGTGCAATACTCACGCTTGATGAGTTCCTTAAAATCGTTCCATGGGGTGGCGTTAGCAGCTGCCAACCCAAGAATCTGCACCTGCGCGTTCCACCAGGTTAGCGCGATTCCTTCCAAGGTGCCAGTAGCAAACTTGACCTTGCGAGCCTCAGGGCACTCGCACATCTCGAATACTGATTCTAGCTTCTCGAACCAGTGGAGGAGTCCAACCGCTCCTTCTGTGCCGCTGAAAGAGTTTGGACGACAGTCCATGAAGTTCTTGAAAGTGCAGACAGGCTGCTGCGCGTGTTGACCTATTGTGTACGAATAGGGCAAGTTAAATACAAGAGTGAATGTAGGATCTAGGGATCCTAGTGTGTGCCTATACTGCAGGATGTACTACCTGCTTGAGCTGCTGCAACTGCCGCAGCAACTTGGGCTTGAACAAGAGCCTCTAACTGGGCTTGTGTCATGTTAATTCTTCCAGCCATTGATCTTCATGTCAAAGGCGGAATAGGTGAGAAAAGTTCGCGAATAGTGCGATGACAGAAAAGCGTAAGCACGTAAGGGTTCTTAAGCAATAGCAAATAGTGAGCATTGTAGTCTAAGCATACCACGAGCAAAGTTCTAAGTAATTCTAGCAAGTAGGCAATAAACATAAACCTTATTACCTAAAATGTCGAGTCTTGCACGTGGAGCGAAGCGTCGTTGTGGATCGTTGAGAGCACTGTTCTGGTTATAGTCCGGTTTTAATAAAAACGTTTTCCCATATTAAAACCAAGTTCTCTATAACCAATGGCTCTGATACCAATCTGTCACACCCCCAAAATCCACACGCGGAGTACCACCGCTTGGGAGCGTGACGTGACCAGGATCAAGCCATCAATCATATCAAACATAGCATTTAATAATATTAAAAGTCATTAAAGTAGTTCATCATGACATGATCGATGTTTCAAAACCAAGCATTGTTTAAGTAGCGGAAGCATTGTTATAAACCCAAATTAAATATACTGAAATGTCATAAGTGTCCAACAAAGTATTACGATCCTTGTCCACAACGACCGGCTCCTCCTTGTGCAAGCTCCATGTACCTAACGATCTGCAAGGCATGTAACAGAATGATCAACAAACTAGTTGAGCGAGTTCACAGTAAGTAAGTGCGTAACAGTAAGTAAAGGGTGGCTCTACTGGGCCGTTAGTACGTTGTATAGGTGGGGGCTTCCCATGTTATGTGACCACTAGACTATTCGTATCAACTACTCGTATCATCCCTGTTCTTCTTCCGAGAACAGTAGCGCGTATGGGGTGTACGTAGGTTTTACGTACGTATCCTTCATAACCGAGGATAGGAGACGCGGGGGTGTACGTGGGTTTCACGTACGTATCCTTTGTACCGAGGATAGGAGTAAGTAATGCGTACACGTAGGTTTTACGTGCGTGCCTGACATCCGAGGCAGTAATTGGCATATGACCACGTAGGTGTTATCCTAACCTACGGAACCGTCCTGACATCCGAGGACCATGGTAGGTGATAGTCTAGGAAAAGCATATGTTCGTTCTTAGTCAAGTGTAACCTTTATCCCATTCCCACTACCCGGGAATCCCATGCCTTAGTAGAAGTGTGAACTCACCTGGGTTTGCTCGGCAGACAGTATAATGCTCAAGTATACAAGTAAGGAATCAACCACGTCCTATCATGGTTACTATGCAAGTTAGGTTCGTATGTAGCACGTTTGTATCACGTATGGTATCAAGTATGATCATGGCAAATCACATAACCGTATCAGCAGTTCATATCAAGTAACGAGTCCAAGTAGTCGGTCCAATTAACATAAGCAGTCCAATTAGCAACTATGTAAACAAGTCCAATAACATAACAGTCATAAGGTTGGGCCCGTGACAGTGTAGGCCCAAAACAGTGTACGTGCAAAGGAGGTCTCGAGTCGCAACCAGCGATCTCGAGTCGCAACCGGTGGTTACGAGTCGCAACAGGTGGTCTCGGTTCATCATGGCCCGGTTACGAGTCACGGCCGGAGATTACGAGTCGCAATAGGAGGTTGCGAGTCGCAACTGGTGATTTCGGCTCATCATGGTCTGGTTACGAGTCGCAACGGGACTCGCAACCATGGTCTCGGCTTGTGCTGTTGTGGTCTCGAGTGGGGTTCCGACTCGCAATGAGTGGTTCCGAGTCGCAACCGTGTGTGTAACTGGTTTCCATAATTCCTGTAACAATCTTTCCGTGATTCTAGCAAACAACTTAGGCAGTTTCGGAAATCAGATCAAACAATGATTATTCAACATTCAATCATATTCATAATATCTTCAAATCATCACCATTTAGCATGATCATAATAGCATCAAATCAAAATCGGATTATCACACAAATCTAAACCGGGTCATAAACATATCATCGAACTAGCATGCAACCTATCCGATTATCATTCATACAGAACCTGATTATATCTATCATCATGAAATCAATCCGAAGACCAATCATAAACAACATAATCTAACCGGCCCTAGTTCATAATCATGCGGATTCTAATCGGTTTCATCTAAACATGAAATCATAACATCACTTATCACAAAAACATAAACAAAACACTAACCGATTACGAGTAAAGAAGGGTGATCCGAACAAGAGAATGATCGGATGTTCTTGTGCCTTCGGTTTCCAAGCAACGAGAGAGAGAGAGAGTTTGTGTGTGTGTTTCTTGGTTGCAATCTTGTAAAACTAGAACCCTAAGGTGTGTGTGTGTATAAATACGTAGAGGGGATGTGGGCCGAAAACCCCACATGGGCTGTGTCATGGTCTCGAGTCCACTAAATGGACCGAGTGGGTTTGTGTTCGATGTGGTTCGGTAATTATAACATTAAATCACATAATTCACGTAATACGTATCATTCAAACAATCACTTAATCACAATAATTCACATAGTTACACGTAACATCATAACATTCGTTAACTCAAAGTGTCGTATCAGCACGTAACGTTACATCCAAGTAAGTCTAAAGTCCGAGTTGTCACAGATAGCACAGATACGACAACGCATGGCGGCAGCACGCGACCGTCAGAAAGCCTACGCGGACAAGCGTAGAAAGCCTTTGGAATTTCAGGTCGGGGACCGGGTTTTACTCAAAGTTTCACCCTGGAAGGGTGTGGTACGTTTTGGCAAAAGGGGCAAACTGAATCCGCGGTACGTCGGACCATTCGAAATCTTAGAAAAGATTGGCAAGGTAGCCTACAAGTTGAACCTACCAGCTGAACTCGGAGCAGTTCACAATGTCTTTCATGTGTCGAACTTAAAGAAGTGCCTATCAGATGAAAACCTCATCATTCCTTTTAAGGAACTCACTATCGACGAGCGGTTGCAGTTCGTCGAAGAACCAGTAGAAATCACGGACCGGGATGTAAAGGTCCTCAAAAACAAGAGAATCCCTCTTGTTCGAGTTCGTTGGAACTCCAAACGTGGCCCAGAGTACACCTGGGAACGCGAAGACAGGATGACAGAAAAGTACCCCCAGTTATTCGAAACCGATGCTACCACTACTGAGGCTGAAGCTACTACTTCGGAATTTCGGGACGAAATTCCAGATCAACGGGGGGAGGATGTGACACCCCAGGAAAACCAGTGAACAATACAGTTTACCTAGCTTCCTCAGTGAGTGCATACCAAATTTCGGGACGAAATTTCCAATTAGTTGGGGATAATGTGACAACTCGAACTTTAGACTTACTTTGTGTAACGATACGTGTTTACGAGAACGTTATTGATTGAATGAATACTTGGTACGTTATGTTTATGTGCATTATGTGTGTATGTATGTTATGTGTTGCACGAGCCCAAACCACACACTAAAACCCGATCGCACAAGGCTAACCGGTCACACAAGCCCATTTGGGCCACACGTGGAAATCGGATCCATTAGGCAACCGAGTGGGCTTGGCCCACTCCCCACTCGCAAACACCTAAACCAAGTATGGAGGCCTTGTTTCTGATTATTGTTACAATTTTCATAACACACACAACCCTAGACCTTCTCTCTCTCTCTCACGCAAACCCGGCGGCAAAGGCACCAAGCGACCGGCGATCACCTTCTAGTTCGAGTCACCCCTTTACTCGTAATCGGTTAGTATGTTTGTTTGGTTATTATGATTGAATGATGTATGGTTTGCATGATCGTATGATGTGATACTAATTGGTAGTACTCATGATAACCGGCTATGTGTGTTCACTTAATCGGATCCTAGTGGGTTCATGTGCTTAGTAAATCGGATTAATTGATATTAATCGGCTAATATGTTCTGTCACTTGAATTGGATATGATGTTGATATGTTGATTGTTGTGATGTTTTTAAACCGGATTCATGTTGTTAAATAAGGATAATTATTCAAGGTTTTGATATGTTGTTCATGTGGTTGTGAATTAGGGTTCATACGGATTTAGTGCTAAAAACCCTGTTTGATCGATGGTTTGCTAGTTGGATAGTTGAGATTGTGTTAATTGATAATTTCCAAAATATGGAAACTATGTAACGGATAATGGATTGTAACCATTCTGCATGAAATCAGGAAATCAGTTACAAATTGATAGTTTGGACACGGTTGCGAGTCGGTATCATCAATTGCGACTCGAAACCTCACACCGGCACAACAGCACGAGCCGCAATCACAGTTGCGAGTCCCGTTGCGACTCGTAACCAGGCCATGATGAGCCGTAACCACCTGTTGCGACTCGTAACCAGCTGTTGCGACTCGTAACCCGGTTGCGACTCGAGACCGCCTTTGCACGTACACTGTTTGGGCCTACACTGTCACGGGCCCAATCTTATGACTGTTATGTTATTGGACTGCTTATCTGTTTTGTATTTGGGCTGTTTGTAATCCGGGCTAAGACATTGGATCGCACATGAATGTTAATGCTATGCTCTTACCCGTTCACATGCATACGTGATTCTTGCCATGATTTTATGTGTACACACGTGTAGCTAATACGTGCACTAGTTGAGTACGAACCTAACTTGCATAAGTAACCATGATAGGACGTGGTTGATCCCTGACTTGTATACTTGAGCATTTTACTGTCTGCCGAGCAAACCCAGGTGAGTTCACACTCCTACTAAGGCATGGGATTCCCGGGTCGTGGGAATGGGATAAAGGTTACAATTGACTAAGAACGTACATATGCTTTTCCTAGACTATCACCTACCATGATCCTCGGATGTCAGGACGGTTCCGTAGGTTAGGATAACACCTACGTGGTCATATGCCAATTACTGCCTCGGATGTCAGGCACGCACGTAAAACCTACGTGTACGCATTTCTTACTTCTATCCTCGGTACAAAGGATACGTACGTGAAACCCACGTACACCCCCGCGTCTCCTATCCTCGGTTGTGAAGGATACGTGCGTAAAACCTACGTACACCCCATACGCGCTACTGTTCTCGGAAGAAGAACAGGGATGATACGAGTAGTTGATACGAATAGTCTAGTGGTCACATAACATGGGAAGCCCCCACCTATACAACTTACTATCGGCCCAGTAGAGCCACCCGTTACTTACTGTTACGCACTTACTTACTGTGAACTCGCTCAACTAGTTTGCTGATCATTCTGTTACATGCCTTGCAGATCGTTAGGTACTTGGAGCTTGCACAAAGAGGAGCCGGTCGTTGTGGACAAGGATCGGATTACTTTGTTAGACACTTATGACATTTCAGTATTTTTAACTTGGGTTTACAACAATGCTTCCGCTACTTAAACAATGCTTGGTTTTGAAACATCAATCATGTCATGATGAACTACTTTAATGACTTGTATTATTATTAAATGCTATGTTTGATATGATTGATGGCTTGATCCTGGTCATGTCACGCTCCCAAGCGGTGGTACTCCGCGTGTGGATTTTGGGGGTGTGACATCGAGTCTTGTCGGTGTGATGATGATGCGTGGTCTCGAGTCGAGACTAAGGGTTCTCGACTCGCAACCCATGTCGAGATCAGGAATGTAACAAACTTTCCTTATTTACAGCACCTTTAATTCCGTAACAATTGCTAACAAGTTTGGCAGTTTCACAACAGATTAAACAACATTGAATTCGGAATTCATACACAATCATACTATCTTAATCATCACGAAATCAAGAACAATCATCAAGCACTCAATCGGATCATCTGATTAACTAATTCTAGAACTAACATGTAACCCAAATCATAGACTATCAACTATCATCGTTCAAACATTTAATCGGATCATTAGGCTAGCGGATTCTAATACTAACATGCAACCCTAGCCATCCATTAGATCATCATGAAATCACCCCTAATAGTTTTGCTAACACGAAAACAATTTCATCATATGCATACCGAAATCAACACATATGTTCCATTCATGATCACAATTTATTACATAACTACTAGCATGAAACCCTAACTGATCATATAACAATACCACATCAGATGCATAACAACCATCAACAAAATAACACTAACCATGATGTTCGAGAGGGTTGGATTGAACCGAAAGAGAAAGGCTTCGAGTGGGGCTGCCGTCGAGTGAAAGAGGGAAGGAGAGAGCTCTAGGGTTTTGTGTATGTTTTCTTGATTTCAAGTTATGAGAAGTAAAAACCCCAATGATGTGTGTGCGTGAACATATATTCGGATTAGAGGAGTGGGCCGACCCCCTCCTTGGGCTGCCTTCTTGGTCTCGAGTCGGCCAAGTGGTTTGCGAGTGGAGTTGGGCCGAGATAAAGATGTGTGGCCAGAAATAAAGTGTGCGGCCCATACATGATAACACGTAACATAATAAAACCCATAACATTCAATGAAATCATACACATCAACTAGTCACATAATGCTCATACAAGTTTCAATAAGCACCAAGATAGGTTCTGGATTACGAGTTGTCACAAAACATCCTATACACCTGTCACATACGTTAAAATAAAGTCAATACACATAGTGTAATGGCGAGTATACAAGGTTGATAATAGCATATAGAGTTCGAA
Organism: Helianthus annuus; assembly: GCF_002127325.2. Lineage (NCBI taxonomy): Eukaryota > Viridiplantae > Streptophyta > Magnoliopsida > Asterales > Asteraceae > Helianthus > Helianthus annuus. Next base: position 46,420,983 of record NC_035439.2, on the reverse strand, counting down.
ATAGTTTACACATAACCAGCACGTACACAGAGGAAAACGAAGCATGTTAGTTATCGACATGAACCTATCGATACCAATGACTGCGGGTTGACTGCCCAAGGCAGTTCGCAATACATGATCACCACTGTAATCCATACAAGTAATTGTCCTTAACAACCCCCGTGTGAACGGGTGCTGAGTCCAAACTATAGTACTATCGTCGTTAAGGCAGGTAGACAGCATTCCATGTATAAACATAACAAACAAGCATTCATTAAGTCACGTATAACATGCGATATCAGTTAGCGTTTAAAGTATTGCGTAGTGTGTTCGTTTGTGATTTTGAATAAGTAATGTATGTAACACCCAAAAGTGCGAAAGCAAAAAGGGATCGAGTATACTCACAGCGGTTGATGGATTGAAGGGAGCGCTTGAGAGTAGGGTTAGCCTAAATAGTTTGATAGCATAACGATAAGTAACGCGCAAAACGAGAACAAGTGTGGGTGGGTCGAACAGCTGGTCGATCGGATGGTAGTCCGATCGGACAGCTGATCGTGCGGTTGATAGTCCGTTCGGACGGCTGTCCGCTCGGATGGTCGTTCGAGTGGATGGTTTCTTCCTTTGGGAAGGATGTGTTTGTGTATGATGGGTTGATTTTTGAAGTTTTTGTTGTAATATTTTGAAAACATTGAAGTACCTCTGCCTTTCAGGTTGGTCGATCGGATGGTCGTTCGATCGGTCGGCAACCCGTTCGGTTAGGCACTTCAGCAAGAACATGTTCTCAGCAGGTTGTCACTCGATCAGACAGCATCCGGTCGGGTGGCATCCTTAGTGCATTGAACATGTTTGAAAAATCGATTAAGTGTTAAAGTCCAAGTATCTCACGATCCGAAGGGCAATCCGGTCGGATGGTAGTCCGATCGGATAGTAATTCGTTCAATACTCAAACTTCAGATAAAGTTGGTTAAGTGTGGGACCCAAGGTGTAAGTCGTTCGGCTGACCGGTCGTTCGGGTGACTGTCCGTTCGGACAGCAGTCCGATCGGACGGCACCTCGTCCTGGTTGTCCTGTTTGTCTCACACTTGGTTGTTTTGATTGTTTGTCGTTTTGTCGAGGCATTTTCATAACGAGTCAAACAACAGGAACTTCGTCAATATTTGGTTCTCCTGGTCGGTCAGGAATCACCCAAATCCGATTAGTGAACTGTTCGAGACGGGGTTCACGTTTAACCCGGAATCGGTAAATCTCGTGGATAGAATCCAGATCTTGAGCCAACACGACCACAGACCGAGTAGTAAGTCGGCACAAGTTCTGAGTCTATCGGTTTTGAGTGCATTGAGTGTAAAAGAGTTGAAAGAAAGTTACAAAACCGTCTTTCAATCCCTTTTCCTTGTGAATATGTTTAGATCTACAAAAAATCCTTGTTAGTTTATGTGGAAATCGGTTAGATCTAAGTTGATCTTGGTGGATTGAGGCCAAAACATGAAGTTCTTCAAGAACACATGATGACGTCATCCTAGAACACCTTGAATCTTGGTGATTTCACAGTTAAAAGTTAAGATTTAAAAGATAGAAAGGTGTAGGAGTGCGTGTAAATCAAGAAAGTACAAGATTTAGGTCGAGATCTTACCGGAATCGACAGAAATCTGAGAAAAGGTGAGGAGAGCGTGTTGTTCGGTCAGAGAGTTTCCAAAAGTAGAAAGAATGAAAGTGACATGGGTATTTATAGAGTTCCAAAAGAGGAAAGGGCTGGCCGATCAGCCAGGCAGCTCGATCGGACAGAGTGTCCGATCGGACGGCAGTCCGGGCGGATGGCTGGTCGATCGGCTGGTTGCCTGATCGATCGGTCGACTGGTTCGAGTGTTCGGTGCGACGAGCTTTGCTGTTTTGATTTCGATTGCGAGCGATGCGATGCGATGCGATGCGATGGAGTTTCCTAGTCAAATTACTTTTAATCCCAACTACTCATATCTCGTGCTATCTCTTCTCCACTAATTATCATACTATATCAACATACAATTATCCTTATTTCGTATTCGTTTAGAGATTGCGATTGAGTTTGATTGCGATTCAATTGATTACCACACATAACATAAATAAACATGCACAAGTAACACATAAGGCACACACACACACGTATAACAATCACCAAATTACGAATTTCGAGTTGTGAGCGCGATGTTGATTAGATTAGTTCGATTAGCGTTTAGTTGACTTTATCGCATTGATACTTCCTATTGTTCACAGTCGTAAAGCAATTTGTAGCGATAAATATTCATCGATTACTGCGATTATAATTAATTACTCCACATAATATAACTAACGTAAAACACAAAATAGACTAACTACAAGTCAAAGAAGTCAAAACATGGATTGAGCAAGGAGAGACAGATTGCAATTAGCAATCTTTTCTTCCTTTGACTTCAATCTTGACTTTGACTTTGACTTTCGAAACACGGCGTGTTACAGCCTCCCCTTGTTTAGGGAATTTCGTCCTGAAATTAGGCCGAAGCCGTAACAAACAACTGTGGGTACTTCGTCTTCATGTCGCTTTCGAGTTCCCAAGTGAACTCTGTGCCTCGTTTGCCTTCCCATCGGACTTTCACGATAGGAATGCGCGAGCGTCGGTGCTGCTTGGTTAGGTCATCGAGGGGTACAATTAAATCATGCTCGGTTTGACACGTGGAATGTCGGGTGGACGTTACTAAGTTCTTCCGGTAGTTCGAGTCTGTAGGCGACTTTTCCGATCCTTTCCAGAATCTTGAAAGGTCCAACATATCGAGGCGCTAGTTTCCCTTTCTTGCCGAATCTGACCACACCCTTCCAAGGTGATACCTTTAGGAGTACGTAGTCACCAACGTCAAATTCAAGGGGCTTGCGTCGTCTATCGGCGTAACTTTTCTGTCGACTTCGAGCTTTCAACAAGTTGTCTCGAATTTGGAGGACTTTGTCAGTCGTTTCTTGCAATAGCTCAGGACAGGTTAGTTGCGAATGACCGATCTCGTGCCATACAATAGGCGATCGACATCTTCTTCCATATAAAGCCTCGAATGGTGCCATCTGAATGCTGGAATGATAACTGTTGTTATACGAGAATTCGACTAACGGCAGGTATTAGTCCCAATTACCACCGAAATCTATGACACACGAACGGAGCATGTCTTCAAGAGTACGGATCGTTCTCTCAGTCTGACCGTCGATTTGAGGGTGGAATGCAGTACTCAGATTAAGCGTAGTACCAAGAGCAGCTTGAAACGTTTCCCACAGTCGCAAGGTAAACCGAGCATCACGTCAGAGATGATGTCGCGAGGCGTCCCATGATTACAAATGATCTCATCGGTGTAGATTCGGGCTAATCGTTCCACCTTGTAGTCTTCTCGTATTGGCAAAAAGTGGACTGATTTGGTTAAACGATCAACAACAACCCAAAAGCTGTCGTGACCTGATGACGTGTGCGGAAGCTTTGTTATGAAGTCCATAGCTATACTCTCCCACTTCCACATAGGGATTGGGGGTTGTTCGAGTAATCCAGAGGGCCTTTGATGTTCAGCCTTGACCCTTGCACAAGTCAGACACTTCCCAACATAGAGCGCAATATCCCTTTTCATACCCGGCCACCAGTACTTGTAGCGAAGATCCTGGTACATTTTATCGGCACCGGGATGAATAGAATACCGGGATTTGTGGGCTTCATCCATCAAAATCTTTCGCAAATCGGTCCACTTAGGGATCCAAATTCGGTCCAGAAAATGGAAAATCCCATTTGACTTACTCACAAGCTGGGCTCCATCGTGATAGATTCTTTCCTTCTTCAATGTGCGTTCATTAAAACAGGCATGCTGAGCTTCGCGGATGAGAGTTTCGAGATCGTGTTGGGCCTGGGTATTGCGAATGTTGAGCAAATAACTCCGTCTGCTGAGAGCGTTGGCAACGACATTTGCTTTGCCTGGGTGATAACGAATCTCACAGTCGTAATCGTTGAGAAGTTCTACCCATCGGCGTTGACGCATATTAAGTTCTTTCTGATCAAAGATATGTTGTAGGCTCCTATGATCGGTGAAGATCGTACACTTGGTACCATATAGGTAGTGTCGCCAAATCTTTAACGCAAAAACAACCGCGCCTAGCTCGAGATCATGGGTTTATAGTTCTTCTCGTGGATTTTGAGATGATGAGATGCGTAAGCTATAACCTTGTCCCGCTGCATCAGAACGCAACCAAGACCAAGGTTGGAAGCATCACAATAGACAATGAAGTCATCGTTCTCGTCGGGCAGTGTGAGAACAGGAGCATTGCAGAGCATGTTCTTGAGGGTTTGGAAAGCAGACTCTTGTTCAGTTCCCCAGACAAAAGACCTGTCTTTATGCGTGAGAGCGGTAAGCGGCACAGCGATCGTTGAGAATCCTTCGAAAAAATCGTCGATAATAGCCCGCTAGTCCGAGAAAAGAGCGGACTTCAGACGGGTTCTTAGGCGTAACCCAACTCTTAACTGCTTCAATCTTCGCGTGATCGACATGAATACCTTGACTATTTACAATGTGACCCAGAAACTGAACCTCCTCCAGCCAGAATTCACACTTGGAGAACTTGGCATAGAGTTGATTCCCCTGGAGTAGCTCAAGAACCAAACGTAGATGTTGCGCGTGTTCGGCTTTCGATTTGGAATAGATCAAGACATCGTCGATGAACACGATGACGAAACGGTCGAGATATGGCTTACACACGTAATTCATCAGATCCATAAAAACCGTGGGTGCGTTGGTTAAACCAAAAAGCATAACAACGAACTCATACTGGCCGTAGCGAGTGCGAAAAGCGGTTTTGGGTATATCCTCCTCTTGAATGCGTAGCTGGTGGTAGCCTTAGCGTAGATCGATCTTGGAGAAACACGTAGCACCTTGTAGCTGATCAAACAAGTCATCAATGCGAGGCAGGGGATAGCGGTTCTTAATGGTTAGCTTATTCAATTCCCGGTAGTCGATGCACATCCTGAACGACCCATCCTTCTTTTTAACGAAAAGGACTGGCGCGCCCCAAGGAGAGGTGCTCGGGTGAATGAAGCCTTTCTCAAGTAATTCCTAAAGCTGATTCGAGAGTTCACGCATTTTGGATGGTGCGAGTCGGTAAGGGACTTTGGCAACAGGGTTAGCACCAGGAATGAGGTCGATACGGAAGTCGATATCATGACTCGGCGGGAGTCCTGGAAGATCATCAGGAAACACGTGAGGGAACTCACAAACCACAGGTACCTGGTCTACCGCCATTTCTTTCTCTTCCTTCTCCGCTACTACAATGTTAGCCAAGAAAGCTCTGTATTCCTTGCGGAGATACTTGCTAGCTTGGACACATGACATGAGTTTGAGGCCTTTCGAAGCAGTTTCACCATAAACACACAATAAATCACCATTCGCGAGCGAGAATCGAATCATCTTGTCGAAACACACAACTTTAGCATGGTTTTTGAGAAGAAAGTCCATGCCTACTATAACGTCGAAACTTCCGAGTTGCATCGGAATAAGATCGATTGGGAAAATGTGATTGTTGAGCTCAACAGTACAATCACGGAGAACAGAATTAACGGCGACAGTTCTTCCGGTAGCGACTTCAACATCGAATGTCGAGGGGAGATGGGAGCGTTTACGACTAAGGAGCTTCTCGAATTCAAACGACACAAAGCAATTATCGGCTCCAGTATCAAACAAACATGAAGCATAAATACCATTCACAAGGAACGTACCATTGACCACGTTGTTGTCAGCCTGGGCTTGACGCGCATTGATGTTGAACGTTCTGGCGCGGGCGGCTTGTTGCTGTTGCTAAGGCTGTTGCTGCTGATGGGGCTGCTGTTGCTGGGGCTCTTGTTTCACAAAGTGGTTGGGATCACCACATGCGAAGCAGACTCTGGCGTTGATCGTGGGTGCCTGAGCCGCTTGATGGCCTTGCGGGGCTGGGAGCAGGCTTGATGAGCAGTGGTAGGAGCTGCGGTGTTGCGGGGACCAGTACGACAGTTGGCAGTAAAATGACCATACATATTGCAGTGGGCACAGAAACGATACGCAAGACCCACCGGGTGATGATAGGAGCATGTCGGGCAAGCAGGGTGGGGGCCTGTGTATGCACGCTTTACAGGCGGTGCATATGTAACTGGTGCTGGACGGTGGTGAGACTGCTGCTGCGCCGGTACGGCTAGCAGTGGAGCAGCAGTGGTAGTGACAGCACAGTTCTTGTTGCTGGAGCTGCTGTTTTTGTTCTTCTTCTTGCGGCGTGAGGACTTTGATGATTGAGGAGCGGCGGTTTCGGCGGTTGATGCGGTGGTAGCTTGATGTAGAGACTTGGAAGCTTTATCCCAAAAACCAGCTTTTACCCGCTTGTCGTTGATCTCGGGTGAAAGCAGATAAGTTTCTTCGATCGTTGCTGTTTTTGCGGCATGAACGAAATCAGCAACACAGTCGGGTAGAGCTCGGATGTACTTCTTGATTGCCATGTCAGACGTCTTCACTTGATCGGGGCATATGATGCTGAGCTGCTTAAAATGAGCAGTCAGGGCAGCGTTGTCTCCATCCTTCTGCTTTATGTTCCAAAACTCGTCCTCCAACTTTTGGCGTTCATGGGGAGGGCAGAATTCGTCCATCATGATGGCCTTTAACTCTTCCCAGGTCAGCTCATAAGCTGCATCATTCCCGCATTTGTTTCGTTCGGCCGTCCACCAGTCTAGTGCGCGGGACTGGAAGACGCCGATTGCGTTTAGGATATGGAGATTTTCAGGACAACCGCTTTGGCGCAGAGTGACTTCAACGGAATCGAACCATTGAAACATAGCCGTTGTGTCACACCCCCAAAATCCACACGCGGAGTACCACCGCTTGGAGGCGTGACATGACCAGGATCAAGCCACCAATCATATCGAACATAGCATTTAATAGTAAAAGTAGATAATATAATTCATCACGACATGATTGATGTTCAAAACCAAACTTTGTTTAAGTAGCGGAAGCATGTAAGTAAACCCAACATAAATAATAATGTATGAAATGTCATAAGTGTTTTATTAAGCATTCATGATCCATGCCCACAACGACCTGCTCCTCCTTGTGCAAGCTCCATAAGTACCTAGGGTCCTGCAAGGCATGCAGCAGAGAGTCAACAACTAGTTGAGCGAGTTCACAGAAAGTAAGTTCATAACAGTAATTTGTATGTTCATCTAGTGGGAGCTTCCCATGTATGTATGTACTAATGGTGGGGGTTTCCCATGGTCATATGTATTACTAGTGGGGGATTCCCACGTTTATCCTTACTAATGGGGGCTTCCCATGTTTGTACTTACTAATGGTGGGGGTTTCCCATGGTCATATGTATTACTAGTGGGGGATTCCCACGTTTATCCTTACTAATGGGGGCTTCCCATGTTTGTACTTACTAGACTATTTGCAACCATGTGTTCTTCTTAAACCGAGAACAGGAATACGTACAAGGTCACGTAGGATTTACGTGAGTGCCCTTCCCCGAGGACAGTGGTACGTGTGGGGTTTACGTAGGATTTACGTAAGTGTCCTTCCGACCCGAAAGACAGTAGTAGGTATTAGTTTACGTAGGTTTTACGTAAGTGTCCTCCCGACCCGGGAGACAATGGTAGATACTAGTTTACGTAGGTTTTACGTAAGTGTCCTGACTATCCTGAGGACGTAGTCTAGCAATAGCGTAAGTACGAGTAATCATCCATTTCAAATAATCCAACCCAATTCCCAACCCGGGAATCCCATGCCTTGGCTGTGTGAACTCACCTTGGTTTGCTCGGCAGATACACAAAAAGAGTTTCTTGGGCTAAGAGTGATCAATCACGTCCTAACAGGGTTATCGTACAAGTCAGGTTTTGACTAAAGTAATGCACGTATGTAACACAGCAAGTTAATACGTCATAAGCACGTAGATCATGGCAAGCACAGAATTTCATATTAACAGTCAAAGCATAACACTCTCAAACTTGTGCGACTCAGATGGTTGGGCCGTGAGCTTGTGCGAGCCCAACCATCTTGTGCGATATAAATGTCTAAGCCCAAACATTACCCGGCCCAACATATAAGTAAATAGTCCAAACATATACGGCCCAAAGAGTAAATATATATCTTGTGCGATCCGTTGGAATTGTGCGATCGGACTAGCCCAGCCCAATTAACCATCCGGCCCAAACAGTTAAACAAGCATGCAACTTGTGCAATCCGACAGCCTTGTGCGACACGAAGTCTTGTGCGAGTGGCCCCTTGTGCGTTCGGATCAGATTTGTGTGATCTGATCTTGTACAGCTTGAACTTGTGCGATTGTTTTAATTACCGGATATCATGCAAATCGGTTACAATCATTCAAGTTTCCAAACATATGATATCAATTAACAGTTAATCGGTTTCCAAATTTATAACAACCAATCAACACAATCAAAGATTCTATCCAACCCTTAATCGATCAAACAAGCATTTTCTAAGCAAATTCTTATGAACCCCAGCATGATCATCATCATAAACAATAACTTATCAACACATATGGTTCGGTCCGATTACTTGAATATCAGCCGATTACAATCATTCCATTCTAAATGGTCATGCAGAAAAATCCGAGAGCAAGATATGATAACCGGTTAACATCATCATACAATTCCGATTTCATAATCATGCAGCCGAATAACAAGAATATTATCATTAAACATCATTAACAATCATGTATCTTATTATCATCGATTCCACTAGCATGAACCCTAAACGAATTTACTCAATCATATACAATCAAAACATCATCTATCAAAGTAAATAACATCAACACTAACCGGTTGAGAGGATGATCCGAACAAAGGTCCTCGAAGGAACGGTTGTGCTTGTCGTCGGGTTTGAGAGAGAGAAAGAGAGAACTAGGGTTCTTGTGTGTGAGAATGTTATGGTAAAAGTGTAGAATGGTTACAACACATCATGTGTTAATCGACTAGGGGGATGGGCCGAACCCAACTTGGGCTGCCCTATGGGTCCGCGTGCAAGTGTAAGGCCCGAGTGGCTTGTGCGGTCGAGTGTGTGTGTTGTGCGCTTATCATACATACATTCACAAGCACGTATTATCATAACATTCACATAAATATTCACTTTCATAAAAGTCACATATCGAACACATACGTTACATCAAAGTACAAAGATCGGTTTGGAAATACGAGTTGTCACACGTTGGGCCATCTTCTCCAGTGAATTCCTTTGCACCGCAAGCCTTGAACTGCTTGAAGCTGAAAGCAGTCTTGGCAGCAACTTAGGAGCATCGGTTCTAGACTCCTCAGAAGATTTGCTAACATTCTCGTAAATTTCACTCACGATCTGGGGCACAACCTTGGCCACTTGTTTAGCGAGGATGGCAGCAAGGCGTTTGTCCCGTTGTTCTTGGCGAGTGAGTCGTGAGTGACGAGGTCCAGATGATGGTCCGGTTGACATCGTCTGCAACAGGCACCGTCATAATCGAATCTCACCTCACACGTCTAATACTAAAGCTCAGGAACAAATTCAATCACATAGTCACATAGACACATAATCACAGATTCACATAAGCACAGAAGCACATAAGCACGTAGGGCACAAAAGCACATAAGCACGTACGGCACAGAAGCACAGAACACATATGCATGTAATCACAGAGGCAGTCAGAATACAGAAACCTATCATTCAAAGTTTGAGAGCGTTCGAATGTAGCGATCGCGTTTAGTATAGCGATTAGTATACTATAAGCGTGTAGTATAGCGAGTTTTGTACAGTGGTTCCTTATAGTAGCAGTGACTTGTTAACGTTTTGAGATAGATAAGCTATGCGAGTCGTGCGTGTCGATCGAAGTGATAGCAAAATCGGATAATTCTCCAAAAATTTAAACACATTTAAACAGGTAAATACACATAAAATCGACGAATTATCAGAGTCAGCAGTTGCGGGCTCAGAATCGAAACACACAAAAAATCGAGAAATAGATTGTCTGCGGCTAGATAGACATTGACTAACCAAAGCGATTCGACTATTCTCAAGGACTTGTCGTACACATTTTGACTTTCAGGATCATGCCTCGGCCTCGATTCATGGGCGTTTGGCATGCATTCCTTTGGTCATTTAGTGACTTCAGGTCGTTGGAGTCTGTCGAGACTTTGGTGAGAGTTTTGGAAAACTAAATAAAAAGTCGGAACAAGTCGTCAAGGTTAGGGTTTCACCCCTGGCTTAACAACTTCATTCCTATTTTAGTAAAATAGAGACGAAAGTTCGCGCTAAAGTATGGATTTCACTCCTGGTTCAACGCGAATTCTCGCGTTTTATAGATAAATACAGATCAAACAAGCAACTTAATCGAGAGTTTGCGGTTTTCACACCTAATCTCGACTTAATCACTTATCCAAAATTGAAATTTCGAATGCAGTGATAGTGTAGCGTAGGCGAGAATAACGAGAAATAGCAACTAAGCTCATACATAATCCCTACTGGACATGCATGAGTCGGTCTATTGGGTCCTAACTATAGACTAGGTCTCTAAGACATCGACCCGGACTAGGTTGAGTATTGCCTAATTCCCTATAGTGATGACTCTAATACCAATCTGTCACACCCCAACCGATGGCGGAAACCACGGGGCATGGCACTGAGCGAAACAGATTGTCCAGAAGTTTCCATAACAATTATATTTATCAATTACTTAAAACAACATTGTCACACCCCGACCACGTTAAAACAACAAACCGTGGCGGAAACGTCGGGGAGTGAGGCGACAGAATTATTGTTTCACAACCATGGTAACCAAATGTTTTGTTTTATTGAATTATTATGTAATGTACATTGTCTTTAAATCAAAACAAACTACATATTGTTATGACTGTTTTTAAGTCACTAAGGCCTCGTCCAGGTCCTATGTGACACAAACTTCCTAGCAAGCAACATCAAGCAATATCACCTGAAACATATGTAAAAAGTAAAGTCAGCAAAGAAATTGCTGGCGAGTACATAGGTTTTGTGGGAGTATTGGATTCATGGCTCGTTTATATGTTGCAGTACCTCGTTAGACTACAAGAGTCAAAAATACAAACCTCGTTTTGAAAAGTGTATTGCAACATAATTAACCAACTCAAATCAAATTGGTTATAGTTTATAAAATCTCGTAGCCATGAGTCTTGACCCAAAAACATTTGTTTTAGTAAAATAATTTGGAAACATCTCGTAAAAGCTCGTTAATAAAACTCGTATGGTTTATATCGTTTCGAAAACCTCGTTGTGTGATATCGTTTCAAATCGTTTTCCCAAGTGAACTAAATAATGACACGCAATGTAATATGATAGAATCACTTATATATAAGAAGTACCAGCGGCGTATCTACCATGATTCTAGCATACTACACTCGTTCCATTATCTAATCACTACCCAAAGCCAATCGTTTAATTCGTTTATCTCGTTTCAAATCGTGTATCTCGTTTCAAATCGTTTAACTCGACCCAAAATCGTATTCGTTTTAATAGTGAAAAATACTTTTGGTCGTCTCGTTAACAACATTCAAACCTTCGTGACTCGTTTAACTCGTTTCTCGTTTCGTATTAACAAACCACCAAAGGGTAAGTTGACAATCATCAGGTTCGGTCGTTACCTACATAACCCCCACACATAACCATGGGTGTAGTCTGATAACGGGATTTGTCAGATCCTATGGTACCATAACCTAATACTGGTCGGCTTGATCAGAGCTAATGAATGTCATTCGTTATGTAATTACAACCAACAAGTCTTGTTCACCTTATTGAAATCGTTATTAGTTTTGTATAAACCATCTTAATCGTTTTTGAAATCATCGTTTAAACCTTGAAAATCGTTTTGTACATATGATTCACCCCAAAACAATTGAAAACAGTAAAATAGGGGAACTATGTACTCACTTGAGATTGTAGGGTATCCTTGATTTTGTGAACTATCGATGCACGGGCAATCAAGGAATCAAGTGGTACCTAGTATCGGATTTGCTAGATAAATAAATCGACACCTAAATCGGGAGATAGGATAGAATGAGGTTCTATAAATCAAATGAGTAATTAAACTCATGTGGTATGATTTAATAGTCCCATCATTCTGATTGAAAGGCTTACCTAAGTGCTTTTGACCCGTTTCGACACATTATGGTAACATAAGCTACTATAAGGCGTCGTTAGAGTATAACTATGTTCGGACGGTAATCTATGTGCTATGCCAAGTCTTATATGCCCAATTATCCCTAAACATGTTACTAAATCAGATTACAAGTCAAAAATATGTTCACATAGTCAAATTACGGATTTTAGCTTCAAAAGGGCATTTTGGTCATTTCCTATGGGCATACAAGCTAACTAGCAAATGACTAACCGATCCTACGTGATCATAAGGTATAACCTCAGTGGTTATTCCCTATGCAATTATGATCACTAACTAAGCTTGGTCGGATCCAAAGATCGACCAAATGGGTCGGGTTCGGAAGTATAAGCGGTTGTTTAGACCGCTTATCTTACGACCCTAAACAAGCACAAACTAATAGTGTCGAGTTAGACATGTCAAAACATGTCTAACCTACTGATTTGGTATCAAAACAAAGTGTTTTGATACCCTAAAGTAGTTCCGTTGCAAAATGCGTGCTAAAACGCATTTTGACCGAAACTTTGACTCGACACTACTACTAGATAACGTGGTAATCAGCGGTTATAATCGCGAAGGATTATAACTATCGTGATTACAATCACGTGTCAAAGTTCAATTGAACTTTGACTTGACCAATTGATGGTCAAAACCGAAAGTCAAACTGTTGGCCAAACGTTTGACTTTCTGCACTACATAAGGAAAAAGGAAATAAAAAGAATGAAAGAAGCTCACTTAAGGTCCTTGCTATCTTTTCTACAAGAAGACAAAGTCCCAAATGCTTGAGAGAGAGCTCCAAAGCAGATGTGAAGAGAGGAATGAGTGAATGAGCAAAGAAATGAGTTGATGGAGCATGGTATTTATAGTTGGACATGAAGAACAAGATCACTCCAAGTGTTTTTCTTAGTCATTAAGCATGAAATCACAACCATACATTTGTTAGGAGCAGGTGCAAAGCCTTGGAGAGGTGGTAACTTGGTTACCACACAAAGAAATTGCAAGATTGGCCCCTGAATTTACAAACTGTTGCTGAAAACAGACTTTCTGCCCAGATGTGATCGTCGCGTAGCGCGACGGCATAGGCAGTAGATGCTCGCGCTACGCTACCATGTATCAGGTTCAGCAAAGTTTCAAAAATGGCAGAAATGGTCCCTGCACGTGTTTAAAGCCTTTTTCGATGCGTTTAAACCCCGTTAACCTTATTTCAAGGCTCTAAAATGAAGTTAAAGTATAGGGGACTCAAAACATGCTCAAAAACATCTCGGATGTCGGTTCGTTTGATCGTAAAATTGCGTTGTTCGGTTAATTACGACGGAAGTCGTAACGAACGCAAAACCGATCCAAATTAAGCGACGAATGGAATTTTTGCATGGCGATCACTAAAATAAAAATATTTTAGTGTGTACAAAAATTTTGGATGTCCAGATGTGTCCAGAACGTAAGATACGCGCGAAAATGCAAACTTACGTCGTTTTTGACACTTTTAGTCCCTGAAAGATCATATAAGCATGTTTTCGCACACCGTACCACTCAAAGCTTGTTTCTAAGCTATGATTAGGTTATATATGGTATGTTTAACTTATGATCAAATTCCGGACTGTTCGACACCATACGAATCGGTATAGTTTCGCAGTTTGACACAAATAGTCCCTGCGATCGAATAAACTTGATTTCGGCATACCAAACCATCCAAAACTTATTTCTAAGTTATGTAAAGGTTATTTAAGGTATGTTAAGCCTATGTCACTATTCCGGAGTGTTTGTTGCATTAAACTGGTTATATTTACGCATCAGATCGCGTATAACCTTCCAGAAAGCGATTTCGAGCTTGAAATCGAACGAGAATTGATATGTGCAAACGATACACATATTTATAAAATTTTCCAAGTATGAAATACAATATTTCATTGTTTTGGTATTTGTTCGATGGTCTTGGAGGCACAGATGTCACAAACATGTCCCATACCATGTCATAAAAGATAGTACAATTATTGCAAACAAAATCTAGGCAAATAGTTCTGTTCCAACAACTCAGATTCCATTTGTATAGACAATTATTTGTTGGCCTCTAGGACCTTATTCTAGCCTTGCTTTCCTAGCAGATAAGCATCCTAAACACCTGTCACATACGTTAAAATAAAGTCAATACACATAGTGTAAAGGCGAGTATACAAGTTTTATAATAGCATATAGAGTTCGAAACAGTTTACGCATAACCAGCACGTACACATAGGAAAACGAAGCATGTTAGTTATCGACATGAACCTATCGATACCAATGATTGCAGGTTGACTGCCCAAGGCAGTTCGCAATACATGATCACCACTGTAATCCATGCAAGTAATTGTCCTTAACAACCCCCGTGTGAACGGGTGCTAAGTCCAAACTATAGTACTATCGTCGTTAAGGCAGGTAGACAGCATTCCATGTGTAAGCATAACAAACAAGCATTCATTAAGTCATGTATAACATGCGATATCAGTTAGCGTTTAAAGTATTGCATAGTGTGTTCGTTTGTGATTTTGAATAAGTAACGTATGTAACACCCAAAAGTGCGAAAGCAAAAAGGGATCGAGTATACTCACAGCGGTTGATGGATTGAAGGGAGTGCTTGAGAGTAGGGTTAGCCTGAATAGTTTGATAGCATAATGATAAGTAACGCGTAAAACGAGAACAAGTGTGGGTGGGTCGAACAGCTGGTCGATCGGATGGTAGTCCGATCGGACAGCTGATCGTGCACTTGATAGTCCGTTCGGACGGCTGTCCGCTCAGATGGTCGTTTGAGTGGATGGTTTCTTCCTTTGGGAAGGATGTGTTTGTGTATGATGGTTTGACTTTCAGGTTGGTCGATCGGACGGTCGTTCGATCGGTCGGCAACCCGTTCGGTTAGGCACTTCAGCAAGAAGATGTTCTCAGCAGGTTGTCACTCGATCGGACAGCAGTCCGGTCGGGTGGCATCCTTAGTGCATTGAACATGTTTGAAAATTCCATTAAGTGTTAAAGTCCAAGTATCTCACGATCCGAAGGGCAATCCGGTCGGATGGTAGTCCGATCGGAAAGCAATTCATTCAATACTAAAACTTCAGATAAAGTTGGTTAAGTGTGGGACCCAAGGTGTAAGCCGTTCGGCTGACCGGTCGTTCGCGTGACTGTCCGTTCGGATAGCAGTCCGATCGAACGGCACCTCGTCCTGGTCGTCTTGGTCGTCTCACACTTGGTTGTTTTGATTGTCTGTCGTTTTATCGAGGCATTTTGATATCGAGTCAAACAACAGGAACTTCGTCAATACTTGGTTCTCCTGATCGGACAGGAATCACCCAAATCCGATTAGTGAACTGTTCGAGACGGGGTTCACGTTTGACCCGGAATCGGTAAACCTCGTGGATAGAATCCAGATCTTGAGCCAACACGACCACAGACCAAGTAGTAAGTCGGCACAAGTTCTGAGTCTATCGGTTTTGAGTGCATTGAGTGTAAAAGAGTTGAAAGAAAGTTAGAAAACCGTCTTTCAATCCCTTTTCCTTGTGAATATGTTTAGATCGATAAAAGATCCTTGTTAGTTTATGTGGAAGTCGGTTAGATCTAAGTTGATCTTGGTGGATTGAGGCCAAAACATGAAGTTCTTCAAGAACACATGATGACGTTGATGCGGGTTGGTGTGTATATGGAATTAAGTATATTTTAAGCCCTTTTTACACGTTAGTCAAGTTTTAAATTTATAAAATACAATATTTTACTAACACCAAACACACATATGGGCAAGTGCACCCATCGTGAGCGTAGTATAGTGTTGGCGAGATACCGAGGTCGTCCAAGGACACAAGAGCTTTTAGTACCGGTTTATCCTCAACGTCTAATCAAATCAAAAATTTTGAAAAAGGTTTTAAACTAGAAAAATAAAAACTAACTAAAATGCTGAAAAATAAAATAAAAATAAAAACAGATAGACAAGATGAATCACTTGGCTCCGACTCGTGTATAGTGTAACCTTTGATTATTTCCGCACTTTTGCACCTTTTAAGAGATTATCTTAGTTATTGTAGTAGACCCTTCTTTTAAAGGTGACGTTACCCTCAACCCAATAGTTTGAGTCAGCAAGGATACAATCCTAAAGGGTCAGATTATTGAAAGATAATTAATTAAGTTATTAATGCATATTGTGGTAGGCCCCTCTTTTGAAGGTGACGTTACCCTCGGCTAAGTAGTCTGAGTCAGCAGGGATACCGTCCTAAGTAGCCGGGTTAAAATATTAATAGTAGTTTAACTTATGAGGGGATCAAAGAGTATGGACCCCCGCCATCCAATACCGGTGGGTATTGAAGGAGGTCCTACTAAATTTGACCCAGGTCCTTTGTAGGATCTATACACTGAACAATGGCAAGACTCTTACCAAACCGTTCCCTTAACCCCCGACCAGGTAGCCAACATACCTCCATATAGACCGTGGAGATATGAATGGTGAAAATCTTTTATTTTATATAGACAGTAAAATAATGCCAAGACACCACGGACAAACGACAAGGAAGAATCACCTTCAACATAAGAAACTAGTTATTAAAGTCATTAATACATAACCAAGTAAAAAGTGTGAAAAGATTAAAAATAAAAAGTATTACACTAGACACTTGTCTTCACCAAGTGATGTAAGAGACTTAGGAAAACATGGCCTTTGATTGTCAAGAACTCTTACAATCAATCTTGGATTCCGAGACAACTCACACACTCTATGATGGACAATGGATGATGGTGGTGGATGATGGTGTTGTGATAGTGGTGGGTGGTGGGTGAAGTGTGAGAGAGGTGGTGTGCCAAGGGATGAGTTGCAAGTGATCCAAGCACTCCTATTTATAGGCCGAACAGAAGCTCGGGCACGGCCCCGTGTCCATCCTTCTCTCTTTCTTCATTAATTGCAGTTTGTCTGCATTAGTTGACCACGCCCCCGTGTCCACTGAGCACGACCCCGTGTGCAGAAGCGTATCTGTACTATCAAGATTTTCCTGGATTCCGCGAATCTTATAGTTGACCACGGCCCCGTGTCCACTGAGCACGGCTCCGTGGTGGGCGATGGAAGCTTCTACAACTTTGTCTTTTCGGCTGACACTTGGGCACGCCCCCGTGCTCACTGAGCACGGGGCGTGTTCAGCCTTCTGTCTTCTTGATTTTGCTTGGGAAGATGCTGACGGGGGGTCGGGCATGCCACGTTTGTTCCTTTTCTTGTATTTATGTTAGATTTAGTTGCCTTTTTGCTTCTTTTGTTCATTTGAGCTCATTTAATCCTGAAAATACAAAAGGAAGACAAAAACACACTTTTTCTAACATTAGTACTAAAAAAGGGTTAGTTTTACGCCACAATTGATGTAATTTATATGTTGCATTTTGTGCACATCAACGTCATCCTAGAACACCTTGAATCTTGGTGATTTCACGGTTAAAAGTTAAGATTTAAAAGATAGAAAGGTGTAGGAGTGCGTGTAGATCAAGAAATTACAAGATTTAGGTCGAGATCTTACCGGAATCGAGAGAAATCTGAGAAAAGGTGAGGATAGCGTGCTGTTCGGTCAGAGAGTTTCCAAAAGTAGAAAGAATGAAAGTGACATGGGTATTTATAGAGTTCCAAAAGAGGAAAGGGCTGGCCGATCGGCCAGGCAGCTCGATCGGACAGCTTGTCCGATCGGACGGCAATCCGGGCGGACGGCTGGTCGATCGGCTGGTTGCCTGATCGATCGGTCGACTGGTTCGAGTGTTCGGTGCGACGAGCTTTGCTGTTTCGATTTCGATTGCGAGCGATGCGATGCGACGGAGTTTCCTAGTCAAATTACTTTTAATCCCAACTACTCATATCTCGCGCTATCTCTTCTCCATTAATTATCATACTATATCAACATACAATTATCCTTATTTCGTATTCATTTAGCGATTGAGATTCGATTGCGATTGAGTTTGATTGCGATTCGATTGATTACCACACATAACATAAATAAACATGCACAAGTAACACATAAGGCACACACACACGTATAACAATCACCAAATTGCGAATTTCGAGTTGTGAGCGCGATGTTGATTAGATTAGTTCGATTAGCGTTTAGTTGACTTTATCGCATTGATACTTCCTATTGTTCACAGTCGTAAAGCGATTCGTAGTGATAAATATTCATCGATTACTGCGATTATAATTAATTACTCCACATAATACAACTAACGTAAAACACAAAATAGACTAACTACAAGTCAAAGAAGTCAAAACAGGGATTGAGCAAGGAGAGACAGATTGCAATTAGCAATCTTTTCTTCCTTTGACTTCAATCTTGACTTTGACTTTGACTTTCGAAACACGGGGTGTTACAAAAATGCCTATGGTTTGGATGCTTCCTATGTCGTGTCACATGTTAATGGCCTTGCAAACCATTAGCGATCTTGATTTCCTTATATTTTCAGAAATACTTGTTTCATACAAATTACATACCATGTTTTCATTTAAAGTATGCAAACGTTCAATACAAAAACTGCATGAATTCACACCAACATTTTGTTGACGATTTTCCAAAAACTCACATGTATTTCAGGTAACTAAAGTGGATGTGCGCGCGGTTTTACTCTTGCTCTTGGATGTTGTTTATGTTGTTAGCTATGTGTGTCAAGACTCCTATGCCGTTTTGCTGGGTTTGGTTGTTATGACCCACTCTGTGTGGTGATATAAGGACCAAAACCTTTATGTTTGTCTTTGAATAATGTTGTAAACTTTTCAGACAATGTTTTATTCTGTGATGTAAACTCTAAACTTAACCTATGTTTTTAATTACATAATGTCATTGGCATTTGGAGTTATTTTTACAAGCATGTAGTATGTTTACCAGTCGTATGCAATGAGAACCTTTCAAGATCACACCTCGTGCTTCCGCCTTAGAAAGGGGTGTGACATTTTATACTTTGGTTGAACCCTTTCTTCCATGCCTATGATCATCAAGAAGAAAGCTCACATGATGGCATATCACTGTCATCAGTCTCTTTTTCTTGAATATTTGTCCATCTCATCCAGCAAAATATTATTGAGTTATCCCCCTCAGAAAAAGGATCCATTTCAGTGAAAGCTTTGACATCTGTGGCATTTTAAAGGGAGTGGTTTCTAGAGGATATGGCGTTTTTGTGTTTTTCTGGGTGTGATTAATTTCATTGTGTATAGACCCCTCTCTTATAGGAGTTTTTTGGCGCGTAGTTTAGGCGGGACTTTTTATTGTAACAAATGAAGTAATAAAGTAACTGCCTTTTCAGTTACTGTATTTTTGTATTTACTGTGTTGATCAGCTTTTATCAGTTTTATAGGTTATAGACGTCCCATCTTCTAAGTTTGGCGTTTTTTTAAATGGCCTCATGCAGACCAACATGACAAAATACAATCGGAGTAAATAAAATATTAAGCAAGAAAAATATTTTTTGTTATTTTTGGCGTTTTGTTAGGGTTAACCATTTTTAGTATTATTTTGGCGTTTTGCTAATAAAGATAGAAATATATCATTTAATTATCTTTAAAAAAATAAAGAAGATTACATAGAATAAAAAAAAAGAGGAAAAAAAATAAAAATCCTTCATCAGAAGGTACTTTATCTGAATAGTATCCATCACTTGTGTCATCTTCTTCCTCCTCGGAGTCTTCATCTTGATCTTCATCCATGTCATCACATTCACCTTCATCAGCTTCTTGTTCCTGAAGATTCTGAAGCCTCCACCTGAACATGTCTTGCATTAACTCCAATTTTGAGTCTATTTCTGTGTTGGTACAAGTGGCATTATGCAATTCTTCCCTGAAACCCAGTCGTTGCTTTGTCATGATGGTCTCTAGCCAGTAGACTTCCTACTTGTGACACCCCGTTGAAACACGCTAGCTTGACAGTGGCTGCTTCAACTTTCGGGACGAAAGTTCTTAAAACTTGGGGATAATGTGACACTCGAGGTTTTTCCGAACGATCACCTTGTAATATTTTGTGTGTATATAAATATTATTAAATGGAAACGTGATTTTTACATGATATGTGTGATATGTATGTTATATATATATATATATGTATGTGAGTCGAGACCATGACTCGCAACCGGGCGGTTGCGAGTGGGCCTCTTGGTTTCGAGTGGCCCTTGGGCCGTAACCGGTTTGGGCCGAAATCCCAAGCCCAACCCGAAAACACCCCTTGTATATATCCAACCTTTCCCTCATTTCTTTCATTTTTGCACTACACACAAACACATACACTTCTTATTCTCTCTCAACTAAGAAAACCCTCAAACAACATTACCATCTCCTCCAATTTTCGGTTCAAGCTCAAGGATCTCGGACAAGCTCTTCATCACTCGGACACTCCATCTTCTCTCATTCTCTTCTCTCTGTTTTCGGCTCCCCCTTTTCATAACCGGTTAGTGTTATCTTTTGTGTTTAAGATGTATGTATGTTGTATGAACTAAGAAATGCTTGGTTAGTAGTTTTTGTATGACTTTTAGGTTGATTTGTAAAAGTTTGACACTATGTGGTAACATGTTTAGAAATGGTAGTTTAGGAATGTTTATGCCAACCAAAACTATGTTCAAGATTATAAAATGAATGCTTCATTGTTCTTGCAAAATGATGTTGTTAAATATGAGATTTCGGATATATAATGTATGATTTCTTATTTTGCATCATGATCTTGTTGTAAATATGCGATTTTTGGTTCATAAATATATGATTTTGTTAAGGAGAAAACCCTAGAAACTATGAACATTTGATGAACTAGTTGAAGATGGTTTGAAGATTTAAAATGGCAATGTTTGATCCATATTTTAGTAATGGTCAGATTAGGAAAAGTGTTTGTAGAAACCTTATTGGCTGTTTCCAAATCTGGGTCTGATTTCATATGTACAATTTGGACTGATGGTTCTGCATCATCACGTGTGCATAAAAATGACAGTTTCCGACTCGCAACCACAGCATTCCGACTCGAAACCACACCGTTGCGACTCGCAACCAAAGCATGACAAGTCGAAACCACGTGATTACGACTCGAGACTACGGCGGTTGCGACTCGCAACCAACACGTGACAACTCGAGACCACGGTTGCGACTCGCAACCATAACGTGACAAGCCGCAACCACCTGGTTGCGACTCGAGACCAGCTGGTTGCGACTGGGCTGTCCACTTTGGTTATTGGGCCATTATGTGTTATGGACTATGTGTTGCTGTGTTCTGTGTTACTGTTAGGGCCGGCCCAATAACCCCATGACTATTTACTTGTATGTATGCCAGTATGTGTTTTACGTGAATGCTTGTACACCGAACCTGACCTATACCGGTAACCATGTTAGGACGTGGTGACCAACGTGATTGACAAGTAACCTAAACCTACCGAGCAACCCAAGGTGAGTTCACAACTTAAAAGCATGCGTCCCGGTGGTTTGGGACACGAGACTAACAACCCTATCCCCTGGTAAAAGGGGATACCATTTACATACCTTCCCTAGTTATTGGGAACAAAACTTACTTTTCCTTCCCTGGTATTGGGAAACCTTTTGGTTAATTACTGTTTATACGGATTGCAACTAACGGCACTAAACGAAACTCTATCACTCAAGTCCCTACTACAAATACCGATTAGTCGCCGGGTTCAGGCGAACGGGTTATTAGTTGATAGCGCTATTTAGGTGTTTACCAGCCTCACACCGTGCCCTGGTTTGGGATCGGTCGTGAACTAATGTACTCAGAAATCCGTCAATGATGATAGAACATTGACATCGGGGCATCCTGCGGATACGCAACGGTTACCTAGTGTTCGGTATTGGAAAAACAGTTTAGTCGCTAACTTTTGGGGTAGCTCCCCAGGGCATGTATAAACGGATAAATTAACCGGTGAAACAAGTTTTTGGTAATTAAAACTGGACAACTAGTGAACTCACTCAGCATTATTGTTGACCCCTTACTGCATGCTTCGCAGGTAACCAGTGACGATGGAGCTTGCAGCTTGGGAACGTGTAGTGTCTGTTCACCCTTGTGTTGGGTGTTACCTTATTTTGAAATCATGAACTTTGTTTCAAACTACCTTACTTATGCTTCCGCTACTTATTACTGTTTTGAACTTAAAACTTTAAACTCTGAACTTAATATTTGCTAAGCTTATGAATAGTAAGTATTACTTTTGTTATCAACTTAAGTATTCGGTATAATTGGTGGCTGGATCCTGGTCAGTCACGCCCTCGAAGCGGGTGTTATCCGCAGGTGGATTTTGGGGGTGTGACAGATTGGTATCAGAGCCATTGGTTATAGTGAACTTGGTTTTAAAAAAAAAGGGAAAATCTTTTTGGAGAAAACCAGACTATAACCCGTGACTCGCAACGACACTACACTCCAAGTGCAAGACTCGACACATTTGACCTCATAGCTCGGACCAATGTTTACTTGTTTGCTTTATGTTTCCTGATTTGCTATACGTACTAGTATGCCTAAATCAGATAGATACACCTCTCTCTTCTATCTCATTCTCGTTACATTACGACATCACACTCATACTGTGTTTTCTGGTTATGAAGACAATGAGTGGACGCGGAAGGGGAAACATTAACATGACGCAGGCTCAGTTCACTAACCTGCTCAACACAGTGGCTGCGGCTTTTGCAGCTCACCCTATAGGTAAGCTCGTTGTTTTAGGATGTTTAGATCCTACCGCCACATCGACTTTTCGCCTCTAAACCTATACGCTTCGCTTCTCACGAACAGGTCAGCATGCACCTGCGCAACCACCAGTGTGTACTTTCAAAACTTTCATGGATTGCAAGCCTCTCCCTTTCAACGGCACTGAGGGTGCCATAGGTCTTCTGCACTGGATTGAGAAAATTGAAGCTGTCTTTGCTGTTTGCGAGTGTCCCCCTGCAAATTGGGTGAAATTTGCTACTGCTACGCTTGAAGGAAGCGCGCTTTCTTGGTGGAAGGCGCAGATTCAGATGTTTGGTTTGGAAACTGCAAATGCTACTGCGTGGGAGGATTTCAAGGATATGATTAAGGATGAATACTGTCACCGGGATGACATCCACAAGCTCGAGAATGAGTACTATGAGCTCAAGATGGTTGGGTCGGAAATTGAAACTTACACCAAGCTGTCTAATGACTATGCTGCTCTTTGCCCAAACATGTCTCGACCAATGTACCGAAGGATCGAACTGTACATCAAGGGTTTGGCTCCAGAAATTCGAAGCCATGTCACTTCAGCCAACCACACTACCATTCAGCCGATCGTTCGACTTGCTCACAAACTCACTGATCAGGCCGTAGAGGAGGGCAGGTTGCCCAAAAGGATCAGTGCCACTGTCGGAACTTCTAGTGACAGCAAGCGTAAGTGGGAAGGAAGTCAAAGCAAGGATGCTAACCCCACTCAGGCCCCAGCACAGCAAAGGAAGACTGAAAACAACAAAGGCACTCAGCAACAGGGTGGCTACCGGGGAAGCTACCCAAAGTGCAACAAGTGTAACAAGCACCACAATGGGGCATGTAACAAGGGCCAGTGTCAGCGATGCCACAAGATGGGGCACGAAGCCAAGGATTGTAGAAGCCAGTTCCCAGCAAGACAGAATCAGCAACAACCCCAACAGCAACAGCAGCAGGGAAACAACCGGGCATGTTTTAAGTGTGGAGCTGAGGGGCACTTTAAGAAGGATTGCCCTGAACTGAATCAGAATCGCAACAATAATCAGGGAGCTGGGAACAACAATCAGAACAACAACGCTGGGAATGGTGCTAGAGGAAGGGCATTCGTGATTGGAGCTGGTGAAGCAAGGAATGACCCCAATGTCGTGGCGGGTAAGTTCCTACTCGATGATCGTTATGTTTCTGTGTTATTTGATTCCGGTGCCGATGCTAGTTATGTATCCCTACGTATTAGTAAGAAGCTTAAGCGTCCGCTTTCGTTACTAAGTTCTCCTCATATCGTCGAGTTAGCTAATGGTAGAAACATCGAGGCCTCACATGTTGTCAAGGGCTGCAAACTAGAGTTGTCTGGTCAGACATTTAGTATCGACCTTTTCCCTGTTACTCTTGGAAGCTTCGACGTCGTTATTGGTATGGATTGGTTATCCAAACATCGCGCTGAGATCCTTTGCCAAGAGAAAGCAGTTCGTATTCCTCGCCGTTCTGGCAAACCCCTCATTGTACAAGGTGGCAAAAGTGGAGAGATCTCCGGCGTTATCTCGTTCTTGAAAGCCCAGAAGTGTTTACGAAAAGGGCACACCGCTATCTTGGCACTTGTCACCAACACGCAGGAAAAGGAAAAGAGGATTGAAGATTTTCCTGTGGTACGCGACTATCCCGAGGTATTCCCTGAGGAATTACCTGGACTCCCTCCCCATCGTCAGGTCGAATTCCAAATCGAGCTAGCTCCCGGAGCAGCGCCTATAGCTCGTGCACCTTATCGACTAGCCCCCGCAGAATTGAAGGAACTCTCTACTCAACTACAGGAACTTTTGGATAAAGGGTTTATTCGCCCTAGTTCGTCACCCTGGGGAGCACCGGTACTCTTTGTTAAGAAGAAGGATGGCACATTCCGAATGTGCATTGACTATCGTGAGTTGAACAAGGTCACCATCAAGAATCGTTACCCTCTCCCTCGAATCGACGACCTATTCGATCAGTTGCAAGGATCGAGCTACTATTCTAAGATTGACCTGCGATCAGGCTACCATCAGTTAAGGGTCCGCAATGAAGATATTTCCAAGACTGCATTCAGAACTCGTTATGGTCATTATGAATTCCTCGTTATGCCTTTCGGAATGACCAACGCACCTGCAGTGTTCATGGATCTCATGAACCGGGTATGCAAACCCTACCTCGACAAGTTCGTGATCGTGTTTATAGACGACATCTTGATCTACTCGAAAAGTCAGGAAGAGCATGAACAGCACCTACGCCTTATCCTCGAACTCCTCCGCAATGAGCAACTGTATGCCAAGTTCTCGAAATGCGACTTCTGGCTTCGAGAAGTCCATTTCCTTGGGCACGTGGTTAACAAGGATGGAATCCACGTCGACCCGGCTAAGATCGACTCTATAAAGAACTGGCCTACCCCTAAGACTCCGACTGAAGTCCGCCAATTCTTAGGACTAGCAGGATACTATCGAAGATTTATCATGGGATTTTCAAAGATCGCTCAGCCTCTCACGGCGCTCACTCAGAAAGGCATCACCTACAAGTGGAGTGAAGCACAGGAATCTGCTTTTCAGAGGCTTAAGGATAACCTCTGCAGTGCTCCTATTCTCTCGTTACCTGAAGGGACGGACGACTTTGTGGTGTACTGCGATGCGTCTATTCATGGACTCGGTTGCGTGTTGATGCAACGCGACAAAGTTATTGCCTATGCCTCCCGACAACTCAAGACACACGAAAGGAACTACACAACACACGACTTGGAACTAGGAGCGGTGATATTTGCGCTTAAGATATGGAGACATTACCTGTACGGTACCAAGTGCACCATTTACACCGATCACAGGAGTCTCGAGCATATCTTCAAACAGAAGGAATTAAACATGCGGCAGCGTCGATGGGTTGAACTTCTGAATGATTACGAATGCGCCATCAAGTACCATCCGGGCAAGGCCAATGTTGTGGCAGACGCCCTCAGCCGAAAAGATACTATACCAAAGCGCGTGCGAGCATTACAACTTACCATCCAGTCTAGTCTTCCTACCCAGATCCGAAATGCTCAGATTGAAGCTCTGAAACCGGAAAACATCAGGGCTGAGTCCCTGCGAGGATCGAGGCAGCAACTAGAACAGAAAGAAGACGGCGCCTACTATGTGGAAGGGCGCATTTGGGTCCCACTTTACGGAGATCTACGAGAGCTTGTGATGGACGAAGCCCATAAGTCCCGTTATTCAGTACATCCTGGTGCAGATAAGATGTACCACGACTTAAAGACCACTTACTGGTGGCCTGGCATGAAAGCCCACATAGCAGCCTATGTTGGCAAATGTTTGACCTGCGCGAGAGTCAAGATCGAGTATCAGAAACCAGCAGGCTTACTCCAGCAACCGGAAATCCCGGAGTGGAAATGGGAGCAAATTTCCATGGATTTTGTCACAGGATTACCTAGATCGCAACACGGGAATGATACTATTTGGGTGATAGTAGATCGATTGACTAAGTCTGCACACTTTCTGGCCATTAAGGAAACAGACAAGTTTTCTACCTTAGCAGAAATCTATTTAAAGGAAGTAGTCTCCAGGCACGGGGTGCCAACTTCTATTATTTCCGACCGAGACGCTCGTTTTACTTCGGAATTGTGGCAAGCTATGCACAAATGCTTTGGCTCACGTTTGGACATGAGCACCGCTTACCACCCGCAAACGGATGGGCAGTCTGAACGCACCATCCAAACCCTGGAAGACATGCTTAGAGCATGTGTGATCGATTTTGGCAAGAACTGGGAGAAGCATCTACCGCTGGTGGAATTCTCCTACAACAACAGCTATCACACTAGCATTCAGGCGGCACCTTTTGAGGCATTGTACGGTCGTAAATGCCGATCACCACTCTGCTGGGCGGAAGTCGGCGATAGTCAACTCACAGGCCCAGAACTGGTAGTGGACACAACGGAAAAGATTTCCCAGATCAGGCAACGCATGGCGGCAGCTCGTGACCGTCAGAAAAGCTACGCTGACAAGCGTAGGAAACCGTTAGAATTCCAGGTCGGGGACCGGGTTCTACTTAAAGTCTCACCCTGGAAGGGTGTGGTTCGTTTTGGTAAACGAGGCAAGCTGAATCCACGGTATGTTGGACCATTCGAAATTACCGAGAAAATCGGTAAGGTAGCTTATAGATTGAACCTGCCTGCAGAGCTGAGTGCAGTGCACAACGTTTTTCACGTATCTAACCTGAAGAAGTGTTTGTCGGATGAAACACTTGTAATTCCTTTTAATGAACTGACGATTGATGAACAGCTACACTTTACTGAGGAACCGATTGAGATCACGGATCGAGAGATCAAAACCCTCAAACGTAGCCAGATACCCCTTGTGCGAGTTCGTTGGAACTCACGACGCGGCCCAGAGTTTACCTGGGAGCGGGAGGACCAGATAAAGTCCAGGTATCCCCAGTTATTCCCAAACGAAAACCCCAGCACTGAAGCTACAACCGAATTTCGGGACGAAATTCCAAACTAACGGGGGGATGATGTGACACCCCGTTGAAACACGCTAGCTTGGCAGTGGCTGCTTCAACTTTCGGGACGAAAGTTCTTAAAACTTGGGGATAATGTGACACTCGAGGTTTTTCCGAACGATCACCTTGTAATATTTTGTGTGTATATAAATATTATTAAATGGAAACGTGATTTTTACATGATATGTGTGATATGTATGTTATATATATATATATATGTATGTGAGTCGAGACCATGACTCGCAACCGGGCGGTTGCGAGTGGGCCTCTTGGTTTCGAGTGGCCCTTGGGCCGTAACCGGTTTGGGCCGAAATCCCAAGCCCAACCCGAAAACACCCCTTGTATATATCCAACCTTTCCCTCATTTCTTTCATTTTTGCACTACACACAAACACATACACTTCTTATTCTCTCTCAACTAAGAAAACCCTCAAACAACATTACCATCTCCTCCGATTTTCGGTTCAAGCTCAAGGATCTCGGACAAGCTCTTCATCACTCGGACACTCCATCTTCTCTCATTCTCTTCTCTCTGTTTTCGGCTCCCCCTTTTCATAACCGGTTAGTGTTATCTTTTGTGTTTAAGATGTATGTATGTTGTATGAACTAAGAAATGCTTGGTTAGTAGTTTTTGTATGACTTTTAGGTTGATTTGTAAAAGTTTGACACTATGTGGTAACATGTTTAGAAATGGTAGTTTAGGAATGTTTATGCCAACCAAAACTATGTTCAAGATTATAAAATGAATGCTTCATTGTTCTTGCAAAATGATGTTGTTAAATATGAGATTTCGGATATATAATGTATGATTTCTTATTTTGCATCATGATCTTGTTGTAAATATGCGATTTTTGGTTCATAAATATATGATTTTGTTAAGGAGAAAACCCTAGAAACTATGAACATTTGATGAACTAGTTGAAGATGGTTTGAAGATTTAAAATGGCAATGTTTGATCCATATTTTAGTAATGGTCAGATTAGGAAAAGTGTTTGTAGAAACCTTATTGGCTGTTTCCAAATCTGGGTCTGATTTCATATGTACAATTTGGACTGATGGTTCTGCATCATCACGTGTGCATAAAAATGACAGTTTCCGACTCGCAACCACAGCATTCCGACTCGAAACCACACCGTTGCGACTCGCAACCAAAGCATGACAAGTCGAAACCACGTGATTACGACTCGAGACTACGGCGGTTGCGACTCGCAACCAACACGTGACAACTCGAGACCACGGTTGCGA
Source organism: Helianthus annuus (assembly GCF_002127325.2). NCBI lineage: Eukaryota > Viridiplantae > Streptophyta > Magnoliopsida > Asterales > Asteraceae > Helianthus > Helianthus annuus. The sequence goes on along the minus strand of NC_035439.2, from coordinate 46,392,448 downwards.
CTCGCAACCATAACGTGACAAGCCGCAACCACCTGGTTGCGACTCGAGACCAGCTGGTTGCGACTGGGCTGTCCACTTTGGTTATTGGGCCATTATGTGTTATGGACTATGTGTTGCTGTGTTCTGTGTTACTGTTAGGGCCGGCCCAATAACCCCATGACTATTTACTTGTATGTATGCCAGTATGTGTTTTACGTGAATGCTTGTACACCGAACCTGACCTATACCGGTAACCATGTTAGGACGTGGTGACCAACGTGATTGACAAGTAACCTAAACCTACCGAGCAACCCAAGGTGAGTTCACAACTTAAAAGCATGCGTCCCGGTGGTTTGGGACACGAGACTAACAACCCTATCCCCTGGTAAAAGGGGATACCATTTACATACCTTCCCTAGTTATTGGGAACAAAACTTACTTTTCCTTCCCTGGTATTGGGAAACCTTTTGGTTAATTACTGTTTATACGGATTGCAACTAACGGCACTAAACGAAACTCTATCACTCAAGTCCCTACTACAAATACCGATTAGTCGCCGGGTTCAGGCGAACGGGTTATTAGTTGATAGCGCTATTTAGGTGTTTACCAGCCTCACACCGTGCCCTGGTTTGGGATCGGTCGTGAACTAATGTACTCAGAAATCCGTCAATGATGATAGAACATTGACATCGGGGCATCCTGCGGATACGCAACGGTTACCTAGTGTTCGGTATTGGAAAAACAGTTTAGTCGCTAACTTTTGGGGTAGCTCCCCAGGGCATGTATAAACGGATAAATTAACCGGTGAAACAAGTTTTTGGTAATTAAAACTGGACAACTAGTGAACTCACTCAGCATTATTGTTGACCCCTTACTGCATGCTTCGCAGGTAACCAGTGACGATGGAGCTTGCAGCTTGGGAACGTGTAGTGTCTGTTCACCCTTGTGTTGGGTGTTACCTTATTTTGAAATCATGAACTTTGTTTCAAACTACCTTACTTATGCTTCCGCTACTTATTACTGTTTTGAACTTAAAACTTTAAACTCTGAACTTAATATTTGCTAAGCTTATGAATAGTAAGTATTACTTTTGTTATCAACTTAAGTATTCGGTATAATTGGTGGCTGGATCCTGGTCAGTCACGCCCTCGAAGCGGGTGTTATCCGCAGGTGGATTTTGGGGGTGTGACACTACTCTCCACAGTCGTATGTAACCGTCACCATGTCTGTTTCATCATCAAAACGCCATGATGTCATGACAGGGTCTGGCTTCACATCTCCTTTGATTGGTCCAAATTTGCTGGTTAATGCTTTCATAAGCATATGCATTTCATGCCATTCGTTGTCTAGAGCGATGCCAATGGATAAGATTTGCCTCTGTATCTCTTCTTCCATCTTCAAAATTGCCCTGACCGTCTTAACATACACCCTCATTCTGTTGTCAAACTGGAGGACGTATCGCCTGATTCCCAGAGTGTATCTCCAAGAAACGATTGTTACCATTTTTGGCGTTTTGTTTAAGTTGGCGTTTTTTGTTATCAAATTTTTTTTTTTTGCAGAAAATGGATAGATTGAAGTGATTATGGAAGTTGTGGTTTACGTTTGTTTATATAATGATGTTTTGGCGCGTAATTTAGGAGGGAATCTCTTCTAATAAATGTTAATAACTGAAATTCAGTTATTTATGTTGTTTCATCTTCCTGTAATATTCAACGCGTTTTATTTTTAATTTTTGGCGTTTTGTTTTTAATGGTGTTTTATTTTTTTGTATGGCGTTTTATCATTTATTGGCGTTTTGAATATGAGGGGTAAAAGACCCTTTTACCCTTAATGAAGCGCGTCCCATATAATAATGTTGATGTTATTTACGAAAACGCCACCGCGCAATCTAGTCCATGGATTGTTTTGATCTGACGATCCATAAGCATTCTCACCGTTCTCACACTTTTCACCGTTTTCTCTAAATCTTGACCCTATATACATACATATATATATATATATATAAACTCCACTTATATTACATCTTTAAACGAATAAACGGACGAGCGGACAAGTCGGACAACGGACGAAGCTATATAATTATATTCCTAAGAAATAAAATATATTTCGACCGACCAAATAAGACATATAAACTAATCTAGGGGAAGGTTCATTTGAGAAGAAATTTAATGTGAGAACAAAAAGAAGAAAGGGCATAATGGTAAAACATTACATAGTTTATAACTCCTCCCATTAATTATGTTATCTCTCATTAATAAAGCAAAGAAAAATTTAGCCTACACATTTCAAAATTTATGCTACATATATCTTACAGTTACCGAAATTTACCCTACGCATATCTAAATTTATCATACACATTTCAAAATTTATCCTGCACATATTAAAATTTATCCTACACATGTCAAAAATTGTCCTTCATCATAAATTATTTTTATCTTGAAAGAGTATATTTACAAGTGAGTTACAAAGTTTAATTAGTTAGCTAATTAATTACAATTATAAATTTACCTATATACCCTTTTTAATAATATTAAATGCACATATTAAATGAAGTAAAATGGAGCATTTCTATTGGTTTAAAACTTGTTCTTTTTATTCTTACAAAAATTTTCTTCTCATTTGAACTTTCCACTCGGTCAATAAAGGGATATATAACGGTCGACGACGACAAACGAGCGTATCGCCATCATGAGGAGCTACTACGACACTTGGGCGATCTTTCGACGCAAAAATATATACATATATATCAAACGACTACCACGACGCGCCTAAAAATAGTGTATTTTTAGACACTTAACGGACATATATATTTTACGATGACAAAAATCCAGAAAGTTAGGAGATATAAAAATCATTAAGTGGATTCATATAAATATATGAATATACTTAAACTCTATACTTAGTGAATTTTACAAAATGCAAGAACACTAATATATGGGCTCATAAAATCAAGTTGGGCAAGGTCCAATAACATTAATACATGGGCATGACCCAATAACATAAAAGACATGGGCAAAGGCCCAATAACATAAATACATGGGCAATGCCCAATGACATAAATACATGGGCAAAGGCCCAATAATAAAAATACATGGGCAAAGACCCAATAACATAAAAGACATAGTCTAGGTCCAATAACATAAATTCATGGGCAAAGGCCCAATAACATAAATACATGGGCAAGGCCTAATGATATAAACACATGGGCAAAGGCCCATGGACATAAATACATGGGCAGAGGCCCAATGACATAAATACATGGGCAGAGGTCCATTGACATAAATACATGGGCAGAGGCCCAATGACAAAAATACATGGGTAAAGGCCCAATAACATAAAGACATGGGCAAGGCCCGATAACATAAAAGACATGGGCAAGGCCCAATGACATAAAAGACATGGGAAGGACCCAATAACATAAAGACATGGGCACGGCCTAATAACATAAATGACATGTGCTAGGCCCAAGGACACGCGTGCAAGGCATGAGGACATGTGAAGGGCGAGGCCCGTTCATACACGATTCAATAAATATCAGGTGTATATATATATATATATATATATATAGAGAGAGAGAGAGAGAGAGAGAAACGGGATCAGGAGAAAACGCCCAAAAGTGTGAGAATGGTGAGAACGGATTCTCGCGTAACACGTGTCACACGACATAGTGAAGGGCGGAGGGGCTTTTTTGTCCTTTTATATTCTTTTTTTAAATGCGTGTCACATCACCTTTCCATTTTTGGTGTTTAGCAAATACGCGGCGTTTTTATTGTTTTTTAGATCAGGAGCATAGTAAATATTTTGGCGTTTTAACTAAGTATGGCTTTGATTGTTGTGCCACGTAGGATGCAAGCCTATAATGTAGAAAACATCAGTAATTTTCTTGATGTTTATTTTTTTTCTATCAAGTGTTGTGCCATGTAGGATGCAGGCCTATAATGTGACAGACAATTATGGCGTTTTGAAAAGATAAACAAATTCAATTTTCCATGTAGTGGCTTTTTAATATAATAAATGTTTAGCAATAATGTTACCATCTCTTCATTTTACTGTTTTGCAATTACTGTTTCGTTTAGTTTCATCTGTCAATTAGTGTTGCTTTTTCCAATACTACTTTGTTTGGCATTTTTTGGCGTTTTATATAGCAACAACGTGCTTTACTAGCATCCATTCTCACAGTTTTCATACTATCAGGCGTTTTGGTGTTTGTAGTTTTTGGCGTTTTATACTCAATTTTTTTATTAGTAGAGAATTAGATAATAAACAACAGAGAATTAGATAACAAACACTAGAAAATAGGGCTGTAAATGAACCGAATGAACACGAACAAGGCCATGTTCGTGTTTGGTCGTTAAGGAAATTAACATGTTCGCGAACTGTTCACGAACGCATACCAAACATAAGTTTATGTCCGTGTTCGTTTGTTAAGAAACTTCAGTTGTTCACGAACAATTTGTGAACACTGGTCTCGAACACAAACGAACGCTAGCAAATAAAAACAAACGCAAACGAACATTTAACTTGAAAATATAAAAAATAAAAACATCGTTATCCTTAAACATTGAATATAAGTAGTTAAATACAACCATCAAATGATAAATCAAAACACAAACAGTCTACTAGACCATCAAACGATGAATCAAGTTTAACTAATTAGACATAATTATCCCCAAAAAAATGTCTTAGAATGTCCAAATTTTAGCTACTTAGAAAAGATAGGGTTTCAAGTTTTCAATATGTTTAGATAAAAGGTTTATTATTTATTTTGGGTAAAGGGTTACCCCAGTGATTCTATTAAAACAACTGCAAATAAGTACAAGTAGTGAGGATGTGTTCCACACTAGTTCATATACAGGACATGCCCCATATATTTAAACACGAACGAACACGAACGTAAACGAACAGATTACCGAACGAACAGTTTATTATTTATTATTTTTTGATATAATCAAACAAACACGAACGAACGTAAACGAACAGATCACCGAACGTTCACGAACGTAGTCGAACAAACGAGACCTGTGTTTGTGTTTGTTCGCTAAGCTAACCGAACGAAAATTTTTGTTCGTGTTCATTCGTTAAGTTAATTGAACGAACATAAACGAACTTCCCGCCGAACGGTTCACGAACTGTTCGCTAAACGTTCGGTTCATTTACAGCCCTAATAGAAAATGAAAAAAAATTAAAAATTCTAATCTAATTTCTCATCCAAATCTTCACTGTCATCAGCCTCTTCTACTTTAACCTTTTTGGCGTTTTTGAACCGGTTTTGAATACCTTATCTAGATCCTTATTTTCCTACATAACGTCCGTCTTTAGAAGATGCTTATTTTTAGTGGCATCCTGTATTGTGGTTTGATATATACTTGTTTGGTGACATGTTGAAGATCAACGCCTGCTCGAATGTATTGATCCCTTCATGCCATCCATATATCCATCAAGAACAACGTGACATGATGACACATCAGTGTCATCAGTCTCTTTTTCATGAATATTTGTCCATCTCATTCAGCAAAAGCTTACAGAGATACCCACCCCAGAGAAGAATCCATTCAGTGAAACTTCATTCAGAACAATACTCAATATAGAAGAAACGAGGTTTCCCATCTGTGGCTTTTTTAACTATTTCTTTGGCATTTTAAAGTGAATGGTTTCTAGAAAACATGGTGTTGTTTTTTGGGTGTGATCAATTGATTGTGGAGAGACGTCTCTCTTATAGGATGTTTTTGGCGCGTAGTTCAGGCCGAATTTTATTTATAATAAATGATATTAATAAAGTAGCCGTCTTTTCAGTTACTGTGTGTATTTTTACTGTTTTTGTTCAGCTTTTTATGAGTTTTTAGGGTGATAGACGTGTCATCTTCCAAGTTTAGCGTTTTTAATGGCTTTAAGTAGTTTTTGGCGTTTTTTTTTTCATTTTTCGCTTTTAATAATACTTGTCCAAATTACTTTTATTATAGTTTGGGAGTTTTTGGCATTTTATTGCATTATGGCGTTTCATAATCATTATGTATGTTTGGCGGTTTTATTAAAATAATGTATTTTTTGTTCTTAGCTGAAAAATACATAACAAACAACAGAAAAAAAAATTAAAAAAATAAAAATAGAAACAATTCATCTTCCAAATCTTCACTGTCATCAGTCTCTTTCTTCTTTGAAACATGATCACTGGCGGTTTGACTTTGGCATGCTTGAGTTTTTGTTGTTGAAGTAGGCTTTTTTGTGGCTGTTTGGAAAGACAAAATGACGTGAGTTTTTTGTTTGAATATTTATCTTCAAACCACTCATCAGTCTCATTCGTCTCTTCATGCCATTATATTATTCATCAATAACAAAACATAAAAAATGACAGCATCTTTTTGTTTAATATTTGTCCATCTCATGTAGCAAAATGTTATTGAGTCACAACACCTCAGGGAAGAATGCATTCTGTGAAACTTTGCGTAGAACAATATTGAATATACAAGAAACGATGTTTGTCATTTTGGCGTTTTACTGAGGAAATAGTGTATCTAAAAGAAACGTCGATTTTTTAGAATCTTTCATGTTTGAGTGTTTTGGCGTTTTCTAAAATGATTGGTATATAGTAAAATATGGCATTTTGAGTAGGTGTGTTTGATGTTTTGGGTTTTTTGGCGTTTCTAAGATGAATGGTATATAGTAGTAAATATGGCGTTTCAGATTGGGGGGTGTGTTTAATGAATGTCTGAGATGTTTTGTTTATATAGGGATGTGTTTTGGCCCGTAATGGCGTTTTATTCATTAGTTTGGCATTTTTGGTAGAGAAGTCTAAAGACCCTTTTACCCTTAATGAAGCACGTCCAATTAATAGAATTCGTGTTATTTACGAAAACGCCACCGCGTCAATCTAGTCCATAGATTGTTTTGATCAGACGATCCATAAGCGTTCTCACCGTTATATATAGGAACGAGATCAGGAGAAAACGCTCAAAAGTGTGTGAACGGTGAGAACGCATCCTGGCCTAACACATGGCGCGGGACATGATCAGGGTCCGAGAGGTTTTTTTGTCTTTTCAGTCTTCTTTTATTTTCCTAACGCGCTATAACATTTTCTGGCGTCTAAGATTTTTTTGGCGTTAATTGTATTTATTGTATTTTCTGGCAATGAAAGCTTTAAATTCTCCCTTCTCATCAACAAACATATCCCAACTAAAACCTTCTGGTAGTTTCTCATCATCTTGATCGATTATGCGTGCTGCTGCTTTATGTAACATCCGTCAAATTGGGTTTCTAAAATCTACGCGTTTTGAAATTCGAATCCTAACTTTGAAGCAAGAGAAATTTTTTTCGCGAAATGAATATCGTTGAAATATTTTTATCCTAATTTAATCGGTTAGTTATCTATTTATTCATCTAACTAATTAAACTAATATATTTCGAAACTAGTTAGTTAATAATTAAATTAATAGTTTGTAACATAAAGTTTGGTATAAGCTAGTTAACCAGGTTAGAGTTTCTAATTAATTTAAGTTGTAACGCCGTTAGCATCAGTTAGTATACACATGTAAGTTAAGGGGTTCAATTGTAATTATGGAAACTTTAATTTAAAAATAAAAGAATCAAAAAGGGAAACGCCAAGACTCGAACTCAGGTCCGTACTCCCACAAACACGGACATTAACCACTCCACCACTCATCAACTTTGTTAATGAAACCTCTTTCCTTCGATAGATATTTCCTTTTTTTCGCGCTAATAACAGAATCAAGTTGCCGCCAAAACAATGTCAACTGTTTCCTTTTTTTGCTGTGATTGCTGATTTTCGGTGATTGATTCGATTAGCGCGTTTCCTTCTTTAACTCAATCACGAACCAAGATGAAATATTGGTTCACATTCATCGATAATTACCATATTTCGTTTTCGGAAACTTCGAAATTTGCGACTTGAAATGTGTATATAAAGATGGCATCATCCATCTCGACACCCACACACACCTTTCATCACACACCCATTTACACCCTCTCCTTTCCTGCTAACTCACAACGTTCGTACTGCCGGAGAACCTGCAACTCACCGGAGAAGTTTAGTCGTCGCCGGTGATAGTCGGAGGTCTTGACGGCGGAAACTCGACTCGTCACGTCATCGCCACAGTCTCCTTCGAACTCCTTGCACGCCTGCTGAAGACCCTACTGGAGTCGCACGGAGATCGACGGAAGCCGTATCGAGGTCGCCGGAGACATACGGAGTTCACGACAAGAACCACCTTTATCGCTCGGTATACGTTTCTTGCTCCATTCTTTTTTTTTTCATTTAATCACCGTCGTTCGCTCCTTTACTCGACAGTACATGATTCAATTAACAAAAGGTTATGATTTTATAACAAACATTCACATAATGTTTTTCTTTATAAAGAGGGAGATGATCTGGGTGTATATTTTGAATAAAGAAGATGGCATAACAATTTGTTTTGGGTTTTATAAAACTGTATGCATGATCTTTCTTTTTTTTTTAAAATGAAAGAAAACAGGTTGCATATGATTTAATAATGATTTTTGGTTTGTTTTCAATAAACACTATTTTAGATAAATGGAAGGTACGTGTATATTTTCCTATTGTAATTAAACACTAATATATATTTACTTATAATTCCTTATAATTTTAAAGATAAAATAATTGTAAAGTATTTAATTAACTTGAAAACCTTAAACATTAGAAATCATATTTAACCTACAAATATTAACGGGATCGTTACGTGACATTTTAACATTCTAGGAATATCATTTAACTTATATTAATGAATCCGTTATTCTAAACATCTAGGATACTCGCTCTTGTTCATTATCTTGGATTGTTCCAATCTTTACTCGTGCGTCATTACAAGAAATCGCAACGCAACCAATGTGAGTATACTCGATCCCATTTTCGTTTTAAACACATTTGGGTGCAACATGTATTCCATATTCAAATTACACAACACTTGAGTCTTGTTTTTAATCACACTCTATCCACATTTAAACATGAAACAATTTGATGCTTGTTAATGTCTTATGCTATGCAAGTTGAACGTGTTAATCTCAATGCCCTTGAGTCTTGGGGTATTGCGATGTTGAACGATATTTGAATGATATTTGAACGCTATTTGAACGATATTTGAACGATGTTGAACGATGTTGAACGATGTTGAACGATATTGAACGATGTTGAACAATATTGAATGGCAAAGTAGTAACATGTATCATTTTATTCATGTTGGATATGAGCACATTTAAACATTTTATTCTACTATGCTATGTATCAAACTTGTATACTCGCCAACATTTTTGTTGATTGTACTTTAATACATGTTGCAGGTTGATAGATGAAGAACTCAAGAATCAAGTTAGGGTGGACTAGAAACTCACCTAGAACATAAACTATGGTTGAAAGATGATTTATGTTTTAATCATGTTGAGACAATGTATTGTTCTTTAGTTTTAATCAAATGATTTAATTTATATTGTCACAATTAGTGTTATGTTGTTTTGAGCAATTCGTCTCATCCCGATGTTTCCGCCATCGGTTGGGGTGTGACAGATTGGTATCAGAGCCATAACTATAGGGAATTAGGTAGGATTGCCTTACTTTTGCCTAGTCTATAGTAGGAGTACTCTGATACCAGATTGGTATCAGAGCCATAACTATAGGGAATTAGGAATGCCTTGCCTAGTCTATAGTTTAAGAGCTTATTCACTATGTGTTGCTTAAAACAACTTCATTTCTATCTTCTTTGCTTCCCTCTACTTTCTTGGACTCTTAATATACATGCCTTTCCTAAGGCTAACACAATACACTTGGAGGCTTTGAAGACACTCTTATAACACAATCTAAACGATTCATCATATAGGGGTGATTCCCACATTTGGTGATGACTTTCACTCAGCTATACTTTGTATTTTGCACGAAATCTACCCTCAAGTTAGGAGTGATATCCAAATCTTCAAGGGAGTTTTCCATTTCATACTCTAGTGGACCCTTATCTATTGATAAGTACCAACCATATTAGGGTACGATGTTGTCAAGTTAGAGGTGATACTCGCATCTTGTTAACTAGTCCCACTCTTCGATTTTCAATCTCGCCAAAGTTTCGATTTTCCCAATCGATTAAGGACGTGTAGTAACTGGAAGGACAAATATCGTTAGTCGCTTCTCGATGAGAGTATTTGTCTATTAGGCCAAAACACGTTTCCTTAATTCGAAAAGGACTTCGATTTACTTTGGAATAGTCTTATGTTACGTTCCGTGACAATCCAATTTTTATGTTAAATTTTTTTTATGCTATCTCAATTTTCATGTGTTTTACATTTGTACGATATATCATTTCAATCTAATACATGCATGCTAGTATGTTACACTGGATTCGTGATTACTGGGTTATTCTTATGTGATGAACTTGTCTTTTAACCCACACCTTAACATGTATAGCACTATGCGTAGTGCTATAGGAGTAGCGCCCGCCCGTATTCTAGTGGTCATGTTAAATTAACAACATTACACCCTCTTCGTTGCGACGATGTTGGGTAGTCAACTTTGCGGTACACGATGGGTTGACTTGTTTATTCACATGCCAGTGATACGTTAATCTTGTTAACTAAGTATGTCATGTCTTTTGTTCTAAATTTTTATGCTAATACTCATATTCCCAAAAATGGAAGCTTAACATCAAGATAGGAGTGATTTTCTTACCTTGACGATTAGCTCCGCTCACTTTTCAACTTCACCAATGAGCTAGGGGTGATTTCCTTACCTCAGAGGTTGTTACCAACTCTTCTTCTTTCTCAATGAAACTTTATATTTGAACGTTACTTTCATTTCAAGCTTGTAGACACGAATCGCACTATCTTCGCAATCTAAAACAATTAATAATATTCTCTCATGAACAAACTAAATCTATGATGCTTTCATTATCTATGTTACACTATGCGAAATTCATAATTATGATATGTGAAGCTAGTTGAACCTTTTACATGCAATGTGAAACTATCTGCTAAGTGAAACTATTTGAAACTATATGCTATGTGGCGCATTTATTAAACAAACTGATCAAGTCTCATCTATTCCCTCTTTTGAATCCTCACATGTCATCTTTTCAAAAGTCTTCCTTTTAGATTTCGAGGACGAAATCTCCTAAAGTAGGGGAGACTGTAACATCCGTCAAATTGGGTTTCTAAAATCTACGTGTTTTGAAATTCGAATCCTAACTTTGAAGCAAGAGAAATTTTTTTCGCGAAATGAATATCGTTGAAATATTTTTATCCTAATTTAATCGGTTAGTTATCTATTTATTCATCGAACTAATTAAACTAATATATTTCGAAACTAGTTAGTTAATAATTAAATTAATAGTTTGTAACATAAAGTTTGGTATAAGCTAGTTAACCAGGTTAAAGTTTCTAATTAATTTAAGTTGTAACCCCGTTAGCATCAGTTAGTATACACATGTAAGTTAAGGGGTTCAATTGTAATTATGGAAACTTTAATTTAAAAATAAAAGAATCAAAAAGGGAAACGCCAAGACTCGAACTCAGGTCCGTACTCCCACAAACGCGGACATTAACCACTCCACCACTCATCAACTTTGTTAATGAAACCTCTTTCCTTCGATAGATATTTCCTTTTTTTCGCGCTAATAACAGAATCAAGTTGCCGCCAAAACAATGTCAACTGTTTCCTTTTTTTGCTGTGATCGCTGATTTTCGGTGATTGATTCGATTAGCGCGTTTCCTTCTTTAACTCAATCACGAACCAAGATGAAATATTGGTTCACGTTCATCGATAATTACCATATTTCGTTTTCGGAAACTTCGAAATTTGCGACTTGAAATGTGTATATAAAGATGGCATCATCCATCTCGACACCCACACACACCTTTCATCACACACCCATTTACACCCTCTCCTTTCCTGCTAACTCACAACGTTCGTACTGCCGGAGAACCTGCAACTCACCGGAGAAGTTTAGTCGTCGCCGGTGATAGTCGGAGGTCTTGACGGCGGAAACTCGACTCGTCACGTCATCGCCACAGTCTCCTTCGAACTCCTTGCACGCCTGCTGAAGACCCTGCTGGAGTCGCACGGAGATCGACGGAAGCCGTATCGAGGTTGCCGGAGACATACGGAGTTCACGACAAGAACCACCTTTATCGCTCGGTATACGTTTCTTGCTCCATTCTTTTTTTTTCATTTAATCTCCGTTGTTCGCTCCTTTCACTCGACATAACATGATTCAATTAACAAAAGGTTATGATTTTATAACAAACATTCACATAATGTTTTTCTTTATAAAGAGGGAGATGATCTGGGTGTATATTTTTGAATAAAGAAGATGGCATAACAATTTGTTTTGGGTTTTATAAAAGTGTATGCATGATCTTTCTTTTTTTTTTAAATGAAAGAAAACAGGTTGCATATGATTTAATAATGATTTTTGGTTTGTTTTCAATAAACACTATTTTAGATAAATGGAAGGTACTTGTATATTTTCCTATTGTAATTAAACACTAATATATATTTACTTATAATTCCTTATAATTTTAAAGATAAAATCATTGTAAAGTATTTAATTAACTTGAAAACCTTAAACATTAGAAATCATATTTAACCTACAAATATTAACGGGATCGTTACGTGACATTTTAACATTCTAGGAATATCATTTAACTTATATTAATGAATCCGTTATTCTAAACATCTAGGATACTCGCTCTTGTTCATTATCTTGGATTGTTCCAATATTTACTCGTGCGTCATTACAAGAAATCGCAATGCAACCAATGTGAGTATACTCGATCCCATTTTCGTTTTAAACACATTTGGGTGCAACATGTATTCCATATTCAAATTACACAACACTTGAGTCTTGTTTTTAATCACACTCTATCCACATTTAAACATGAAACAATTTGATGCTTGTTAATGTCTTATGCTATGCAAGTTGAACGTGTTAATCTCAGTGCCCTTGAGTCTTGGGGTATTGCGATGTTGAACGATATTTGAACGATATTTGAACGCTATTTGAACGATATTTGAACGATGTTGAACGATGTTGAACGATGTTGAACGATATTGAACGATGTTGAACAATATTGAATGGCAAAGTAGTAACATGTATCATTTTATTCATGTTGGATATGAGCACATTTAAACATTTTATTCTACTATGCTATGTATCAAACTTGTATACTCGCCAACGTTTTTGTTGATTGTACTTTAATACATGTTGCAGGTTGATAGATGAAGAACTCAAGAATCAAGTTAGGGTGGACTAGAAACTCACCTAGAACATAAACTATGGTTGAAAGATGATTTATGTTTTAATCATGTTGAGACAATGTATTGTTCTTTAGTTTTAATAAAATGATTTAATCTATATTGTCACAATTAGTGTTATGTTGTTTTGAGCAATTCGTCTCATCCCGATGTTTCCGCCATCGGTTGGGGTGTGACACTTTATCATCAGATGATATGTAATCACTCCAGCTGAAATCTACCAAACATGCTCTCTTGGGATCTTCAATCTTCCTCCCATGAGCCGTCTGTGGTTCTTGAGATTGACCAACTTGTTGATATATAGCTTTGCGGTAGTAATCATCTTTCCCGAACGGATTCTGTGCACCACTAGCTTCTCTTCCTTTGCATTCCCGTTTGAAATGGCCTTTCTCCCTGCACCGAAAACAAGTAACTTTAGATTTATCAAAACCTAAAGTAGAAACATGAGCATCAAGAAAGTCATTTCTCCCGGTGATGGTTTTGAACTTCTCAGCACGTCGAAGAACACTTGCAAGACACCATTTGATATCCATGAGTTCCATTTCTTCGGCATCTATTTGATCGTAATCCTCTTTGGTGAGCATAGGATTTCCGATCCGACCAGCAACCAGACCTTCATAGGCTAACAGAACAGAACCCAGAAGTGCCGTGTGGTCTTTCGCAGTGTTTTCAGAGAAGCTTTGACCTTCTGGAAGGTTGAGAGCTATGTTGCATTGAATCACATATCCATTTCCTGTCTTTGTTCCCTGAGACTGAAAACTTGTCTTTGACTCTTTGGGATTGACACTCGGAAATGATGAGAACCCGCTGCTGCTGTTGTTCGAACCCTGATCAGCTTTTTCAGATGAATCTCCAGCACTGAACGCAGTTTGTATTTTCGGACTTTTCTCAGCTTCAGGAGCCGGAATACTACCTTTGTAGTACATTTTCACATCCTGTTGACCACTCGGACTGTTCATCCTAGCGATCTTCTGCTGTTCAAGATTCTGACTCTCGATCTTTTCGATAAACTGTCCAATTGTTAATCCTTCATAAACACCAGTATTCTTCAGAATCATCAAATACGTTCCCCATTCTTTCTGCGGTAACGCATCAGCCAGCTTGTCTACCCACTCATCTCTATCTTTCTTTATACTCAGCATCGACATGGATCGTACTAAGTGACAATATCGCTCAATAAGCTGCTTTGTGTCTTCTCCGGGTAAACTACTAAAAAGATTAAATTCTTTCTTTAGTAATGCTTTCTTGCTCTTGATCATGTTTTCACTGCCTTCAAACTTAATACGAAGAGCATCCCAAATAGACTTTGAAGTTTTATCATGCTGAAGCAGTATAAAGATGTCTTCTTTGATGGCTTGTTGAAGCAAACTAATCATCATCTTTTCAGCCCTGTACATAACACGTTCTTGATCCGTGAATTCTGATAATTCCTTTTCAACATGCATATCTGTACACGGTAACACATATTTCTTTAGTATACACTCCCACGATCTTAGATGGTTAGCTTGGACCCAGTTTTCAAAGCAATCTTTCCATCCATGATATTCTTCAATACTCATCAATTTTGGTGGTTTTTTAGTAGTTCCTGTCTCGTTATCTAAATTCATAGCTTGAACAACTGCAGCTGGACTCGATGGTGTTGCAAAAGCGTTGTAGAACTCGGTACTCATGTTTCACACAATGAACAATTTTCAAACGGAACACAATTTCAAACAATAGTTGGTTTCAAACGGTTGTGAACTTTTCAAACGACAGGAAGCTTTCAAACGACAGGAAGTATCTTCAAACGAACAGATATTGTTCAAACGATGGGATCACTTTTCAAACGAACTGTTGTGATTTCAAACGACAGATTCAAACGGAAGGTGCTTTCAAACGATTGGAACCAATTTCAAACGTTTGGTCAGCAATTTCAAACGATGGGAACAGTTTTCAAACGATCAGTTCAAACGATAGATCTTGTTTCAAACGACAGGAACTGATTTTCAAACGGAAGGTCTATGACGTCAGCAAATTGTCGAACATTTTCAAACGGACAGGCAATATTCTATCTACTTTACTTCGATTTTCAGTCTGAAACTTTCCAGGCTTTGTCAGGTATCAATTCCGAACACAATGTGAAGTTTTGAGCTGATTTTGACCGTAAAAAGTATCGGTTTTGAACAGAAGGTGTAGAAAATCAGATTTCCAAGCTGAAAATGGCAAGAACTCCTCGTCCTGAGCTCTGATACCAATTGTAGGATCGTTTTTGCGACCTGAATGAGTCGTTCTGAAGAGCTCTCGTACGTTTCAGAGGCGGAATACTAAGAAACGCACTTTAAAACAGCTTGAATACACTTTAATCTTCTTTTCTATTGATATAACAGTGATTACAGTCCAAAGAGATACCGGCAGCACCTCGGTATCAATTTTACCAAATGTTACAAATGAAACCGTTTGAATGGTATATATAGAAGTTCCTGACCGTTTGAAAGATGCTTCAAACAGCCACTAAACATTCAAACGAACACTCTCAAACGGTCACCACTCAAACGGATGGCTCCTCTTCAAACGGAAGGTATTCATTCAAACGGCCAGCCTTCAAATCTTGATTTCTTGTCCAATCTGGTCTGCAACGAACCCGAGACTCGACATAAGACGAAGACGACAGATGACTGCACCAACAGTTCTCACAGTTTTCATACTACTAGCGTTTTGGTGTTTGTAGTTTTTGGCGTTTTATATAATAATGTCTTTTATTTGTAGAGAATTAGATAACAAAACAACAGATAACTTCATAACAAAACAATATAAAATGAAAAAGAAAAAAAGATTAAAAATGGTAATCTAATTTCTCTTCCGAATCTTTACTGTCATCGGCTCTTTCTTCTTGAATTTGTGTTGGCGTTTTGAACCTTTTGAATACCTTAGCTAGGTGCCAACTTTCCTACATAAACCCCGTCTTTTTTAGACGAAGTTGCTTAGTGGCATCCTGTTTTTGGTGTGATATTCTTGTTTGGTGGCATGTCATTAAAGATCAACTCTTGCTTGATGCTATTTGTAATAATGGAGTCCAAAATAGCATTTTATCCCTGTGTTGATCCCTTTATTCCATGCCTATATTCATCAAGAACAAAGCTCACATGATGGCATATCACTGTTATCAGTCTCTTTTTCTTGAATATTTGTCCATCTCATTCAACAAAATATTATTGAGATAACCCTCTCAGAAGAAGAACCCATTCAGTGAAAGCTTTGCCATCTGTGATTTTTTTAACTAACATTTTTTGGCGTTTTAAAGTGAGTGGTTTCTAGAGGATATGGTGTTTTGTTTTCTGGGTGTTATCAATTTCATTGTGTATAGACCCCTCTTTTATAGGTGTTTTTTGGCGCGTAGTTTAGGCGGGACTTTTTTATTGTAATAAATGATAGTAATAAAGTAACTGTCTTTTCAGTTACTGTTTTTGTATTTACTGTGTTGATCAGCTTTTATCAGTTTTATAGGTGATAGATGTCCCATCTTCTAAGTTTGGCATTTTAATGGCGTTATGCAGACCAAGATGACAAAATACAATAACGGAGTAAATAAAATATTAAGCAGGAAAAATATTTTTTGTTATCTTTGGCGTTTTGTAAGGAATAACGATTTTTAGTATTTTTTGGCGTTTTGCTAATAAAGAGAGAGATATATCATTTACTTATCTTAAAAAAAAGAAGATTACACAGAAGAAAAAAAAAAGAGGAAAAAAATTAAAAGCCTTCGTCAGAAGGTACTTTATCCGAAAAGTATCCATCACTTGCGTCATCTTCTTCCTCCTCGGAGTCTTCATCTAGATCTTCATCCATGTCATTACCTTCACCTTCATCAGCTTCTTGTTCTGAAGATTCTGAAGCCTCCACTTGAACATGCCTTACATTAACTCCGATTTTGAGTCTATTTTCTGTTGGTACAAGTGGCGTTATGCAATTCTTCCATGAAACCAAGACGCTGCATTGTCATGATGTTTTCTAACCAGTAGACTTCCTGCTCTCCGCTGTATATGTAACGGTCACCATGTCTATTTCATCATCAAAACGCCATGATGTCATGACAGGGTCCGGCTTCACATCTGCTTTGATTGGTCCAAATTTCCTGGTTAATGCTTTCATAAGCATATGTGTTTCATGGCATTCGTTGTCTAGAGTGTGACAACCTGTAATTAACGGCCTTCTAATTTCGCGATTAACAAACGTTTAGGCTATAACCAATAATGTTTAAGACACGAATTAGCTTAATTAGGCTATTGGAATGCCTAGAAACGCTAGTCAGACGTCACAACGCGCATATGAGGATTTTCGGGGAAAACTGCATAACGTTAAACGATAACGAACTGATGCCGTACAAAATACTGACCACGCCGACAAATACAAATTTTATACGTATAATTTAAATCTATGGATTTCGTTTTGCTAAATTATCACGCTTTAAAATATCACAACACGCAAACGTGAACGAAAACGCGGAAACAGTAACGCACCGACAATCAACGACGAAACGGAAGCACCAGATTAGAATTTCGTCTCGATATTAAAATATATTGATATATTTAGCGTCGTTTTCAAATTTTATTAACCGTAGTCGAAACCGGATCCAAAAACGGATTAAAACAACCAACTCGGCACCTTACGCGCTTTTTACGCAACCAACGAGCGAACGTGTCCAACATTTATAATCGGCGCTATTTTACATACTTACGGACCTAATAGCATAACATACGATATTTTTAGAAGAACGGGTGCGAAAACAGGCTTCGGAGAATTATCGGGCCGTTCAAAAACACGCTAACGGGCCCTAGGCCCAATCCACTCCTTAACCCTAGGTATAAAAGTGTGACCACAACCTTATCTTCTCATTTGTGAAACCAGACAATTAAACACACGCACACCACTCCCTTTTCAGTTCCCTCTGCTCTGCATATCTTGGAGAAAACCCTAACACACCACACAAGCACACCCGTAACCCCTGCTCTTCCTCTCCCTCTCATCCACTCCGATGACCGGAGCGGTGCTAGTCGGCTTGCCGACGGCCGTCCGTGTCCCGACAAACCCACACCACACCTGTAATCTCGTTCTTCTTTCCGATGACACCCACACCCAATCGACTTCCATCTGGTACCCGCCACTCATACACACCTCAGATCTCGAGAGAGAGAAATCAAATAAGGAGAGTCGGCCGACCACAGGCGACCGCCCCCCCCCTCGGCGACGGCAGCGTCGCTAGCAGTGGCGGCGGCAGGAGTTGAAGCTCCGACAGCCATGTAATCGGGTAAGCGTTTTAGTACTCTTTTATCTCTTTCTAATTCTTTTAGATCCGAGTCACTCCGGCGAGATCGGTAGTGTTTCAGATGATGATGATGCTGATTAATGTTGAAGATGATGATGTTGCTGGTGATGACGGCGACAAGGGTGGCTCGGGAAAGTTTTGGGAGTTTCGGGTCGTGGATTCAAGATGTTCAATTCTGGTTACGGGTCAACAACGGGTCAAACTGGTCAAAGTCAGACAACTGGTCAGACGTGGTTCGGGTTCGGGTCAACTTTGGTGCAACACGGTTTAACACGGGTCGACTCAGTCTTGGTTCGGTCAACCCGGGTCAGACCCGGTCAACTCACTGAGTCAACTCGGGTCAACTCAGTCGGGTCTCGTTTCGGGTCAACGGTTCAAGTTTGGGTTCAGATTTTAGTTTTGAGATGTTCGGTTCAAACAGGTCACAGTCAACGGTTCGGGTCAGCAAATCAGTCAACACACGTAACTCGGTCAACTTTCAGTCAGTGCAGTCGACACCCGGTCAACTCTAGACCCGGTAAAGTTTTAAGCGTAGCGAGTAGTACATTAGATTTTATAGTTACGCGAACCGAGCTCGACCCGACTAACTAACGGTTTTACATTTAGCGATTTTGCTTCATATTTGACGTTTTGATTTATTTGACGTAAAATTTATATATAATGTTTGTTGAATTGTTGGATTTTGACAAAATATCGACACTTTAGTTGTCGGGTTATTCCAAAAACAGAGGAAACTCTGTCCGATTTTCGTAAAAACCCGAAACACAAAACATAATTATATTGTTAAACGTCACTTGTTGAAATCCGACTCTCTCTAATAGAATAAATAAAAAGACATTATATTTTTACGACGTTATGAGTTAACGAATATCCGATATTTCATTTAAGATAAATATGCTCATTTTTATCTATTTCAAAATGCCGGTAATTGGATATACTTTGAATAATTTCATATAAAATAAAAATGAAGTTCTATTCATTTCAAACGTCTCGAAACTCGGATATCTTTCATAAAATAATTATAAGTATTTATATGTTTATTTCGAACGCCTAAACGGCAAATGACTTCAACACATTATTATCTGCATCGCTTTGATAACAAATAAATGGAGCCGAGCCTAACAAGCAACAACTATATAATTATTTTGATAATTGTCCACGAGACATGACGATCATATACGTATACATTTGCGTTTACCTACATATATATATATATACATATACACATATGTCTACGTCTTATAAAACACTACGATGAGTCGTGGTATGATCCGTCAACGTATTTGACGACTAGTCGGGAAACGAATAAATACATTATACGAGTCTATAGCGTGTGTTATTTTTATTCGAATATTTGATTACATACACATACTACCTTTCGAGACGACTAGTATGATTCATAAATATATTTATATTTTCATATAAATATGTATCCCTAACCTCTCAAACACCAAGTATTCCTAAAGATAACACCACTTTCATGGAATCGTTTAGTTAACGATTCGGTAGAGCTCGGACACGTAGTTTAGCTACGTCGTTTTATTAGAAACTTATAATTATTCCTTGATTAGGAATGCTATAGTTGCACGCTAGAGAGTCACGTTCTTGGAATGACATCATGGAATCACTTTTAGCTAGCTTTGCACAAGGATGTCAAGGTGAGTTCATAACCCCCACTTTTTACTGTTTTACATTTTTATAAAATGTTTTTGGGGGTGGAAAGACATGCAAGTTTTGCAAAATCACACAAGGTTTCGATAAATGAATATTGCATATTTATAAACCATTTTGCGACATGATTTTAACAAACTCAAATGGTTTACGAAAAGATTATGCTAAACATACCGGTTTATAAAAACATTAGTGTTTTTCGAAACATGCATGAGTTTTAATAACACGAATGGCGTGGGCAAAGGCCCAAGGACATGGGTAGAGGCCCAAGGACATGAATAACTCTCACAATATACGTTAACTAGGGTATGGTTAAGCTAGGGAATGAACTGTTAGATCAGGTGAGCGAATAGTAATCTCTCTTAAGTGCCATTAATCTTGTATAAGACCGAGGGCAAAAGTGGTAGATCTATCGGGTGTAGCGAGCCCCACTCTTGGGTCCTTGTGTGGCCCATGTAGTGCTTTTGTTGTTCTAACCGGGTGGACCGGGGGAAATCCGCTAGGGTTGAGTGCTTCCTATGTCGCCACACATATTAAATATCCTTGCAAAACATTAATGATCTGTTCATAGACGCTTACATACCAGTTTTAATACTCAGATTTTCAAATGTTTTTAAGATTCATTTGAAGTAAACTCACAAATACATGGATTTACAAACTTTGGTAACGTTTTTCAAACTATACCTAAGTAAGAGGACACGCTGATCCTGCTTACAAAGGTACGTTTGGGCTCGGCCCATTCTCTCTCGTGCAATGCACAAAGACTCTCGTGGGCTAGACTCACAGTTTTAATATATCATGCCAAGAAAATGATTTTACTATATTTTCTCAGCAACTTTAAAACCGGTTATCAAAAAGATTTATTTTAAATCTTTTCAAAACAAACTATGAACTCGCTCAACTTTATGTTGACTTTTTCGCATGTTCTTTCTCAGGTTGCATTTTCAAAACTATGGAACGGTTGGAATAGGAGAACCCATGGGAATTCAAGTACTTAGCGGCGTTCATTTTCTAGAAGTCTTAGCTAATTGCTTCCGCTGTGCAATGAAGATACCGGTCCAGTCACGCCATGCTCTGATAATTTCGGGGTGTGACAGATTGGTATCAGAGCTATAGGTTTCAGCGAATTAGGTTTCTATAGAGATACCTAGGCTTTAACCTCACACTCCTCTGGGGACTTAGATATCAAGAATTGAACACGTACAGAACGCATAGGACTCGAATATGGGTTCCAACCGTTGCCGAAAACAATGAGTCAACAATTTTGGTGTTAAAATACAAGTGTTGTGTTTGATACATGTTATACGAAACAATTACACACAGAAAGCAAAACTTTGAGAGTTTTGGTAACACACATTTAGGACCTCTGGAAAACTTATGACGAAATTCATTAAAGGTCCTCACGTAGAAACTGTGATTATTAACTCGCACAAATGCCATTATATTATGTCGTCTATGCTACGTGGAATGCAACGCTATTGCGTAACTATACGTGAAACTTAAACTATACGTCAGCGGATGTCGAAGTACATCAGACACGTCTGTCGAGACAAGTCTTGGGGAAACCACAAATGGTCACGATAACAACGATGCTAATCCCGGCTACTGGAGAACTACCGACCGAAATGCGGCACTTTGCCACGTGATCCTGCAAACGACATGAATCTCGCTGAGGTACGTTAGAACAAGATTTCAAAACACTCGGTACTTAGTCTAAAGAGACTCACAGTTGTTGGCGCTGCAAAAGAAGTCACATGTCTTCGCATTCCCCCTACTTCATTCCTAGCGATTATGCTATGTACAACATTCCATGGTAATGTCACATAACAACCAATCATCACGTGAACTTCCAGGTAAAGTCCTTAAATTTCTTTTGTTGAAATTTCGACTTCTTGCATATAATGAGTAGATTTTTGCATTTCTACTCCCCCCCTAATGATCGTTGCACCACAAAGATTTTCTTTCATGATAACGAACACTTAATTGCTTCATTCTTGACAAATTCATATGTTACACATGCGTTGTTCGTTACGCATGTGGCTTCGCTCGAAATTGTTGCTTTATCAACGTTCAATATTGTTTCGCTATGTCGAATTTTACATTGTGATTTTGATGACCGTATTATTGCAAAACGTTGGCTCTTTGATATCGGGTCAACGAACTCGTTGAAACTCATTTCCTTTCAAGCTACATACATGGTTTTTTTTTCTTTCGTTGTAACCATGTCGAAATTTTCTTGTTGATACATGCATCCATTGTTGGATGGTGCTTAAACCAAGTTCAATTGATTAAACTTGCTCGTTATATATATTCGATTCAAGATTCCATATGATGAATTGAGGCCAACATATTCGAAATAATCCCAACGAGCACTTCATTTGCTTTGAACCATAACAGGATTGTTTGGTTTTCGACTTCATTGAATCGTTTCTTTGATCACGATCACCTTGTGGTGGCGTATTTCACAAGTTTGAAGCTTGCGCTAATCTCTTTGCTCACATCATACACGGATTTAATTATTTATTTGTTTATTGATATTAAATCCGCTTGTTCGACTTGTTGTATTAAATCAATCTTAATACAATCGTGTGTTAAGATAATGGTACACAAATTCATGTCATATTTCGGTGTACCTCTTAGCGGTTCTTTAATCATCGATCAAATATTTTGTGATATCTATTGCTCTTTCATTTTCGATCGGAAAACATTATTTATTTGTTTCATTATCAATTGAAAATCTCATGATGTTTGTTTGGAACAAACATTCAGATTTACTTCGTTGAACCTTTCATCTGATTTCAAACACAGGTGATACTTGTTCGATCACCGCTATTATTGAATTATTTTATTTACAACGACACCTTGTGGTGTCGGTGTAAACTTGTAGCTTGGGCTAATTATGATCGATCGTTTCATGCAAAACTACATATGTATTTCGTTTGACTAATCATTTAAATGGTCTTAATGCAATTATGTATTAAGACAATGATACACCAGGTTCGGTTCTATTTCATTTCGGTGTATCCTTGCAACACGTTGATTTTATTCATTTACTGGTTCAAGAGTTGATAAATCATTTTTATGATTCTACTTATTTGAGTTTGTTGAATTCGAGTTTCAATCATACAACAACCAACGCAAGATTCCGTTGGTAGTGAATTCTATTGTTTCAAAAATTTACTTGCACATTGCGAACGTTCATTTGGAATTCTATTGGTCGAAATTCCTCTTTTGTTGAATCCTCGTAAACTTAGTCACATTGGTGATAGTATCACTATGCTACTTTTGCTTGACATCGATTTCGGAAACAAACTCAGCTGAACCGTTGGGTTCTTATTGATGCAAAATGTCTTAACATTCGCATAACTTGAATGAGTCTTGATTCGATTACGGTCATTCACTTTGGTATTATTCGGACTTACCTAGGAACGACACAACTCTGAGGAGATAACATAAACTAAATTTCGAGGACGAAATTTCTGCAACAGGGGGAGAATGTGACAACCTGTAATTAACGGCCTTCTAATTTCGCGATTAACAAACGTTTAGGCTATAACCAATAATGTTTAAGACACGAATTAGCTTAATTAGGCTATTGGAATGCCTAGAAACGCTAGTCAGACGTCACAACGCGCATATGAGGATTTTCGGGGAAAACTGCATAACGTTAAACGATAACGAACTGATGCCGTACAAAATACTGACCACGCCGACAAATACAAATTTTATACGTATAATTTAAATCTATGGATTTCGTTTTGCTAAATTATCACGCTTTAAAATATCACAACACGCAAACGTGAACGAAAACGCGGAAACAGTAACGCACCGACAATCAACGACGAAACGGAAGCACCAGATTAGAATTTCGTCTCGATATTAAAATATATTGATATATTTAGCGTCGTTTTCAAATTTTATTAACCGTAGTCGAAACCGGATCCAAAAACGGATTAAAACAACCAACTCGGCACCTTACGCGCTTTTTACGCAACCAACGAGCGAACGTGTCCAACATTTATAATCGGCGCTATTTTACATACTTACGGACCTAATAGCATAACATACGATATTTTTAGAAGAACGGGTGCGAAAACAGGCTTCGGAGAATTATCGGGCCGTTCAAAAACACGCTAACGGGCCCTAGGCCCAATCCACTCCTTAACCCTAGGTATAAAAGTGTGACCACAACCTTATCTTCTCATTTGTGAAACCAGACAATTAAACACACGCACACCACTCCCTTTTCAGTTCCCTCTGCTCTGCATATCTTGGAGAAAACCCTAACACACCACACAAGCACACCCGTAACCCCTGCTCTTCCTCTCCCTCTCATCCACTCCGATGACCGGAGCGGTGCTAGTCGGCTTGCCGACGGCCGTCCGTGTCCCGACAAACCCACACCACACCTGTAATCTCGTTCTTCTTTCCGATGACACCCACACCCAATCGACTTCCATCTGGTACCCGCCACTCATACACACCTCAGATCTCGAGAGAGAGAAATCAAATAAGGAGAGTCGGCCGACCACAGGCGACCGCCCCCCCCCTCGGCGACGGCAGCGTCGCTAGCAGTGGCGGCGGCAGGAGTTGAAGCTCCGACAGCCATGTAATCGGGTAAGCGTTTTAGTACTCTTTTATCTCTTTCTAATTCTTTTAGATCCGAGTCACTCCGGCGAGATCGGTAGTGTTTCAGATGATGATGATGCTGATTAATGTTGAAGATGATGATGTTGCTGGTGATGACGGCGACAAGGGTGGCTCGGGAAAGTTTTGGGAGTTTCGGGTCGTGGATTCAAGATGTTCAATTCTGGTTACGGGTCAACAACGGGTCAAACTGGTCAAAGTCAGACAACTGGTCAGACGTGGTTCGGGTTCGGGTCAACTTTGGTGCAACACGGTTTAACACGGGTCGACTCAGTCTTGGTTCGGTCAACCCGGGTCAGACCCGGTCAACTCACTGAGTCAACTCGGGTCAACTCAGTCGGGTCTCGTTTCGGGTCAACGGTTCAAGTTTGGGTTCAGATTTTAGTTTTGAGATGTTCGGTTCAAACAGGTCACAGTCAACGGTTCGGGTCAGCAAATCAGTCAACACACGTAACTCGGTCAACTTTCAGTCAGTGCAGTCGACACCCGGTCAACTCTAGACCCGGTAAAGTTTTAAGCGTAGCGAGTAGTACATTAGATTTTATAGTTACGCGAACCGAGCTCGACCCGACTAACTAACGGTTTTACATTTAGCGATTTTGCTTCATATTTGACGTTTTGATTTATTTGACGTAAAATTTATATATAATGTTTGTTGAATTGTTGGATTTTGACAAAATATCGACACTTTAGTTGTCGGGTTATTCCAAAAACAGAGGAAACTCTGTCCGATTTTCGTAAAAACCCGAAACACAAAACATAATTATATTGTTAAACGTCACTTGTTGAAATCCGACTCTCTCTAATAGAATAAATAAAAAGACATTATATTTTTACGACGCTATGAGTTAACGAATATCCGATATTTCATTTAAGATAAATATGCTCATTTTTATCTATTTCAAAATGCCGGTAATTGGATATACTTTGAATAATTTCATATAAAATAAAAATGAAGTTCTATTCATTTCAAACGTCTCGAAACTCGGATATCTTTCATAAAATAATTATAAGTATTTATATGTTTATTTCGAACGCCTAAACGGCAAATGACTTCAACACATTATTATCTGCATCGCTTTGATAACAAATAAATGGAGCCGAGCCTAACAAGCAACAACTATATAATTATTTTGATAATTGTCCACGAGACATGACGATCATATACGTATACATTTGCGTTTACCTACATATATATATATACATATACACATATGTCTACGTCTTATAAAACACTACGATGAGTCGTGGTATGATCCGTCAACGTATTTGACGACTAGTCGGGAAACGAATAAATACATTATACGAGTCTATAGCGTGTGTTATTTTTATTCGAATATTTGATTACATACACATACTACCTTTCGAGACGACTAGTATGATTCATAAATATATTTATATTTTCATATAAATATGTATCCCTAACCTCTCAAACACCAAGTATTCCTAAAGATAACACCACTTTCATGGAATCGTTTAGTTAACGATTCGGTAGAGCTCGGACACGTAGTTTAGCTACGTCGTTTTATTAGAAACTTATAATTATTCCTTGATTAGGAATGCTATAGTTGCACGCTAGAGAGTCACGTTCTTGGAATGACATCATGGAATCACTTTTAGCTAGCTTTGCACAAGGATGTCAAGGTGAGTTCATAACCCCCACTTTTTACTGTTTTACATTTTTATAAAATGTTTTCGGGGGTGGAAAGACATGCAAGTTTTGCAAAATCACACAAGGTTTCGATAAATGAATATTGCATATTTATAAACCATTTTGCGACATGATTTTAACAAACTCAAATGGTTTACGAAAAGATTATGCTAAACATACCGGTTTATAAAAACATTAGTGTTTTTCGAAACATGCATGAGTTTTAATAACACGAATGGCGTGGGCAAAGGCCCAAGGACATGGGTAGAGGCCCAAGGACATGAATAACTCTCACAATATACGTTAACTAGGGTATGGTTAAGCTAGGGAATGAACTGTTAGATCAGGTGAGCGAATAGTAATCTCTCTTAAGTGCCATTAATCTTGTATAAGACCGAGGGCAAAAGTGGTAGATCTATCGGGTGTAGCGAGCCCCACTCTTGGGTCCTTGTGTGGCCCATGTAGTGCTTTTGTTGTTCTAACCGGGTGGACCGGGGGAAATCCGCTAGGGTTGAGTGCTTCCTATGTCGCCACACATATTAATGTCCTTGCAAAACATTAATGATCTGTTCATAGACGCTTACATACCAGTTTTAATACTCAGATTTTCAAATGTTTTTAAGATTCATTTGAAGTAAACTCACAAATACATGGATTTACAAACTTTGGTAACGTTTTTCAAACTATACCTAAGTAAGAGGACACGCTGATCCTGCTTACAAAGGTTCGTTTGGGCTCGGCCCATTCTCTCTCGTGCAATGCACAAAGACTCTCGTGGGCTAGACTCACAGTTTTCATATATCATGCCAAGAAAATGATTTTACTATATTTTCTCAGCAACTTTAAAACCGGTTATCAAAAAGATTTATTTTAAATCTTTTCAAAACAAACTATGAACTCGCTCAACTTTATGTTGACTTTTTCGCATGTTCTTTCTCAGGTTGCATTTTCAAAACTATGGAACAGTTGGAATAGGAGAACCCATGGGAATTCAAGTACTTAGCGGCGTTCATTTTCTAGAAGTCTTAGCTAATTGCTTCCGCTGTGCAATGAAGATACCGGTCCAGTCACGCCATGCTCTGATAATTTCGGGGTGTGACATAGAGCGATGCCAAGGGATAAGATTCCCCTCTGTATCTCTTCTTCCATCTTCAGAATTGCCCTGACCGTCTTAACATACACACTCTTTCTGTTGTCAAAACGGAGGACGAATCGCCTGATTGCCAGAGTGTATCTCCACGAAACGATTGTTGCCATTTTTGGTATTTTGGTTAAGTTGACGTTTTTGGTTAAAGATGTTTTTTGTAGAAATGGATAGATTGAAGTGATTATGGAAGCTATGTTTTACCTCGTTTATATAATGATGTTTTTGGCGCGTAATCTAGGAGGGAATTTCTTCTAATAAATGTTAATAACTAAAATTCAGTTACTGTGTTGTTTCATCTTCCTGTAATATCCAACGTGTTTTATGACTAATTTTTGGCGTTTTGTTTTTAATGGCGTTTTTTTAAAGGCGTTTTTTTTAATGGCGTGTTATCATTTGATGGCGTTTTGAATATGAGCGGTAAAAGACCCTTTTACCCTTAATGAAACGCGTCCCACATAATAAAATTGATGTTATTTATGAAAACGCCACCGCGCAATCTAGTCCATGGATTGTTTTGATCGGACGACCCATAAGCGTTCTCACCGTTCTCACATTTTTCACCGTTTTCTCTAAATCCTGACCCTATATATATATACATACATACAATTGTGAAATAGTTATATATATAACGATCGAACAAACAAACTACCAACACTAGAAAAACACAAAGTTGTTCCAACCATGACAAGTGAAAACATAATAAGAATTCAAGATGAACAACTTGTACGAGGTCCCACAAGACCTAAGTGTCTAATAAAGTTAGTACACATGTAGGTTACTCATGCGTACGGACGCTAAAATTTCAGTAGTACGATACATGGAATGCAAACCTGTGAGTTCATGTCCCTCCTTTCAATGATTTCAATGTTTTTTAAAACAATCGAGGGGAAATACATGTCATAACAAACGGTATGTTATGACATGTACTTATTTGGGATTGTTTTTAATAGATTCACCGGGGTAACCCTTTACCCAAAAAAAAACAAACGGTATGTTAGTTATGGGTTTAGATGATAACATGATCAATGTGCGTAAGTAGGATGATGACAGTAGTAACCATTAATCACTTAGTGACCCATGTGCAAAAGATGTAGATCTATAGAGCTTGAGACGCGCCCCACTCCTGGTTGGTACCTTAGGAGTGCTTTTGTGATCCCAATGATGTCAAAGTTGTCTCGGTTTGGTTACTTACTTATGGCACATACCATGATTACATTATCGGATTACAAACATGATTTCATTACTGGGATACAAATATGATTTCATTACTGGATTACAAACATGATTTCATTACAAGATTTCAAATATGAGATTTCATACGATAACAATAACTTCATGAACTTGCTTAAGTTTTGTTGACTTTTTAAAATTACATGTATTTCAGGACACAAGGACTTGAGCCGGTGATAGACCACGGGAAATGGGAATGACATGACAACGAATGCCTTTGGAGGATTTCTCTTACATATCCCAACCTCGTATGGGTATATTGGGGACAAAACCTCAACATTCTTTTATGATGAAAACAATCTTTTGTTCGAAGTGTAATGTAACTCAATATCTATATTTTGGATAACATTTGTTGTAACGCCCAGCGTCCCTAAACTCTAGGCGCTTGGCAGGATTAGTCCCTGAACTTTCATCTAATGACAATTTTAGTCCCTGTAATTATGTGATGTTGATACTTTGACACTTTTGGCTATGAATCTTATTGAGACTTGATACTTGATGCTTGAATCTTGATTTTTGATACTTAAACTATGAGACTTGACACTTAATCTAGATACTTGATTCTTAATGCTTAACTCTAGACACTTGATTCTTAATGCTATGAAAACTAGATTCCTTATGTTGATTCTTGACACTTGATAATTGGAAATCTAGACTCTTGATTCTTGATACTTGATACTTGAGAAACTGTGATTCTTGATTCTTGATACTTATTTGGTGCTTGACTCTTTAGACTCGTGAAACTTGATTCTTGGTTGAACGAGAGACTAGAGTCTTGTCACTGGCGGAATCTCTGAAACTTGGAAACTTTTGTGTTTATGATGTAATCTAGTAATGTGATACCTTTACCAAACTATACGCAAAGCAACGCTTAATCTAACTTGCGAAACGAATCAAAGACGGGAACGCGGAAAGGATGGGATTGACGAGTGGCAATCCGATCGGATGACCATCCGATCGGATAACCACCGATCAGATGACCACCCGATCGGATGGCCACTCGATCGACCTGCCATCCAACCCGAGTGCACCGCCTTAGCCTTTCCTCTCACACTATAAATGTCACACCCTGGTTTTGTGGAAGCGTGGGTTTATTTGGTGTGACTTCTTAATACCATAGCTTAATTACAACAAAGCTATATGTAAGTAAAACCATGATGATCATCCATTACTTCAAGTTTTAAAAATAAAATACGACAACATTGTTTTAAGAGTTGACACATGCAGTGGAATTACAACACAACATAATAAAAACATTGTTCACAAGACACAACCATAAAACACGAAATAAACACAATTTAAGACTTGTGACTCGTCCAGGCAAAAGTCACAATCCATAAACTTGGATGACATCACTTCTCCTACGCAGCATGAAGACATAGCATACCTTGCCAGATCCCTAATTCCCTGAAATACATGTAATTTGAAAAATCAACAAAAGTTGAGCGAGTTCATGTAAAAGTGAGTACGTAAAAACCTTTGTAACATGTTTGTATGTATGAAAATCCCTGGTATGTAGCAAATAAGGAAAAAAGAGATCACCATTGGGTTGCAAAGCCAATGATATGCGTGAAGTGCTGTAGGAAGACTCAAACCTAGCAAATTTTTGCGTCGGGCTCAAAGTCACCCCAAGGTCCGTACAGTGGGCCTGGAGTTGGGCTCGCTACACCCAGATAGATCTACCGCTAATGACTAAATCGAAGGAGTGGCAAGATGTGTTAGTGGGTGTTGAAATGAGAAAAAGAAAAGTAAAATGGGGAGTGGCTGAGGAGGTCGGAGAAGCGATGGATCTGGGAATGGGGAAACAGGCGAGGTGATATATATTATATTTAATAATTAATTGTGGGGCCCAATTGATATTTTAAATGATTAATTAGTTTTTCTACATTTTAATAAAAACTAGGGGTAATTTTGTCATTTTACATAGATTTGACGGAGAAAACTAACGAACATCCAGTATAGGGACTATTCGAATAACAAACTGTCAAATTACAGGAAACAGCGATGTAATTTTCAAAAGTTAAGTAATATAGGTGGTGCGGTAACATACCAACAGATTCCAACTATTAAGCATTATCGATGTAAATCAATATAACATGAAGAAAGAGTCGGGGGACATTGGCTCCGGCAGAAAGAAAGAACCCTAAAATAGAGAATTCGGTTGGATTTGAAGAAGAGATTGTGAATCTGATAAAATGTGGGCTGGCGGATTTGACAAGAGCTCAGGTCCTGGTTCGAGACAACAAACACCTCCTGCCTTTCCATCACCATCACCATCATCGTCCTCCTCCTGGTATACTAACCCTAACGTTACATCTTCTTTTTGTTTATCTTTTTTTCATCTCCTCTACTCTACTCTACTCTACTAGGTTTACTACTATTCCATCATCGCGTAATCCCAATACCCAAGCTCAAGTCTCTACTTACAAAGATGTTCTGCAAAACTCAACAAGCCTTGTCGGGGGGAGGCAAGTTACCCTTTATTATTATTGTTATTCCTTCAATCCAATGCCATACGACGAATATGATATGAAGAATCTCATCTCCTCTCCTCTCCTCTCCTGTAGGTTTAATGGTAATGACTTTCCTCCTGTCCAAGATTTGAAAAGAACAAGATCACCACCTGCTGCTGCTGCTGCTGCTGCTGCTGCTTCTTTCAAAAATACCTCTGTGGGGAGGTAGGTAACTTACTTACTTTTGTTATTGGGAGGGAGGGAGGTATATTGAGTTATGCTTTTCACATACTTGCAGCCACCCTATTCCTCCTCGGATAAACAAATCTCTTCATACAACGGAAACTCAAAGGTAAATTATTCAACCTCGAATCTCATCATATACATACATGCATACATATATATTTCAAACATTTTTCCATCTGTCCCAGATTAACCACCAGTCATGTTTGGACTCCACCATATACTGATCTTGATAAACCTGCTTCAACTGAATTACCTGTTCCAAAACGCACCAGGCCAACCATGAACAGCTCTCTAACGTATGATCCTTTTCCTTCTGTTTTCTTATGCATGCTGTCTTTCATAAACCTGCAACCAATCCAAGTGAATCAAAACGGGCAAGGATACCCTTTCTTGGTCTTGGTTTGCGGATGGTGATACCGAAAGAGGTCGTGGGCATATGGGTCAAAACAGCTCTTTTTTGGGTACTGGTCTGGCTGGGTTGACCGTAACATTTTTTTATATACCTATTAGCGTATCAAGTACATTGTTGTAGTCTTTTAGTATTTTATATATCAGCCTGACCCGTCTTGTTTTTCTATATTTTCGTTTGGTGAATGATAAAAGTGTGTTATTTTAACTCCATTTCTTTCCTAATTCCTATCATCATGCAATGCAGTGCATGTTTTTGAACTTCTTTTTTTCTATTTTGTTGTGTAGGCCCTCTGTATCTCCTCCCAAATTGAGCACAAGACCTGATAGTCATGTTTGGACTCCACCATATGCCGATCTTGATAAGCCTGCAACCAATCCAATCGAATTACCTGTTCCAAAACGTACTAGGTTGCCCTTTTCAACTGATCATGGGTTGCGGGGAAACAGCTCTCTACATGATGATGATGCTGAAAGGTATGATGCTATTGACGAGAGGTGGTGGGCTCCAAATAGCTAGTTTTTTGGTGCAAGTCGGGCTGGGGTGACTTTATAACTTTTTTCTCCATGTTTTATACAAACAGTTAGTGTGTGGTGTAAGGTTACAAATTAGTAAATATAATGTTTGAATGAACTGACTCATTACTAATAATCAACAACAGAGAATTGCAAGCTAAAGCAAAGCGATTGGCCCGTTTTAGAGATGAACTTAGCCAACCTGAGCCAAGCGACGGAAACCAAAAGCCACAGGCACAGCAAGCTGAATTTTTGGGTATTGACAAAAGAGCTTCAGATACGGAAACAGGACATTTACGTAATAGCAACTTACAAACCGATGGTGAAGATCAAGATTCATCAGCAGCTATCATTGGATTTTGTCCAGATATGTGTCCAGGTATTATTTCATGTCTTCTTGTTAAGGCTACAATTGTTTTAATTTTTCAAGCTCCAGCTAGTGGACTGGACACATCTTGCATGCCTAATATATTTTATGACGATAACATATAGCTATTTCATTTTTAAGTCGTAAAGGTTAGATAAAGGGGACACATATTTAACGCATGGTGTAAGTGCCACATTGGCTGTCTATATTATCTGCACGTTGATCCTTTGATTGTTTCTTTTTCCAATTAGTCAATTAATAGAGCACAAATGAACTACGCATTTAAACATACAATGATGATACAGGCATATGCACAAATGAAGATATATGAGCCTGTTGACCTGTTGTTAAGTTAACCATGAATGTAAATACATCACTTATATAACATTCGAAAGTCACATGCGATCATGACTATTCTGTTTTTTTCCGGTACTCTAGGGTAAATTTGAAGAGATAGATTTTTATTATTTGATTAATAAGATTGCCGTTTAAGAAATAAAGCAGCAAAAAGCATATCATGATCCCGAACTAGCATACATTAGTTGTTCAAGATATAATAATTAATTAATATATTACAAGTTAAAATAGAATCCGGAGGTATATTGGGCATACACATTACTTTAATTTGTCACTTGGTAACGGTGATTTTGGGTACATCTGCATAGTTATCATTTTTAGTTGCAACCCGTGGACGTAGGTCATATCGACCGAACCACGTAAATATATGTGTTCCATTTTCTTTCGTTTATTGTTCTTGAGTGTTTAGTGTGTGCATGTGAGCATCAGTTCCAGCCCAGCAACCAAGAACAACCGCTGGTTCTGTTCTGATCGGCCAGAACTGCTTTCTAGTTGCTAGTCAACAACAGCAGAAGCTGTGCTTGTAATCTGTTTCTGATCAAATTGTAGCCGTGATACCCTAACGCTAGATGTCTCAGAGCGTGTTCCTCTGTTCATGCTTACACTTAGTAAGGGCAGCGTGAGGGACGGGCGTACATGAGGCGGATGTCAAACTTGCTTGAGGCCCCCCTCTATTTTTGGTTATACCCATAGTTATCAAAAGCGGCCTAGGCGTGCGCCTAGGCGCCAACAAAACGCCTCTTGGCATTCCAGGCGCACTCTGGCCAAATACTGGTCGGATTCTGCAAATTCCGGCCGAATTTTGGTTTGAACAGCTTTGAACATCTAAAATTGGTCTGAAACATTCAAAAGGGGGGCTGAATTCTGAAACTGGCCTGAAATAGCCTAAATTGCAGTTGCCGGAGTTGCAGGTTCTGAGTGAGGGAGAAGGGAGAGGAGAAGAAAGAAAATGAAAAGGGTAATGATAAGGGTAAACTTTAAAATCTAAATTAGGTAAGTCCCGCATTTGTGTATCAGTATTACAGTCCCAGCTTTTGTGCAGTCAAAACATGACTAGTCACTGCATGGTGCAGTTCGCTTTTTAACTTTTATATTTTTTGGTTTAAAATTTTTATTTTTAAGTATCTTTTCTTTTGGTTTTTTATTGATTCTGTTAAATGAACTTTGTTTTTCATTCTGACCTTGGTTTTAAAAAGCGAGAGGCGCACAAAAGCGACGAGGTCTAAAACCGAGGCGCGAAGCGCAAAGCGCAAAAACGGTGAGCTTTTCGTACCCGAGGCGCAAAGTGATTATATAATTTTTTATATATATCCCATAGGTTTTTAGAATCACTTGTCCAAAATATAGCTATAAATAGGGAGTACATGCACTAATCAGCCTTTGTCTTAATTGCTTATTGTTATGTGCCTTATGTCCAAGGTTTGACGCAAAACTACTATCGAGCCGGGGGTCTCACCGGAAGCAGCCTCTCTACTCCTACAGGGTAGAGGTAAGGCCATAGTTATTAAAGGCGTTAGGCACACTCAAGGCGCATAGGTCTCGCCTGGGGCCTAGCCGCAGGGCGCAAAAAAAGTGTGGGCCTGAGAAAAAAAAAAAGCGCACAACAAAAAAACTTGAAACATTTTTATATAATAGAAAATTAATACGATTCTTCAAATAAAATAAAACTAAAGTTATCATATAACATTTTATATCGTCTATTTAGTACCAAAAGTTATAAATGCTAGTTTATTGGTGTAGAAAAATAGTTTTCGTTAGATAAAATAGAAATCTAGCTGGAATCTTCCAGAATTTAGAGAATTTGGCTGGAAACTCTCCAGAATCTAGGAATCTCGCTGGAATATGCGCATGAACCATCACCTGGAAAATTAAAGCGCAATTGCCTTGACTTAAGGCGCAATTGCCTCGCCTTGCTAGGAAATTGGGCCTAGGCGCAAGAGGCGATGGCTTTTAACAACTATGGGTAAGGCTGTCTACATCTTACCCTCCTCAGAGGCTCAGACCCTACCTTAGCTTTGTTATTAGTTGGATTTACTGAGTATGATGATGATATGATTTTACCTACAAGTACAAGCCAAAAACCCTATTGTACAACAGTTTGATGCTTAAAAGCAGCATAAAAACACCTTATGTACATGAGGCGCGCCTCAGACCCGAAAACCCCCCAAAATTAGCGTTTTTTTGGGGCTTTTTGTAAAAAGCGCACCTCAGGCTACCTAAGGCGCCAAGGCTGCGTCTTGATGCGCCTCGCGCCTAGGCGCGCCTCAGGCGCGCTTTTTAAAACCCAGATTCTGACTTGTTTTATATTCTCTTTTTTTTTTTTACAGTTGTTTACTACTGTCATGTTTTTAATTTTTAATTGGTTATACATTAATCTTGTTTTGTTGTAGATAAGAGTTCTTGGTTAGAATCTGTACTTTATACAACGTAAAACGTGTCTAAACCCCTAAAAATGTTATGTAATAGCTTTTATTTTATTTTATTTGAAGAATAGTATTATTTTTCTAAACCATAATATATTTTTTTAATTTTTTTTTCATTTAAGTGCACTTTTTTTCTCGGGCCCTCACTTTTTTGCGCTTTGCGCCTAGGCCCCAGGCGAGGCCTATGCGCCTTTGATAACTATGGTTATATTATACCTAATATTCAGCGGTCAATACCAGCCATATAAACAGTGACAGCTCATGCTGAATTATGAAATGATACTCTTTTCAGAAGCTTTTTTCACGTTAAAAAAAGCTTATATGCTTTACTGTCAAAGGTTTACGTTTATCCCTTTTCATTTCAGACACCGAATAATAATAACACAAAAGTATGAAGTAGGTTCTGTAGTTCACTTCAGGTTTATTTATTTGTTAGACAAATGCACTTAAAATATTAGGGTCCTGGTAACTAGTCTTAATGTATTGCAAGCAGCTTACTATGAATGATCTTTAACAACCTTACAATTTCTTTTTGGTTTCAGAGCAAGAAAGAGCAGAACGGGAGAGGAAAGGAGATCTGGATCAATATGAACGTTTGGGTGGGGATAGGAACCACACTACTAAATCTCTTGCAGTTAAAAAGGTAACAAATATTTTCTTGTGCTTCTAACTTTTCTTATAAACCATTAGTTATCAATATTATTACAATAGGCGCATTGAGTTCCTTCCATTTATGTTGTTTTCAGTACACTAGGACTGCTGAGAGGGAAGCTGCACTGATACGACCGATGGAAATCTTGCAAAAGACTATGGATTATCTTTTAGACTTGCTGGAACAAGCGTATGATGATAAATTGCTTGGTTTATACAACTTTTTGTGGGACAGGATGAGGGCCATCAGGATGGACCTCAGGATGCAGCATATCTTTAATCTAGGAGCTATAACTATGCTGGAGCAGATGGTATGCTCTTGTCTTCTAATCTTTCTTTTGTTATTCCGTTCATTTTTATACAATATTATTTAACATATCCTGGTCCGGCAATGAGAAGTGAAAGCAAACCGGCCAACTCAACCTCATTCTGTCATTCATCAAAACCAACCACCAACAGTAATCTGCCATAAGTTGATATATCCCAGCTCTTCCCGAGCAAGCTACAAATAACCCTTATAATATGGGTTACGGAGACAAAGAACACACATCCATATCATGATCTCTATGCATGCACCCTAGCTAAAGTCCGAACTATGATATCGACAAAAAACTCACTAACCAAAACTGCATGTCTTAAGGGATTTTGAAGCATTAGAAACCGTGGCCCTATATAAGCCCGGGACGAGGGGATCGAAATTTTAAAGAGAAGTTGTTTTGGGCAAACCCAATCTGTACAAAAGTTATACAGTCTGACTGAAGTGCACATTTTGCCGCCTTTGTGTTGCCCATTTCTATTACTTTTTTACGTTTTGCTTTTGGTGATGTAGATTGCTGTTTGTCAATAATTTACGCTATGTTCTGAATGTCAGATACGGCTTCATATTATCGCAATGCATGAATTATGTGAATATACGAAAGGAGAAGGTTTTTCAGAGGGATTTGATGCGCACCTTAACATAGAACAGATGAACAAAACATCTGTTGAGTTATTCCAGTTGTACGATGATCACAGGAAGAATGGAACAGAGGTGCCTACAGAAAGAGAATTTAGAGGCTATTATGCACTTCTCAAATTGGATAAACATCCAGGCTACAAAGTAAGCTATAGGTTGTACTACTTTGTCTTTTAGCATGTGGCTGGTCTTTTGATAGTGGAAATCATGGTAGGTTGAACCCTCAGAGCTCTCACTCGATCTTGCCAAGATGACACCTGGGATACGACAAGCTGGAGAAGTTCTGTTTGCTCGGAATGTAGCTAGGTCCGTTTGTCTAATATCTCGTAATGTTCTTTGAAGACATCTGTCTCATTCATTATCTTTTTCTTGTTTCAGAGCCTGCAGAAGTGGTAATTTTATAGCATTCTTTCGTTTGGCTAGAAAGGCTAGCTATCTTCAAGCATGCTTAATGCATGCTCACTTTGGCAAGGTCTAGTCTTTTTCTTTCTTCAGATGTTAAATCTTTTTTTGAGTAAAATATTTTAGCAGGCTGTTTGCATTAGTAATTAAGGGGTGGAAATGGTGTCAGGTTAGCGGGTTGAATCTGTACTCCATATATCTAGACGAGTCAAATAAGTTGACTCATCATCTGTGAACATTTATTTTACCAGTTACGGACTCAGGCGCTTGCTGCTCTACACAGTGGGCTGCAAAATAACCAAGGAATTCCAGTTACCCAGGTTGCCAAGTGGCTTGGAATGGAGGTAATATTTCTAAACTGATTTATTTATTATTCACTTGTAGACAGTTAATGGGCTTATGTTGTTTTTATTAATTTAGGAGGAAAACATGGAAGACCTTTTGGAATATCATGGATTCTCTATAAAGGAATTTGAGGAGCCATATATGGTAAAGGAAGGCCCATTTCTTAATGGGGACGGTGACTATCCTTTGAAGTGCTCAAAACTTGTTCATCTCAAGAGATCTACAACTATTGTTGACGACGTTTTATCTCCTTGTTTCATGGAATCTTCGCCTCCAAAAGGGCTCCCGACTGACAATATGCAACAAGAATCACCCGTTGCTCAAACTCACACTTTTACCAATGCCATTGTGGCAGATGATGGAGGTATTAAAAATGACATACGACTGCAGCCAATGTTCACTACTCCAGCTCAAGTAGTAGCTGCTGACAGTTTGAGTGAAGATCACCCTCACTTGGAACTTGCTAGTCCTTCACCTCGGGATATCTTCAAAACTAATAATTCCTTTCATTCTCCCAAACCTGTCTCTCCGAAACCAAGTTATGATAAACCTTTTAGGAACTCTCTTGAGAAGCATGGCCAATCAACCATTTTTGCAAAGAATGTATTTGTAGAAACAGTGCCTGTTGAACAAGACCCAGTTATTAACCACAGCTTTATTTCTGTTGAGGACCTCGAACCTGAAAATGTGATTCAACAAGTGGCAAATGAAATTGAAATTGATACCTCTGTAGATGAACAAGTTGCTGAGGCAAAACTTAAGCTGATATTGAGGTACTAGTGTACGTACGTACACACACTACTAATCTAAAAATATTTTCATATTATAATATCTACTTCTACTCTTTTGATTTAGGCTCTGGAGACGGCGTGCTCTTATAAAAAAGGATTTACGTAATAAAAAACAACTTGCAGCAAATGCTGCATTAAATTCCCTTTCATTGGGCCCTCCAGTGTGCCACTTCAAAGAGGTACGCTTGTTTTTTCACCATCTGTACTGAATTTTCATCCTACATATGTTTTCATGGGTTATGAACTTATGATAATGCTTCCTGTATGTGTGAAGAAATTACAAGTTGCTGGTGACTTTGACTTTGACCGTGTAATGTGTGAGAGATATGAGAAACAAGAACAACTGCAGTCAAGACTTAATGTTTCTAATGTAGTAGCTGCTATACTCGGTGCACGTAACCAATATCCTAATTGCATTTGCTGGAAATTGTTATTTTTTTCTTTGCACTCCGGGATCAAAGCATCCAATCTGGATCCAGCCTCGTGGTTGCGCCATAAGCTTATGCCTGAAAATATCAGCAAAAATGATGACGAGTTAGTAGCATCTTCGCCTGGCCTGTCAATATGGAAGAAATGGGATTATGCTAGTGATTTGACATGTTATTTTTCGGTGGTTAGAAACATACAATCTGATGATCTAGTTGAAGAAACAGTTTTGGGTGCAAGTGCAGTCATGCTCGTAGCATCTGAATATATCTCATGGGAGGCCCAAAAGATTCGGCTTCATAACCTTGTATCTCTAATTCCTTATGCGTCTTGTTTGCCACTTCTGATCTTAAGTGGTTCCAGCCCGTCAACGACAGTCGAAAATTTGGGCCTTAATCAAGTTGATAGATCAAAAATCTGCTCCTTTTCTGTTCTTCCGATAGACGGTGATGAGAATTTAAGGAAGGCACTGGAGTGGCTGGCAAGTGAGAGCCCCGTACAACCCGTTGTTCACTGTGTAAAAACACGCGATTTGGTTATGAACCACTTACAATTTGATGCTCATAAAAGAAGCCCAGAACATTGCATTTCAGCCATTAATGATGCTTTGGATGAATCCATCAAAGAAATTTGTGATGCTGCAAAGTCAAATCCTGCCAGCTGGCCCTGCCCCGAGATCTCGTTGCTCGATTTCCAACCCTATCTGCCTAGTGTAGGATGGAGTTCTGCTTCAAGAATCGAGCCTCTTATTCAAGCTTTAAAAAACTGCAAATTACCAAATAACATATCTTGGTGCTCTCTGACTGGGATTGATATCCAAAATCAGAAAACACAACTGGAGTACTTGCTGGTGACCTACCTGCGTCCTTTAATGGGATTACCCTTGGCCCAAAAGGAAGCATCTACTTTGATACAAAATTGCGTGGGACTCGAGCTGCATGGTTCAACGTATTACCTAGTTCCAAAGTGGAACATCATTTTCGGGCGTATCTTCAATTGGCAGTTGACAAGCCTACCTAATGCGACAGCGTATGTGTTGGAGCGACAACATATGTCTTCACAACGTTTTGAAGATGAATCTTGTTATCTGAAATCTCCATCTCTAGATGATATGATGCAAGTTGTCACAAGGCCGGGTTTGGAATCAGAATTTAAGGATTTGGAAGCAGCGGTTTGTGATCCTCCCGTTGAAATGGTGATGGATGTAGATGCTTCAGTGATGTATGTGGAAGAAGAAGATGATGATGATGATAGCAAGGTGAATGAGAGGAGTTTAAGCAGGTTGCTGGAGCAGTGTAACATTGTGCAGGATATAATAGACAAGAAGTTATCCGTATACTTCTGATATACTACTGATGCATGCATGCAGTGTAGTTAGTTATTTTGGTTTCTTTCTAAAACAAGTAATGGGGATCAGTGTTATTATAAAATCATAGATAGAAGAAGATATAATTTCACAAGTAAAATAGTTTGGGATACAAAATGACAATCTTACAAAGCTTAAAAAACTTGTGACGAATAAAGAAAACGTGAGTACGTGACTGAATCGGCGAACAAACAATAAAACAGAGATATGTCA
Organism: Helianthus annuus; assembly: GCF_002127325.2. Lineage (NCBI taxonomy): Eukaryota > Viridiplantae > Streptophyta > Magnoliopsida > Asterales > Asteraceae > Helianthus > Helianthus annuus. Next base: position 46,351,638 of record NC_035439.2, on the reverse strand, counting down.
TCATGGAACAAAATAAACAAATGATACAAACCAAATAAAACATTAAACCACTCTTATGACACAAAAATATTTGTTGACCTTTAACTAACGTAGGTGTGCTGCACACTCGCATAATATACAGCATATCAAGTAAAGGTGCACAAAAAAAAAAAAAAAAAATCGAACGGAATGGTTTTTAACCATAAGTGAAGCCAATATAACAACCGGTTTCTATTTTTTCATAGTTACCGGTTTTTTAAATGTATTTTTTACGTGTCCAAGAACCAATTAACCAATTTCACTCCGTTGGGCTTCAAAACTAGTCGTTTATCTGTATTTCATACCGTCTAAACATGTTTTTTGGACCATTTTGCATTCATATGTTAGTGCAAATAGGTATTGGGTGTATTGGTCCGACACAACACTTTTCTAGCTCTCGAAAGTCAAAAGAGCTCAAAATATGCAAAAAAGAAAAAGCGCTCATAAATTGGCAACTCTCAAACCGCTCAAAATCTAGCATGGCTACCTCAAGTACTCAGAGTTCATTTGAAGTTCGTGCTTCCTCGAGTGAATTACCTGTGGTGAGGATTGTATAAACAACCAAGAACCCAAAAGATTTTTTCCAAAAGTGAAATGTCCAACGGTGGTCAGAGCTCGATGCATGAATTTTGGTTCATTTCTCATCGCCCAATTAAATTCCACTTTGAAAATTGCATTTGGAAAAACATTGCTAGGTGGTGGAAACCAATCCGGCTCATGGTCAATCACAAATATCAAGCGAAGGAGGTGTTTGGAATTTCGATGATATAACAACCCTCAAAAACGACTTAAAACATCCCGTAATCGAAAAACCGAGTCTGCGTGTCATTATTTTAAGCTTAAACCGTAAAACCAAACCGGAATCAAACCACTTGTAATGGTTTTGGTTTGGTTCGCTACCAATTTTCAACAGTTTGGTTTTGGTTTGCAATGATAAGAAACCGTTACCGACGGTTTGGTTCGCGGTTTGAGCCAAAAACCGTCAAAACCGGACCATGAACACCCTTACCAAATTTGATCACATGTTTGTCTCTGGTGTTGTTAATTTCATGATGATATTATTTTAGTTATTCAATGTTGTGGAACTTCAGCACTTTGTTGTTTTGGAACATGTTGACCCACGCTACAAATTGTTAACTGGTCTTATGTGTATATGTTCGGCTTCTTCGGTTTGGGCTGAATAGAACCAAAATGATTATAATATACATGCATGACCGAGGATTGTACCAACTAATTGTTTGTGAGACTATCACGCTTGATTCAGGCCATAAACAGTTGGATCAAAGGAACAAGGTGAAGTTCAAGATCACGAGCCTCAAGGTGAACGAAGGAAAATACTTTGTGCTTGAACTGGTAATAATAATAGTTGGATCAGTTGTTTAGTTGTTTATCTGCAGGTGATCTTCAGTATACATGTAGGTGGTCAACACTTGGATCATAATTTGATTCGGGCCATAAACAGTTGGGTCAATTGTTTATCTACAGGTGATCCAGAGTTTGTTGTTATAGACGATGTTACTTCAGATGTGCTTACAACATTCATTAAGAAAGAAAAAAAGGTGAGACAATTGACGCAAGTGTTTGTCGGACTTTATTTTTTCTTAAAAGGTTTTGGTTTCAGTTTGATTTGGTTCTTTTAAACTTTTTCATCAGTTCAAACCGAGCCTATCTTTGATAGGTTTCTGAGTCTTGCGGGAGAAGCGTCCGATCAGGACCCCTTCAGACGTTTGTTTCATTTGTTGATGAAAAAGAAGAGACAATAACATCCCGTTCAAAGAGAAAATATTCAGAAGGAAGCTCTTACAGGACAAATGTAGATAATGCATCAATTCAGAGCTACAAATGCAACAATCGGTAAGATCTAACATATTCCAACCTGTTTCTTCCGGTTTTACAACCCAAACCAGTTGACTGATACTCGATTCTCGCTATTCTAGAGGTTGTAACCTATGGTGAATTTAACCGGTTCTGGAAATGGAATCGTTAATTACTCCGGCGATGGTATGCCTTTTCTATCTCTTGAAAAAGAGGCCACGAGTTTCTTTTGCATACCAGTTCATAAAGTAAGAACAACATTCTATCCTTATCCCGTTATAATTTTAATTTTAGTTTTGAGTTAGCCTAAGAGAAATTTGAGATTTCATTAAAACTTGCACCGTTTAACATGCTATTGCACTGTATAAATTTTACGAATAAACTCAAAGGTTTTCTTTGTAGATTCTTGATAATATTTGTATATTACTAATTTGGAACATTCTTAGACTGTATGTTGTGCTATGTTTATTAAGGGTTGTACACTTTGTTGATGAATTGGGATGTTGACCGAAAGCTATTCTCACCGACTCTTGATGATTGCTTCAGGTATGAAATTTATATGATGCAATTAACACATTTCCAATTAAGATCGATTATAGACTATACAACCTAATTGAAGCATAAATCGTAACAGGCCAACAACTAAACAGAGGTAGCGATTGATTATGTTTTTTTTCCTTCAGATTATGTTGATATGACTTAAGTACTCATATATAGTGTTCCGATCTTAGTGAATGGACTTAAAAAGATCTAAGATGGATCAAATGTCAAGAATTTTAGAATAAGATCCATAGTATTTAGAGAAAATGGGATCTTTATGTAGTTATGGACGAGGCAAAAGCGTACATTAGTGCATATTGTTATTTGTTTTGAAAATTGTTTATGCTATTCGATACACTTAGGGATGAGCAAATGGTATCGGGGTACTTGTACCGAATTTCCTGAACCGACATAATTTTCGGTAACGACATTTAGCGTTTTCAGTATCGGTATAGTACGGTACCTTCAAATACTGGTTTGTACCGGTACCGAACCGCACTCTACCGAGTAGTTTCGATACGAGTTCTGGTACCTTTTTTTTGGATTTTAGGTACCTGTTGATACCGAGCTCATCCCTAGGATATAGAGGCCCAGGTTTAAACAAATTCAGGAAATCATTTTGTTAGCCTTTGTTTAAGACACATTTGAACTTTTAAATGATAAGTATTAAGGTTCGAAGTATATAAGATGGATATAGAGGCTTAGGATATACACATAATTTAATCTATCATTTTGATTGAGTCAATTGTATGTAGCCTTATTAAGGGTTAAAATACGAGATGGAGGCAAACTATTAATACTTGACAACGACGACAAACCTACGAATGAAACAACTAATGTTGTTTATAAAGAAATTTTCAATGCGATATGATTTTTTTTTGTATTAATGTATTTCAATTATTTGGTGTAATTTCTATCATTTCCGTTAATGTTTCAACTTAAATATAATTAAAACTAGGTTATCACCCGGAACTGCTTTACGGGTAGTTTAATTTTATTACTTAATAAACATGTATATTCATAATTAATCACATAATAGAAAAAACACATAAATAATGACAAAACAAAGATTGAAACATAATATGAAATAAATATACATCCATTATTAGATGCATGCTTTCTATGTACCCATCATTATCCCACTCATCCCAAACACTGAAATCAACATTCCTACCCGATGATTTGTTGACAGAGACGGCATTCCCACCATTTGAATTCAAAACTTTTGATTCTTGACAAAACCCGTCACCTTAGATTTTTTTTTTTTTTGGCCAGTCATCACTCTTACGGGGAGTACGACCTTCTTTGGCATACTCTTCAAGTCTTCAACCTTTTGTGAAGCCAGCGCCATGATGCCTCTCAGAATTCCCCATGTCCCAGTGGCGGATCTAGAAACGAAACTAAGCCGTAACGTTTTATAAATAAGCCGTAACGAAATCGAAAAAACGTAAAATTGTTCCAAAATTTACACTAATTTTTCCAAATTTTTCCGCGCCAAGCTGTAGCGGAGGTTGCCCCCCGGTTAGCCTTATGTCCGCCACTGCCATGTCCTTTGTTTGATTTCAGAGGTTTTTGCAGTCACAACATTGACCGTTTCATTGACGTTGTAGTCATAGCTCCCGTCTCTCACCTATTTATAAGGAGAACTAAACATTATGATACTAATGCATTCAAAGAAACAAAGAGTTGTGTGTATCAAAAAAGATAGGGTACCATTCTTATATCAAAGGGGGTGTAAACGAGCCGAGCGGCTCGCGAGCTACTCGGGATCGGCTCGAGAAAAAGCTCGAAACGAGCCGAGCCTTATCGAGCCCGAGCCGAGCTTGATCCTCAAAACAAAGCTCGTTTGTTTATCGAGCCCGGGCTCGAGCCTCACATGTAAAGCTCGTTAGGCTCGTCGAGCCTTATCGAGCCTTCATGTAAACAAGCCGACTCGAGCCGAGCTTATTTAAACTTGTTTACAAGCCGACCTCGAACCTAAAAATAAGGTTATTTAGTAAACGAGCCCGAGCCCGAGTTTTGCTTATCGAGCTCGCGAGCCTAAAAAGTCTATTATTTATATTATTTTTATTTAATATACTAATTAATAGATAATAAACGAGTCGAGATTGAGCTTGATAAAATACAAATGAGCCGAGCTCGTGCCCGAGCTCGAGGGTTGTGGGGTAGAAAGCGTGTTTGCCCTGGGAGAGGGACTTTTAAACATACTTTCATATGAAAGGTGTACTTCATGTTGTGGTGTCCTTGTGCTTACAACATGATCCTTTTGTGAGGATACATGAGGAGTTTGGATGGGTTGAGATCTTTCCAACAACTGTGAGGAAGTAGCAACAGTGCTTTCAAGTGACATTTGTGTTGTCACTGCATTAACCTCTGGGATCTCATCTTCCAGAGGAACCTTTTTATTTTGTTTGGTTTTGGTGGGCTTTTTGGATGTGACAGCTTTCTTTTTGCGTTTTCCTGGTGTGTGTTTCACAACACCGGTTGTGGTGTCATGATCACCAGGAGCAGTTCGATTAACAACAGAAGTTTGAGCAACTGATGCGGACGCATCTAAAACAGGCTCATCCCCCTTTGTTTCAGTTGTTGAAACTTTTGACTCTTTATCCATAAGTTTAGTAAAAGTTTTACTTGAAGACTATTTATTTGAAAAGCTACACCTTGTTCAAAATCTGGTTGTGACACTTGTTTTCGTAGGTAGTAGCTTAGAAGTCTTGGATACAACAGAAAAGCATTACTACGAACACCTTTTTTCAATTTTTTCACATTATTCAACAAATCAGAAAACAATGCTTGTGATAAATTGTAATCAGATTTTGTTAAAATAGCATAATCCAAATACTAAATGTTCAAAGGTATCTCATTAAATGCGGTGGTCTTGGATGAGAGACAAGTTAAAAAAGTATGAAACAAAAATTTCATTGGCAGAGGGAAGTTTGGTTTGTAGATAGTAACTTCCTTTAATTGTGCATCATACCCTCTTTCAATGAACTTTGTATTAAGTTCAAGTTTTTCAAAGTTGTTCTTACCTCCCAAGTCGTCCAATGCAAATGTAGTGGAAATTGTAAAGGGAGAAATTCGTACCACACTTTCCCCAACCTTAGATGTGATGGCAACTGGATTATTATCTTCAGACTCTATTTCAACATTAAACCAAAATTGTCGGAGTGTTTCTGTATGAACCGGAGCATCAGCAGTAAGAATTGATTTGTATTTTGATGACGTTAAAATGTCAATTATTGAGTGATAGCTGGTATTTTTGTTGGTTTTCTCGAAGATGGGGAGGTAGTTGTGAGGGTTTTTGATGTTCAGAGACATGATCGGAGAAGAAGGTGATTTGGGGACGAAACAGGGTTTAAGTTGGAGTGTTTTTAATATGTTGGAAACTGTTTTTGAGAATTTTGAATTCGAGACGGCAGTGATAGAACCTCGATTTAGGGATGAAACATCTTTTATATAGAGAGCATAAGTGAATGCTGACATGGCAGTAGTTACAAATATTTGATGGCTAAGATCTGTCCACGTCAGAACCTCCCTTGCGACAACCGATGACAGTTGTTTGGAAACCTCTGTTGGTCGTTGGGAACAGTGTGAGTCAAACAGTCGTTAGATAAACAGAAGTTATGAGAACAGATGATAACTTTCAGCAGTTGTTTTATTTTTAGCTAACATCTGTCCACGTCAGAACCTCTATTGTCATAATGGATGACAGTCAGCAGTATAGTAAATCAACAGTCATTAGGATAAACAGAAATTATGACAACAGACGGTACCCTAGCAGTGGATGCATCATTAGGATAAACAGAAATTATGACAACAGACGGTACCCTAGCAGTGGATGTATTTTTAGGCAAGCAGAAGTTTCAAAAACAGCTGTTTTCAATCGATGTAACTCAACAGTCGTAAGTCTAAAATCTGCTATTAGCCCAACCATTGTTAGTATCAAATCCTCTGTTAAGCATTTTAAGCTTGAATATCATCTGTTGTTCGTTAACATCTGTTGACCCATAGCAGACCTTTGCATCTTCAGCCATTTATTCATTAGCAGACGCTCTCTTTTGTCATACTTTAGCTACAACACACCATTTATAACAGCAAAATATACCGTAAATTCTTCCAAAAAACTGTTACTGATAAACAAAATTATATAAAAATACTTATAGCAGACGTTATATAATAATACTTATTCATCATTAGCCCAACCACTGTTAGTATCAAATCCTCTGTTAAGCATTTTAAGATTGAATATCATTTGTTGTTTGTTAACATCTGTTAACTCATAGCAGACCTTTGCATCTTCAGACATTTATTCATCAGCAGATGCTCTCTTTTGTCAGACTTTAGCTACAACACACCTTTTATAACACCAAAATATACGATAAATTCTTCCAAAAAACTGTTATTGATAAACAAAATTATATAATAATACTTAGGAATGACTGAAATAATTAAAATGAAGATGCGACAACAAATATTAATAGTATTAAAATTTATTCATTTAGTCAACAGTCGTTAGCATACACAGTTGTTTCATAAGAAGGTTCGAATATATGACAACAACAGCAGATGTTCTCTTTTACCAAACTTTAACTATAACAGACCTTTTACAACTCCAAATATTGACTCTCTGTAATTTGCAGGAGCACAGATTCTTCAAAAAACTGTTATCGATGATCAAATTCTAAACATTTGTTTTATCTTTGCACTCATCTGTTCACCATCAAACCAACCCTTGATACTATTAAACCTCTGTTGACAAAATTTTGAAATTCAAAGAACAAAAGCAGATTATCACAATTACTAATAACCTCTTCATTTACCATGTAGACGCGTTTTTAAACTCTATAAAAGACCGATGATTACTTTTGATTCAAAACATCAACAAATTGTCCTACAAATCATTTTCTGTCAAAAATTGTTCCAAATCAGAAAAACAACAAAAAATCTACATGGCAAACTTCAGCTTCTACCACTGGTCAGACACCAACGATGTTAAAACACAATTCTCGATGTGGTCACTCAAAGAACAAAGAACAAACGAAGAACTAAACAGGAAAGTCAACATAATCAATGACACTAATTACAAAAAAACCTGGAACAACATGGCATTGCTCGATGAAGTCCTCTACTCTCCTCCATCAGAGTTCCAGAAGAATGCAGAAGAGTTTCTGACACAACTTCTAAAACAGGATCAGAAAATCTGCAACATGCTAACAGACCTAAAATTCAAAAGAGAGCATGAAATCATGTGACAACCCGTACTCTCGTTGACAAGAGAAGGGTATTTTTGTAATATTTGTAATTTGTGGATATTAGTATAATTAATACTATTAATTGCAAAATAATAAACCGCAACGAGAGTTTTCGACATTTACGCATCTAGTTAATTGTAATCGGGCCTGTTTGTTAAGCTAGACACTACTTAATCCATACACTTGGGCTAGGCCCAAGCCCACTCCCTAATTAACCTAAAAACCCTACACTATTTAAACATCCTAAACCCCCCCCCTTCCCCTCTCATTTTTCTTTCTCTAAGAACCAAAACCCTACAAACTTTGGGCAGCCGCACACACACTCGAGACCACACCCCTCCTTCTCGGTTGATCAGACCTCCGGCAACCGGAGCCGTTTTCCGGCGACTCCACCAGCCATTTCATCCTCCTTTGACAACCACTCACACCCGCACGTTCTCTCATCCCTCTGTTACACACACCCCTCTTCATCTTTCAAATAAATCCGGCAACGAGGGAGCTCCGGCCGACGTTTCGAAGGCCGTCGTTCCTACAGTAAAACCATTAAGCACCTATGTTCGTATACACATCTGATTCAAGAGAGAGACGGCGAGTGCCGCCGTTCATGACGGTGGAGGCGGTGAACGGAGATAGTGTGGGTAAATGAAACGGGACGGTGACAAACAACGGCAACCGATGGCTGTGAAACGGTGGTCATCAGCTCCAGCTCAGATTTGATGCTCGGGTCTCAATATTTCAGTCACGGTTAGTAAAATATATTGTCTTTGAACAACTGTGGTTGCTATGAATCTTGGCTATGTGTATTAGAGGCTGTTTAAAAAGAATGTAAATGTCGGGTGTGTGATACTACCTTTGATGTTTATTGTGGTTTTGGTTAGAGCTATAGGTGGTAAACTGCATTGGTAAACATGAGGTTCAAAAGTATGTTAGGATGTTTAGCACCAACTGTTGGTAAAATGATTTAAGAATGTCTAAATAATGTGGCTGAGTAAGTATGAATTCGGGATTTATATGATGTTTATGGTATTAACCTAAGCTTAACTGATTGTTTTACAAGTACATGAGGTCCAAAGGTGCTCAAAACTGTTATGATTATATTTAGGTGTGTGTCTGTTAAGGAATTGGTTTTATATTGGGATGTGTTAACTATTGAAGTGTAATATGTTAGAGGATTTTGTGAACCTTGGTTATACACACATAAATATAGCCACATTTCAACTGCTGGTATTTTGGTATACAAGATGTTCCTCGCTACGATTAATATGCAACTTGTTTTGGTAATTGTGACAACTCGAATTTCCAAGATTCTATTCCGCATTTATTGCACGTTCATGTATTGACTAATCGTTTATTTGCACAATTGATTGCTATGGAATTATATATGTTTTGATTGTTTGATTGTGCATAGTTGTTTGTTAATTGTGAAATTGGTAAATATATGAACTTGGTGGTGAAACTAGGAAATGGTTATGAGATGGTGTGCATGTGTAAAATATAATACTTAGGGACGTAGAGGGTAATTAGTGAAATCCTAGATACTTAACCCTAATTCCTTTTCACTAATCATTTGCACACAAAACCAAAACACGTACTTGCAATTCTCTAATCCTCTAGCAATCATCATCACCACCATCATTGGCACAAGGCATTCATCACTTTCGATTTCTCTATTTCTCTAGAATCATTCAAGGTAATTGCTTATTGATTATTGTTTATTGATTTCCTGATTGTATCAATTCTTGGTGATTAGAATGCTTGCAAACCCTAGTTTTGAGTTGATGGTTCTGTACTTCAATTTGATTATGATTATTGTGATTATGATGATGCACTAATTGTATAATTGATCCTCTTGATGATATTGATGCATGATATGAAGAAATAATGATTGTTGTGTTGATTCTGCATTGAGAAAATGTATAATTAGGGTTTTTCATTCGTATGAAAAACAAGAAACGTAACTGATTTGATGCTTCTGATTCTGTTTGGAATTCACGCATTTTGTTAGTCAGAGTATTGAAGTTTGGATTGTTAATGTCTGAGTTTTACAACCCTATGAATGGTCCGAGGTTTAAGTTAATGCTTGTCTGAGTTTTAAACATGCATAGTCCGACTTCTTTAACACACATGAATGTCCGAGTTTTGGGTAAATTATGAAGTCCGACCTTTATGATATGATATATCATGTTCGAATGTTTGTAAAGACTTTTAGTTGTCCGACTTTAGTTGATGTAAGCTTGGGTCCGAGTATAAAGGACTAGGGTCCGACTTTTGTGACCAAGGCTCTATGTCCGACTTTTATAGTTACAAAAGGGGAGAGCCCGAAGTTTTGATATGATCCGAGTTTGTGAAAGGGTATAGGGTCTGAGTTTTTAACCCCTCCCCATGTCCGAAGTTTTTATGAAAACCTCAAAGGGTCCGAGGTATATATATAAGCACACATGTCCGAGTTTTATTAACAAAAACATAAAGGTCCGAGTTTAATACCCTCCCCCCCCCCCCCTTTTGTTGATTATGTCCGAGTTTGTGAGGGAAAACTCTTTCCCTGGTCCGACTTTTATGAAAGGAAACACCCCCATATGGTCCGAATTTTTGTAAGGTTTCCCCTTATCCGACCTTTGATTAAGTTGTGACGTCCGACCTTCATGTATAACAAACATAATCTGATTCTTACATGTATAATAAATATAGTCCATAGTGCGATCTTTATTGATTATCATGATGGTCCGACTTTGTGTGTAATGCGATGTCAGAATATTGTATTGGTGTCGTGATGTCCGAACATTATGCATGCCATACCCCTTTGGTCAGAAGTTTGTATGTTTTTATATGATGTCTGAGTTAATGAATGTACACAAGACTCGACTCCCAATATTGAACTGTCTGGGTTTTGATTGAATATATGATCTGAAGTATAGTGTTGATACATGCCCTGAATTTAGATGATACTTGAAGAGACAGAATGAATTAGGATGCCAAGATCAGAATCCTGTATGATTATATGTGATTTTATGATAATGTACATTACTGGGTGAGGTTGTATGCATGAACAATCTGTATTATAGCATTCTGTATACGATAGTCGCACTGAACACGATTGCTTGGATATCAAAGACTTGTAAACCCTAATTGTCTACAAACACTTACATCGAGTTATGTGCAATGTATCCTAGGTCGTGTGTAACGGACTTAGACATTTAAGTAACCCCAGAAGCAATAACATACCGAGCAAACCAAGGTGAGTTCACACCCTTACTAAGGCATGGGATTCCCAGGGCACGGGAATTGGGATTGAAGGATTGAGATTGAATAGAACTGTACTTACACTATTACTAGACTACCATACCATCGTCCTCGGTTGTGCAGGACACATACGTGCATTCTACGTGCACATATACTTACTACTATCCTCGGTTGTGAAGGATACTTATACATATTACTATCCTCGGATGTGAAGGATACCTATACTTAATTACTATCCTCGGATGTGAAGGATACTCACGTAAGACCTACGTGAACTTATACTTACTACTGTTCTCGGATTGTGAAGAACACATATGGTTACGAATAGTCTAGTGGTTATACAACATGGGAAGCCCCCACCAATAGAACGTACTAACGGCCCAGTAGAGCCACCTGTTACAAACGAACTTACTATTACGTATTTACTTTCTGTGAACTCGCTCAACTAGTTGTTGATCCTCTGTTACATGCCTTGCAGGTCGCTAGGTATATGGAGCTTGCACAGGGAGGAGCAGGTCGTTGTGGGCTTGGATCGTGATTATCCTGTTAAACACTTTTGATAATTGATACTCGTTTACGATGGGTTATATTTATACGCTTCCGCTAAACAAAGATAACTTTCTTATGATTTGAAACACCTTTCATATGGATTTGGTTTGGTTTAAATGACAACTACTTTTATTATTTGTATTGTTCTGTATGATTGGTGGCTTGATCCTGGTCAGTCACGCTCCCAAGCGGTGATACTCCGCAGGTGGATTTTGGGGGTGTGACAGATTGGTATCAGAGCCATTGGTTATAGAGAACTTGGTTTTAATATGGGGAAAACGTTTTTATTAAAACCAGACTATAACCAGAACAGTGCTCTCAACGATCCACAACGACGCTTCACTCCACGTGCAAGACTCACATCCTAGGTAATAAGGTTTATGTTTATTGCCTACATGCTAGAATTTGCATAGAACTTTGCTCGTAGTATGCTTACATTACTTTGCTCACTACTTGTTATTGCTTGAGAACACTTACGTGCTTATACTCTTCTGTCATCGCACTATTCGCGAACCTTTCTCACTTATGTTGCCTTTGATGTGAAGATCAATGGCCGGACGAATCAACATGACTCAAGCCCAGCTAGAGGCTCTTGTTCAAGCTCAAGTTGCTGCGGCACTTGCAGCTGCTCAAGCAGGTAGTATACCCTGCAGTATAGACACACACTAGGATCTTTAGATCCTACATTAATTCTCGTATTTAACTTTGCCCTATTCGTACGCAATAGGTCAACACGCGCAGCAGCCTGTCTGCACTTTCAAGAATTTCATGGATTGTCGCCCTAGCACGTTCAGCGGCACCGAAGGAGCGGTTGGACTCCTCCACTGGTTTGAAAAGCTCGAGTCTGTGTTCGAGATGTGTGAATGCCCTGAGGCTCGCAGGGTTAAGTATGCCACTGGTACTTTGGAAGGGATCGCGTTAACTTGGTGGAACGCGCAAGTGCAGATCCTAGGGTTGGCAGCTGCTAACGCCACCCCTTGGAATGACTTCAAGGAACTGATTAAACGTGAGTACTGTACTCGGGAAGACATCCACAAGCTGGAGGATGAGTTTTATCATTTGAAGATGACTGGGTCAGAAATCGAGGCTTATACCAAGAGGTCAAACGAGTTGGCTGTGTTGTGTCCAACCATGGTGGACCCTCCATACAAGCGTATTGAGTTGTATCTCAAGGGTTTGGCGCCAGAAATCCAGAGCCACGTAACATCGGCTAATCTTGACAACATTCAGGCTATTCAGCGCCTCGCTCACCGCATCACAGATCAGGCAGTGGATCAGAACAGACTGCCAAAGCGTATCAGCGCTACTGCTACCGCTACTGCTTCTACTACACTTGCTACTCCCAGTGAGAACAAGAGAAAATGGGATGGGGATTCTAGCAAGGGATCAGCTTCAGTGCAGTCACAAGCTCAGCAACGAAAGACAGACAGTTACCAGAGTCCCAGCCAGCACTCCTCAGGCAGCCACAGACAGGGAGGATATCGAGGAAACCTCCCGAAGTGTAACACCTGCAACAAACACCACAGTGACCAGTGTAATAAGGGTCACTGTCAAAGATGCCTCAAGATGGGTCATGAGGCCAAAGATTGTAGAAGCCCTCGGCCTGCGAACCAGAATCAGCAGCAGCCCCAAGCACAGCAGAATCAGCAGCAGGGCAACAAAGGGTGTTTTCATTGCGGTGCAGAGGGTCACTTTAAAAGGCACTGCCCTCAGCTGAACAGGAACCAGAACAACAACAACCATAACAACAATCAGGGAAATGGCAACAACAACAACAACAACGGAGGGAACAACAATGGCAATGAAGCAAGGGGTCGTGTGTTTGTGTTGGGGTAGGGTGATGCCAGAAATGATCCCAACGTCGTTATGGGTAAGTTTCTTCTCGACGACATTTATGTTACTGTTTTATTTGATTCGGGTGCGGATACGAGTTATATGTCTTTAAAAATGAGTAAATTGTTAAAACGTGCGCCAACACCCCTAAACACCAAACATGTCGTAGAACTAGCAAACGGTAAAAGTGTAGAGGCCACACAGATAGTTAAGGGTTGTAGCATTGTCTTAGCTGGTCAGACCTTCTCCATCGACCTTATTCCTATAGTTCTGGGTAGTTTCGACATCGTCATCGGCATGGATTGGTTATCTAAGCAGCAGGCAGAGATTCTATGTAAGGAGAAGATCATTCGTATTCCTCGTTCGGGTAAGGAACCTCTTGAAGTTCAAGGCGACAAGAGTGGTGCCGTGGTTGGTATCATCTCTTTCATGAAGGCTCAGAAATGTTTACGAAAGGGTCATACTGCTATCTTGGCACTGGTTACTGATGCAGCTTCGAAAGAGAAAAGAATAGAGGATATTCCAGTTGTACGAGAATTTCCTCAAGTGTTTCCAGAAGATTTACCTGGCCTACCGCCTCATCGTCAGGTCGAATTTCAAGTCGAGCTAGCTCCAGGAGCAGCACCTATAGCTCGCGCACCGTATCGTTTAGCTCCAACCGAACTGGAAGAACTGTCAAAGCAACTACAAGAGCTCTTGGATAAAGGCTTCATTCGTCCAAGCTCTTCGCCTTGGGGAGCTCCAGTACTATTCGTGAAAAAGAAGGATGGCACTTTCAGAATGTGCATTGATTATCGCGAACTGAACAAGGTCACGGTGAAGAACCGCTATCCTCTTCCTCGCATTGACGACTTATTCGACCAGTTGCAAGGGTCGAGTTACTACTCCAAGATTGATCTAAGGTCAGGATACCATCAGCTGAGAGTCCGGGATGAGGACGTCTCCAAGACAGCATTCAGAACTCGCTACGGCCATTACGAGTTTCTGGTCATGCCATTCGGGCTTACAAATGCGCCTGCGGTCTTCATGGATCTTATGAACAGGGTGTGCAAACCTTATCTTGACAAGTTCGTCATTGTCTTCATCGACGACATTCTGATCTACTCCAAGAGTCAGGAGGAACACGAGCAGCACTTACGTCTTATCCTGGAACTTCTTCGAAAGGAGCAACTGTACGCAAAGTTTTCAAAATGCGACTTCTGGCTTCGTGAAGTCCACTTCTTAGGCCATGTGGTGAACAGGGATGGGATCCATGTCGATCCATCCAAGGTAGATTCGATCAGGAACTGGCCTGCACCGCGTACACCAACAGAAATACGCCAATTCTTGGGTTTGGCGGGGTATTCAGGCGATTCATCAAAGACTTCTCCAAGATCGCACAACCGCTCACGATGTTGACACAGAAAGGTGTCACCTACCGTTGGGGAGATTCCCAGGAAAACGCTTTTCAGTACTTAAAGGATAGGCTTTGCAGCGCACCTATTCTCTCATTGCCAGAGGGCACGGATGACTTTGTAGTGTATTGTGACGCGTCAATACAGGGCCTGGGTTGTGTATTGATGCAGCGGGATAAAGTTATTGCCTACGCCTCTCGTCAACTCAAGGTTCATGAACGGAACTACACGACGCACGATTTAGAGCTGGGAGCTGTTGTTTTTGCGCTTAAGATATGGCGACACTACCTGTACGGTACCAAGTGCACAATTTACACCGATCACAGGAGTCTCGAGCATATCTTCAAGCAGAAGGAATTGAATATGCGTCAACGACGATGGGTCGAACTGCTTAATGATTACGAATGCGCTATCAAGTATCATCCAGGCAAGGCCAACGTTGTGGCCGACGCCCTTAGTCGGAAAGACACCTTACCTAAGCGCGTGCGAGCGCTACAGCTTACTATTCAGTCCAGTCTTCCTGCACAGATACGAGCTGCTCAGATAGAAGCTTTAAAACCAGAGAATGTCATGGCTGAAGCCTTACGCGGCTCAAGGCAACGCATGGAACAAAAGGAAGACGGTGCCTACTATGTAACGGGGCGTATTTGGGTCCCACTCTATGGCGGTCTACGAGAGCTTGTGATGGACGAAGCGCACAAGTCCCGCTACTCGGTACACCCAGGGTCGGATAAAATGTACCACGATATCAAAACAACATACTGGTGGCCAAGTATGAAAGCCCACATCGCCACCTATGTTGGCAAGTGCTTGACCTGTGCGAGAGTCAAGGTTGAATATCAGAAACCCGCAGGTCTACTGCAACAACCCAGGATACCACAGTGGAAATGGGAAGAAATTTCCATGGATTTCGTTACGGGCTTACCTAGATCCCAGCGTGGGAATGATACCATATGGGTGATCGTGGATCGACTCACCAAGTCTGCACACTTCCTGGCTATTAAGGAAACGGATAAGTTCTCCACCCTCGCAGACATTTACCTTAAAGAAGTTGTTTCAAGGCACGGGGTGCCCACCTCCATCATCTCGGATAGGGATGCACGATTCACGTCAGAGCTATGGCAAGCGATGCACAAAGCGTTTGGCTCTCGTTTAGACATGAGCACAACATATCACCCTCAGACGGATGGGCAGTCTGAGCGCACGATTCAAACTCTAGAAGACATGCTTTGAGCGTGTGTTATCGATTTCGGCAACGGCTGGGAAAAGCATCTCCCGTTAGTGGAGTTTTCGTATAATAACAGTTACCACACCAGCATTCAAGCCGCTCCATTCGAGGCATTGTACGGACGTAAATGCCGGTCACCTCTCTGTTGGGCAGAGGTGGGGGATAGTCAGATTACGGGTCCAGAGATTGTAGTGGACGCCACAGAAAAGATTGCACAGATACGACAACGCATGGCGGCAGCACGCAACCGTCAGAAAGCCTACGCGGATAAGCGTAAGAGGCCATTGGAATTTCAGGTCGGGGACCGGGTTTTACTTAAAGTCTCACCCTGGAAGGGTGTGGTTCGATTTGGTAAACGAGGCAAACTCAATCCACGGTATGTTGGACCGTTCGAAATCACTGAAAGAATAGGCCCAGTAGCCTACAGACTGAACCTACCAGCTGAACTCGGTGCAGTTCACAACGTATTTCACGTGTCGAATCTGAAGAAGTGCCTGTCAGATGAGACCCTCATAGTTCCTTTTAAGGAACTCACTATCGACAAGCGGTTGCAGTTCGTCAAGGAACCAGTTGAAATCACGGACCGAGATGTTAAGGTCCTCAAACACAAGAGAATCCCTCTTGTTCGAGTTCGTTGGAACTCCCGACGTGGCCCAGAGTACACCTGGGAACGCGAAGACCAAATGAAAGAAAAGTACCCCCAGTTATTCGAAAACCGTGCAACCACTACTGAGACTGAAGCTACTACTACTGAATTTCTGGACGAAATTCCAAATCAACGGGGGGATGATGTGACACCCCAGGAAAACCAGTGAACAATACAGCTTACCTAGCTTCCTCAGTGAGTGCGTACCAAATTTCGGGACGAAATTTCTTTTAAGTTGGGGATAATGTGACAACTCGAATTTCCAAGATTCTATTCCGCATTTATTGCACGTTCATGTATTGACTAGTCGTTTATTTGCACAATTGATTGCCATGGAATTATATATGTTTTGATTGTTTGATTGTGCATAGTTGTTTGTTAATTGTGAAATTGGTAAATATATGAACTTGGTGGTGAAACTAGGAAATGGTTATGAGATGGTGTGCATGTGTAAAATATAATACTTAGGGAGGTAGAGGGTAATTAGTGAAATCCTAGATACTTAACCCTAATTCCTTTTCACTAATCATTTGCACACAAAACCAAAACACGTACTTGCAATTCTCTAATCCTCTAGCAATCATCATCACCACCATCATTGGCACAAGGCATTCATCACTTTCGATTTCTCTATTTCTCTAGAATCATTCAAGGTAATTGCTTATTGATTATTGTTTATTGATTTCCTGATTGTATCAATTCTTGGTGATTAGAATGCTTGCAAACCCTAGTTTTGAGTTGATGGTTCTGTACTTTAATTTGATTATGATTATTGTGATTATGATGATGCACTAATTGTATAATTGATCCTCTTGATGATATTGATGCATGATATGAAGAAATAATGATTGTTGTGTTGATTCTGCATTGAGAAAATGTATAATTAGGGTTTTTCATTCGTATGAAAAACAAGAAACGTAACTGATTTGATGCTTCTGATTCTGTTTGGAATTCACGCATTTTGTTAGTCAGAGTATTGAAGTTTGGATTGTTAATGTCTGAGTTTTACAACCCTATGAATGGTCCGAGGTTTAAGTTAATGCTTGTCTGAGTTTTAAACATGCATAGTCCGACTTCTTTAACACACATGAATGTCCGAGTTTTGGGTAAATTATGAAGTCCGACCTTTATGATATGATATATCATGTTCGAATGTTTGTAAAGACTTTTAGTTGTCCGACTTTAGTTGATGTAAGCTTGGGTCCGAGTATAAAGGACTAGGGTCCGACTTTTGTGACCAAGGCTCTATGTCCGACTTTTATAGTTACAAAAGGGGAGAGCCCGAAGTTTTGATATGATCCGAGTTTGTGAAAGGGTATAGGGTCTGAGTTTTTAACCCCTCCCCATGTCCGAAGTTTTTATGAAAACCTCAAAGGGTCCGAGGTATATATATAAGCACACATGTCCGAGTTTTATTAACAAAAACATAAAGGTCCGAGTTTAATACCCTCCCCCCCCCCTTTTGTTGATTATGTTCGAGTTTGTGAGGGAAAACTCTTTCCCTGGTCCGACTTTTATGAAAGGAAACACCCCCATATGGTCCGAATTTTTGTAAGGTTTCCCCTTATCCGACCTTTGATTAAGTTGTGACGTCCGACCTTCATGTATAACAAACATAATCTGATTCTTACATGTATAATAAATATAGTCCATAGTGCGATCTTTATTGATTATCATGATGGTCCGACTTTGTGTGTAATGCGATGTCAGAATATTGTATTGGTGTCGTGATGTCCGAACATTATGCATGCCATACCCCTTTGGTCAGAAGTTTGTATGTTTTTATATGATGTCTGAGTTAATGAATGTACACAAGACTCGACTCCCAATATTGAACTGTCTGGGTTTTGATTGAATATATGATCTGAAGTATAGTGTTGATACATGCCCTGAATTTAGATGATACTTGAAGAGACAGAATGAATTAGGATGCCAAGATCAGAATCCTGTATGATTATATGTGATTTTATGATAATGTACATTACTGGGTGAGGTTGTATGCATGAACAATCTGTATTATAGCATTCTGTATACGATAGTCGCACTGAACACGATTGCTTGGATATCAAAGACTTGTAAACCCTAATTGTCTACAAACACTTACATCGAGTTATGTGCAATGTATCCTAGGTCGTGTGTAACGGACTTAGACATTTAAGTAACCCCAGAAGCAATAACATACCGAGCAAACCAAGGTGAGTTCACACCCTTACTAAGGCATGGGATTCCCAGGGCACGGGAATTGGGATTGAAGGATTGAGATTGAATAGAACTGTACTTACACTATTACTAGACTACCATACCATCGTCCTCGGTTGTGCAGGACACATACGTGCATTCTACGTGCACATATACTTACTACTATCCTCGGTTGTGAAGGATACTTATACATATTACTATCCTCGGATGTGAAGGATACCTATACTTAATTACTATCCTCGGATGTGAAGGATACTCACGTAAGACCTACGTGAACTTATACTTACTACTGTTCTCGGATTGTGAAGAACACATATGGTTACGAATAGTCTAGTGGTTATACAACATGGGAAGCCCCCACCAATAGAACGTACTAACGGCCCAGTAGAGCCACCTGTTACAAACGAACTTACTATTACGTATTTACTTTCTGTGAACTCGCTCAACTAGTTGTTGATCCTCTGTTACATGCCTTGCAGGTCGCTAGGTATATGGAGCTTGCACAGGGAGGAGCAGGTCGTTGTGGGCTTGGATCGTGATTATCCTGTTAAACACTTTTGATAATTAATACTCGTTTACGATGGGTTATATTTATACGCTTCCGCTAAACAAAGATAACTTTCTTATGATTTGAAACACCTTTCATATGGATTTGGTTTGGTTTAAATGACAACTACTTTTATTATTTGTATTGTTCTGTATGATTGGTGGCTTGATCCTGGTCAGTCACGCTCCCAAGCGGTGATACTCTGCAGGTGGATTTTGGGGGTGTGACAGTAATAATATATGATACGAAATGTTGACTGCTCATATGAGAAATGTTGAATGAATATGAATGTGAAAACCCTAGATGATGAACAGTTTGAATGATGCCAAAAATATTTGAAATGTATGCATTTGATCTGAGTTGGTAAGTGTACGAAATGGGGAACATGTTTGTGAAACCTGATTGGCTAGTACATACTTATGAAATTTGATTGGCTAGTATTATTCTGAGGAATTCTGGAAGCATCTACACAGCTGCGAGTCAAGACCTTATGGTTGCGATTCGAGACCTTTGATTGGCAACTCGAAACCAGACATCATGCTCCAGGAGTCGAGACCAGCCTGGTTGCGGCTCGAGATCTCATGATCTCGACTCAAGCCCGACTCGAGACTGGACAGGTTGCGACTCGAGATGTCCTGATCTTGACTCGATACCAGACTCGAGATCTCAGTGGTTGCGACTCATAACCGCACTACTCGAGACCTCCCAGAACCCAGTGGTTGCGACTCGAGACCTCATAGTCTCGAGTCGAGACTATCCGGTTTCGACTGGACTACTTAAATTCATTATTGGGCCGCACTATGTGATGTTACGTTTTGGGCTATGTGCTACTGTTGTTGATTAACTGCTACTGCTTGACTGTTCACATGCTAAGAGAGGCCCAAAAACATATATGCTGATATGATACTTATTACTGTTGCCATTGCTGTACATTGTACAAAGTGTGTGTATTATATGAAATGTGGATTTACGTGCTACGTGTTAGATACGTGTAATTTCTACGAGACGTTACTTGCACACGAACCTAATGAATATGTATAACCATAATAGGGTATGGTTGACCAACCTAACACAAGTAAATTGTCTGCCGAGCAAACCAAGGTGAGTTCACACACTAAAAGCATGCGTCCCAGGGTGGGACACGGACAACTGCTATATTTGGGAAAACTTACTTTCGAACTATTATTTCCGGGGGAAAAACAAATGGGTACTTTTATACTACTATCTCCGGGGGAGATACGCTTGGATGTTATTTACACGGGCAAACTGCCATATTTGGAAAAATGACTTTCGAACTATTATTTCCGGGGAAAATACGATTGGGTACTTTTAAATTACTATCTCCGGGGGAGATACGTTTGGATATTATTTATAAATCACAACTAGCAAAACTAAACGAAACTCTATCACACTAAGTCCCTGCTTACAGTACCGATTAATCGCCGGGGGCGAACGGGTTATTAGTTGATAGCGCTATTAGGTTTGACAACCTCACACCGTGACCGGGGGGATCGGGCGTGAACTAGTAGACCTTGCAACTTGGTCAATGATGATAGACATTGACTCGGGGCACAACAACTTTACGTCAACAGTTTCGGTATCGCCAGTTTAGTAAGCTTACAGATGGGGTAGCTCCCCATAACGTGATTATAAATGGTGTATCTAAACAACTTACGTTTTCAAAAATTAAAACTGGACAACTCGTGAACTCGCCAACTTTATGTTGACACTCTACTGCATGCTTTGCAGGTTGCTCGAAACAGTTTAGGACGGACATTGCAATCGGCTGGAGTGCGTGGTTTGTAAGTTGCACAATTAATAAACTTGTGGTTTTAAATTACGATATGCTCTCCTTTCCTTTCCGCTGCAAACTTAAACTATGTTTTGAAAAAATTTAAATTGGTCGCTAATTATACCCTTATTTGGGACAACAACTAATCTGTTCAAAATAATTCGTGGCTAAGATCCTGGTCAGTCACGCCTCCAAGCGGTGGTACTCCGCATGTGGATTTTGGGGGTGTGACAGATTGGTATCAGAGCCATTGGTTATAGTGAACTAGGTTTAAGATATAAAAATATTTTTAAGATGAAAAATGTTTTTATATGGAAACCAGACTATAACCGTTCCTTAATGAAAACCACAACGACACCACACTCCGGATTGCGAGGTTCGTCAGATTCAGGTACTCACATGGTAATTATAGTCCTCGGCATTTACTTGTGCACACATATATGTGTAAATGTGTATGTATATATGTAGCATATGTGCATAAATACGTAGCTATATAGTTAGTATTCAATAATGCAAATCATACGAAAACTACGCAACCCTGATGTGCGCCAAGCGGGAGTGGAATCTCCTAACCTTGATTTGAAATCACGACACGTTGAGGGCAAGGAACCAGTTATCCCTAACTCTCTCGCCCACGCATTTTCTTTCCGATTTCCATTCTGGGCTAGAACAAACCGACGCGATGAACCTCTAGGAGCCCGCCGTGGATCCTAGAAAGAAGTTTCGAGAGCAAAGCGACACAGGATAGCAAATCCTAAATCACGCGTTATTGGGGAAACAAACTGCTACGGCGCAGTAGCACAACTATTTGGCTTCATGTGTGGGGCAACTAGCCAAGATTAGTGGGATGGACAACTTCATTCACACCCTTGTATTCGCGTACTTCTTCTCCCGACTTGAGTGTTGAGACGCGTTCCCTCGTCCGACCGATAACATGGATTCCTAAGGCACTTTAGTACGCCTACACTTTACAGATTTCTGTTTGCACGTCTCAAACACAAGAAGCATGCGCGATGTATGCTTCTCATTGTAGGCCAACGATCGTATCGGCGCTTCCATCAATCACGAAACTAGTTCCCCAAATTCCTCGATTACGTGGTGAAACCTTATTCCAGTTCAACCTTATACCTCAGCACGCCCCAAAACCCCACAGGTTTATATCTTTCTTACAAATCGGCATAGCTGGGGGCGTGACACGACGAAGAGATAAACTAGCCAACCCATCGACGAGCACGGTGGCCTAGATGCTTACCTTATCCTTCATTTTCCAAGAGCCGCTATTCTTTGACGACTTTTCTGATCATGTGAATCCTTTCACAGCTTTCGTACGAACCAGCAATTATTGTTTGGGGCGGTATCCTCACTTCTAGCGTTTCTTTATCGCGCCATCCACGTTTCTTCACATAGAAGCCTTGACCAGATCTCTCCTCGACTTAGTAAATTCAACAAACTCAACCTATAGTCGGCAAACTTTCCAGCCCTTGAAATCCAGCAATGTGTTACTTCAATCATACTTCCTCAAAAACCTGTTTCCCGAAGTTTCGCATCGAAACCCCTCGACGACGCAAGCGCTACTTTGAACTCAATCACACGACTTAGAACAACACACTCAAGCTCGATTTCCTGGTGATTTGAGAGATCACATCCTGCCAGACGTCTTAGTAGCCCCTAAAACCTACAGACCCGCACGGTGACCATCCCTCTCTAGCTGCTTCTTACTACGCTAACCACATTGACGTAACACTCCATATCGGCAAGCGACGTTCTTTATTCTAACCACATGCAACTTGTGGACGACGAGCTACCTCATCAACGTCAGATAAATCCTTATTGATCCCAAAGACTATGTGTTTGCCCCAAATTGAACGCATTGATGCGACTGCCCTTCTTGCACAATTTCTTGCTACCCGCGTGATGCTTCACAAATTCCATGAATTCCTATCCTATCCTATTCTGCACAAACCTCCGTTTGGACGAATCACTTTCTTCGAACGTTACTCGTTGGAGCAACGAGCCAAGGATGCCCCGGAGGCAAGGATATATCAAGCACGGTCCTTCGAACTTGATACGATCAACACCCAGTCGCAACTTCATATTTGTCCCACTTTGTCAAAATTTGACGCCTGACCCCTTCGACGACATCTGAACCTACTCCGAGAACCAGTAGGGGATCTGAACGACTCTCACGCTTAACCCTAGAATCTCTACGACACAAACCGCTTTACGCTAAGTTTTCAACGCTCGACTTTTGGCGTCGCAAGGCCCGCTTTTCTCGATCGCTTGCGTTTCTCATCAACTCAAAGTTCCCGAAAGGGGGCTACTCTACACACGGTTCAGGATTGGGAGCCGTAGTCCTTGTGCTCAAAATGAGGAGACATTACTCGTACGATACCAACTACACGATTTACACCGATCATGAGAGTCTCCAGCACAGTCCTTGAACACGCGACAGCACCGACGGGGTCGAACTCCTAAACAATCACGAATGCACGATCAGGCATCATCCGGACTGGGCCAACAAGAGACTAAACCTAAGTAGGTAGGTGCGTTACAGTTTACCATTCCTTCGAACCTCCTGATCAAACCTGAAACGCTCCAGTAGAAACTCTGCAAGCAGAAAATTCTTTGGCTGAGACCATGCGGGGCATGGAAAAGCCGCTCGAACCCAAAGGAAATTGCGCTCACTACTTTATGGAATGTATCTGGGTTCCATCTTACGGGAATCTTCGAGAACTTGTGATGGGCGAAGCACACAAGTCCATATGATACATCCCGACGCGGACAAGATGCATCACGACCTCAAGGCCCAATTGGGGGATCATAAATCGTTTGACCAAGATTGCGCACTTCCTTGTGAATAAGGGGAACGGCAGGTTTTGAAACTTGCAGCTGTCTACTTGTAAGAAGCAATTGCTAGGCATGGGGTGCCAACTTCTATTATCTTGGATCGAGACCCACGTTTTGCCTCCGAGTTATGGCAGGCTATGCACAAATCCTTTGGCTCACAGTTAGGCATGAGCATCGTTGCTCACCCGAATACGAATGGTCAAACAAACCGTTATTCCCGGGGGGGATACCTTTAAACTACCGTTCCTGGGAGGAATGCCTTTAAGACTGCTATTCCCGCGAGGAATACCTATCCATTTTTGGGTAATATTCGATGTCAGTTGATAGACTCGACACTACCACCTTATTGCGGAACCAGTTGAGACCATGACCTTCGAGTGTAACAAGGTGTCAATGGACCGAGTTCGTTGGAACTCGCGCCATGGCCCAGAGTATACCTGGGAACGAGAAAACCAGCAGATGCGCACGTATCCCAAGTTGTCTACAAACATTACTTTCAGCACTGAAGTTATAACTGAAATTTCGGGAAGAAATTTCGAGCCAACAAGGGGATGATGTGACACCCCACGAAAACTTTTAAACACACTAGCTTGCCAGTGGCTGCGTGCTAAATTTCGGGACGAAATTTCCTGAACTTGGGGATAATGTGACACTTCGGGTTTTCCTGTACGTTACTTGGATGTTATAATTAAATTTGTGGAAATTCTATGCTATGTGAAATACATACGAACACTGTGTATCTTGGGCTACATGATCTTATGCGCTATGTGACCTTATGTGCTATGTGGCTTGCGTGTTCGTTCTCGGAAATTTTGTGAAACTGCTTGTATCTATGTATAGTAATGGAATCTATGTATACATATAAAGCGCATCTTGTAACCTTTGCCTAAATTTCGAGGACGAAATTGCAGTAACATGGGGAGAATGTGACAACCCGTACTCTCGTTGACAAGAGAAGGGTATTTTTGTAATATTTGTAATTTGTGGATATTAGTATAATTAATATTATTAATTGCAAAATAATAAACCGCAACGAGAGTTTTCGACATTTACGCATCTAGTTAATTGTAATCGGGCCTGGTTGTTAAGCTAGACACTACTTAATCCATACACTTGGGCTAGGCCCAAGCCCACTCCCTAATTAACCTAAAAACCCTACACTATTTAAACATCCTAAACCCCCCCTTCCCCTCTCATTTTTCTTTCTCTAACAACCAAAACCCTACAAACTTTGGGCAGCCGCACACACACTCGAGACCACACCCCTCCTTCTCGGTTGATCAGACCTCCGGCGACCGGAGCCGTTTTCCGGCGACTCCACCGGCCATTTCATCCTCCTTTGACAACCACTCACACCCGCACGTTCTCTCCTCCCTCTGTTACACACGCCCCTCTTCATCTCTCAAATAAATCCGGCAACGAGGGAGCTCCGGCCGACGTTTCGAAGGCCGTCGTTCCTACAGTAAAACCATTAAGCACCTATGTTCCTGTACACATCTGATTCAAGAGAGAGACGGCGAGTGCCGCCGTTCATGACGGTGGAGGCGGTGAACGGAGATGGTGTGGGTAAATGAAACGGGACGGTGACAAACAACGGCAACCGACGGCTGTGAAACGGTGGTCATCAGCTTCAGCTCAGATTTGATGCTCGGGTCTCAATATTTCAGTCACGGTTAGTAAAATATATTGTCTTTGAACAACTGTGGTTGCTATGAATCTTGGCTATGTGTATTAGAGGCTGTTTAAAAAGAATGTAAATGTCGGGTGTGTGATACTACCTTTGATGTTTATTGTGGTTTTGGTTAGAGCTATAGGTGGTAAACTGCATTGGTAAACATGAGGTTCAAAAGTATGTTAGGATGTTTAGCACCAACTGTTGGTAAAATGATTTAAGAACGTCTAAATAATGTGGCTGAGTAAGTATGAATTCGGGATTTATATGATGTTTATGGTATTACCCTAAGCTTAACTGATTGTTTTACAAGTACATGAGGTCCGAAGGTGCTCAAAACTGTTATGATTATATTTAGGTGTGTGTCTGTTAAGGAATTGGTTTTATATTGGGATGTGTTAACTATTGAAGTGTAATATGTTAGAGGATTTTGTGAACCTTGGTTATACACACATAAATATAGCCACATTTCAACTGCTGGTATTTTGGTATACAAGATGTTCCTCGCTACGATTAATATGCAACTTGTTTTGGTAATAATATATGATACGAAATGTTGACTGCTCATATGAGAAATGTTGAATGAATATGAATGTGAAAACCCTATATGATGAACAGTTTGAATGATGCCAAAAATATTTGAAATGTATGCATTTGATCTGAGTTGGTAAGTGTACGAAATGGGGAACATGTTTGTGAAACCTGATTGGCTAGTACATACTTATGAAATTTGATTGGCTAGTACTATTCTGAGGAATTCTGGAAGCATCTACACAGCTGCGAGTCGAGACCTTATGGTTGCGATTCGAGACCTTTGATTGGCAACTCGAAACCAGACATCATGCTCCAGGAGTCGAGACCAGCCTGGTTGCGGCTCGAGATCTCATGATCTCGACTCAAGCCCGACTCGAGACTGGACAGGTTGCGACTCGAGATGTCCTGATCTTGACTCGATACCAGACTCGAGATCTCAGTGGTTGCGACTCATAACCGCACTACTCGAGACCTCCCAGAACCCAGTGGTTGCGACTCGAGACCTCATAGTCTCGAGTCGAGACTATCCGGTTTCGACTGGACTACTTAAATTCATTATTGGGCCGCACTATGTGATGTTACGTTTTGGGCTATGTGCTACTGTTGTTGATTAACTGCTACTGCTTGACTGTTCACATGCTAAGAGAGGCCCAAAAACATATATGCTGATATGATACTTATTACTGTTGCCATTGCTGTACATTGTACAAAGTGTGTGTATTATATGAAATGTGGATTTACGTGCTACGTGTTAGATACGTGTAATTTCTACGAGACGTTACTTGCACACGAACCTAATGAATATGTATAACCATAATAGGGTATGGTTGACCAACCTAACACAAGTAAATTGTCTGCCGAGCAAACCAAGGTGAGTTCACACACTAAAAGCATGCGTCCCAGGGTGGGACACGGACAACTGCTATATTTGGGAAAACTTACTTTCGAACTATTATTTCCGGGGGAAAAACAAATGGGTACTTTTATACTACTATCTCCGGGGGAGATACGCTTGGATGTTATTTACACGGGCAAACTGCCATATTTGGAAAAATGACTTTCGAACTATTATTTCCGGGGAAAATACGATTGGGTACTTTTAAATTACTATCTCCGGGGGAGATACGTTTGGATATTATTTATAAATCACAACTAGCAAAACTAAACGAAACTCTATCACACTAAGTCCCTGCTTACAGTACCGATTAATCGCCGGGGGCGAACGGGTTATTAGTTGATAGCGCTATTAGGTTTGACAACCTCACACCGTGACCGGGGGGATCGGGCGTGAACTAGTAGACCTTGCAACTTGGTCAATGATGATAGACATTGGCTCGGGGCACAACAACTTTACGTCAACAGTTTCGGTGTCGCCAGTTTAGTAAGCTTACAGATGGGGTAGCTCCCCATAACGTGATTATAAATGGTATATCTAAACAACTTACGTTTTCGAAAATTAAAATTGGACAACTCGTGAACTCGCCAACTTTATGTTGACACCCTACTGCATGCTTTGCAGGTTGCTCGAAACAGTTTAGGACGGACATTGCAATCGGCTGGAGTGCGTGGTTTGTAAGTTGCACAATTAATAAACTTGTGGTTTTAAATTACAATATGCTCTCCTTTCCTTTCCGCTGCAAACTTAAACTATGTTTTGAAAAAATTTAAATTGGTCGCTAATTATACCCTTATTTGGGACAATAACTAATCTGTTCAAAATAATTCGTGGCTAAGATCCTGGTCAGTCACGCCTCCAAGCGGTGGTACTCCGCATGTGGATTTTGGGGGTGTGACAAATCACATGGAGAAATGCCAGAGTCTACGAAATCCTAGCAAGTGTTAACTCTAGCGTGTAATACTTTATAAATATTTCATTAAATTTCTATTTTTCTTTGTAGTAGTTCATTTTAATAATATAAACATGCATCTTAACATATTCTAAAATGTAAGTGTCAATAAAAACTCTCAACATCATCAACAATTAATCAAAATAAGAAACAAACCTAAATTGCAAAGGTCTCCTCTCAACTGTTGTAGCACATCTGACTTTTCACGATATTGCACGAATCTATACTTTCTATAAAAGGAGAAAATCTTACTGACGCAAGAAAACCTGACTTTCGATTTAACAAAAATCGAACAATGCAACTCTCCCATCAAAGAAGGTAGCACATGCAACTTTTCACGATGTTGCAACAATGATACTGCAACATCGATATTGAAAGGTTGATGTGTGATGGGAATCTTCATTGAAACGACGATGTTGGAACAATGATACTGAAACGATAACATGTAAACAGAATCAACAAACATTCGAACAAAGAAGTGTAATCGGATATTAGCGGCTGAATCACGAGAAAGATGCATTTGAGAGAGAGAGAGAGAGATACGCTCACAGATATGAGCGAGAGAGATTTGAATGTGGAGCCAAATAATTATATCTTATTTATAGGATTAGAATATATGGTTTGAATTTTGAATGTGCAGCCAGAATTTTGAATATGGACAGATGTTTATTGGGAACAAATGTTTGATTATAAAATGTTGAAGGCAGATGTTTAGACAAAATTTTAATGATATTTTATATTAGGCTTTATGTGGGTAGACCTTTTTTTTGGGTAAAGGGTTACCCCGATGATTCTATTAAAATGCAACCGCAAATAAGTACAAGTAGTGAGGATGAGTTCCACACTAGTTCATATACAGGACATGCCCCATATATGTAAAACAAAACAAAAACCAAAAACCAAAGACCTAAAACACCCCATAACCTAGTCTACTATACATCATGACACGACATCTAGTAGACAAAAATGCAAAACCATAAAACATAATCCTCAGCCACCATCATCGAAAATAAAGAAGCCACAAAACAGCAGCCCCTTCAGACGAAAAGCAGACAGCCTATCCATTAGAGAACTTGGTAGAAGAGGTGCTTGCCCCTGCTTTCGAAGAAGAAGGATGAGTACCCGATGTCATAAATGCACTAGTTTCATTATATACTTCTTCAACCTCCTCCTCATCCGATTCCTGCCTGTTACTCGACGGTTTCTTCTCCACGCGACCCACAGTGGTACCTCCCTGTTTGCCAGTATCATCCCTTAGAACGTCAAACGGGTTAGATGTTGAAACCTGATTCTGCATCGGGCTCTTTAAGGGCGATTTTGGTTTAGGGTTAACAACTGGCCTGTAAACTACCTTAGGCTTCTGATTTTTCATGTGGATGCCTTGGTTGTTCACTTTCTTCTTCTTGCCCCCTACAACCTGAAATTCATCATTATGCTTTTCAGCATCCCCACTAGAAGATACCTGAATGTTCTTCGGGCACAAGCTGTCATCATGACCAAACACACAACAAGAGGAGCATCTAAGAGGCTCCCAATCATAATCAATCTTGACTTCCACCTTTGAATACCCACTACCATCCATAGATGGGATAGCCACAGTAACACTCTTTTTTAACTCAGCCCCCGCTTGCACTTCAATAAGAGCTCTAGCATAGCTGCTTCTTCCCCAAGATTCCGCACACATTGTGGCAGTATACGAATCTAACATTATAGGCACCCCAATCTTAGATGCAAGTAGACTGAGCCCATCCTCAGTAAATGCCGCTAACGGGACATCATGCATCTTGACCCAAACTGGGATAGCTTTTAAATCCTCTTTTTCCAACTTGATAGAGGCCGACCACTCTTTCAAAATTATTGGAACATTTCTTATCATCCACGGTCCATCCTCTAACATTTGATCCATCCCTTCTTTCGTTTTGAACTTAAAGAAGAAAAACCCGTGAGCATTCATCATCATTCTTGACAACCCATATTTCGTCCAATTATTCTTTGCAAAGAAATCAACCACAGGAAATGCCAGCCGTTTACCCAGAAAATAACCATACAAAGTATTCGCATACCTGTCAGTGACTTGTTTAACTGAAGACATTGGAATGACAACATCAGCTCCGTCAACAGCCTCAATCGATTCCATCACCCTAAAGTTCACCTTAACTTTCTCAGTATTATCCTTCACAACATTCGCAAAGGATAGATGTTCCACGGATCCAGAACCTGTTTGTTTCCTTTTATCAGCCGAGAAAGATGCTCCAAAAAGGTCTGATTTTGGCGTATATTTGCTAGGATAATCCCAAAAATTATCTGACTTTTCAACATCCCGTTTTTCTAACCGAACCGGAACTGTGACCTTGGTGAGCTCATCGATGATGTTTGTAGCCTTAGGGTCACTTTGTGTTGTAATCGGTACACCATGCTTTGGCTGCAAAGTGTTCCCATCTACATCAAGAAAACGAGCAGCAATTTCTTCAAACGTTAAAGACGGCTTCCCACGAATAGGCTGTTGGTTTCCACCAGAGGTGTTAGAATCATCCATTCCCATATTAACAAACCCTAGCAGCCGTCAATTGAAAGGATATGACGGCTGACCTGTTACAAACCCTAGAAGCCGTCAAGATGAGGATGACAAACCCTAGAAGCCGTCAAGATGAGGATCGTTCAGCAACTTAAAGCAATCAAATCGGATAACAGGATGACCGATTATAATGATTCTGCCAAAAAAAACCTGGTCGGCAACAATGGAACAAGACAGCCGAAACCCTAGAGAGTATAAACGCCGTCGCTATCCCAAGAACAATCAAAAAAACGTAAACTGAAGAAAACAAAATCCTAGAACCCGAAGTGAATCTGATTTCAATTGATTATAGCCTAAAGAACCGATTAACAATTCCTTAGACGCTAATCAAGATCAATCGGGACCAATGGATTGAAAATTCGTCTAGGGTTTCAAGAAGTCTCCAAAATCGCCCAGAGCCTCCATATCCTCGCTATGTGGGTAGACCTTTGGAATTTGAATGTGGGCCAGTTTTGAATTTTAAAGTCTTTTAATATTAGGCTTTATGATGTAATAATGACATAAGAAAAACATTGTTGGTCTGCTGACACATCAGCTTTTCTTATATCATTGTTATTGTTATTGAGATTTCTTCTTTTATATAGAAAGTATAAATAAATATTTACGTTAACAATGTTAAAGTAGTTTTTTTTTATTAGCCACACATAACACAACAAGGTACTTACACGACTAGTTTAAATTACCAAAATCCTAAATTTACATGTAGATAGGGGTGCAAACGAGCCGAGCCGAGCCCGAGCTCGGCCAGGCTCGAGCTCGAGCTCGATTAACTTATGAGAGCTCGGCTCGTTTGTATTTTATCAAGCTCGAGCTCGGCTCGGGCTCGGCTCGTTTATTATCTATTAATTAGTATATTAAATAAAAATAATATAAATAATATACTTTTTAGGCTTGCGAGCTCGATAAGTAAAGCTCGGGCTCGGGCTTGTTTACTAAATAAGCTTATTTTTAGGTTCGAGGTCGGCTTGTAAACAAGTTTAAATAAGCTCGGCTCGTTTACACTAAGGCTCGATAAGGCTCGACGAGCCTAACGAGCTTCACATGTGAGGCTCGTGCTCGGGCTCGATAAACAAACGAGCTTTGTTTTAAGGCTTAAGCTCGGCTCGAGCTCGATAAGGCTCGGCTCGTTTCGAGCTTTTTCTCGAGCCGATCTCAAGTAGCTCGCGAGCCACTCGGCTTGTTTGCACCCCTAATTTAGATCTGAGGTGAGCGGGATATTGTATAGTATAAAGGTTGGTTCCCGCCATTGTGTTTGGCGGCAGAATCGGAAGAGCTAGGGTTCAGACATGGAAATGGAAGTAGGCGTGCTTCTGAACAACACCCTGAGCGCCGATAGTGAAGTTCGGCGTTCTGCCACACAAGCTCTGGAGGACCTCTGCTCCAGAGCCGATTTCCCCTTCACTCTAATCTCCATCGCAATTGAGAATCAAGGTCAAAGTATAGCTATAGCACTAGCTGCTGCAACCTACCTCAAGAACTTCACAAGGCGGACTCCAATTGCCTCCAAGGACTTTAGAGACGTTCTCGTGCGCTCTTTGCTCCAAGCACAGCCTCCGGCACTCTTGAAACTCTTAGTTGAAGCCGTATGTTGATAATTACTTTACTTACTTGCTTGCTTGCTTGTGCTATTATTATTATTATTATTACTTTTTATATTTAACTCATGCTGCTGCAGTTTCGTCCTATTGTTGATGCTGAGTTTGTGAAGCATAATTCGTGGCCTCAATTGGTACCTGAGCTCAGATTGGTAATTCAAGATAGTGACCTCGTCGTCAATAACTCCAGATGGAAGACCGTCAATGCTCTTACACTTGTCCAGTCACTTGTCAGGCCATTTCAGGTAACTAATGAGCAGAGCTATTGTTATTATCTAGGGTACTGTACTAATCATGTGTTTAATTATGCCAGTACTTTTTGAATCCCAAATTAGCAAAGGAGCCCGTTCCACCTCAACTTGAGCTAATCACACAAGAAATTCTGGTACCTGTCGTTTCTTTACTTCATCAGTTTGTTCAACACCTTTGTATTCAACATAAACCTGCTGCTGCTGCTGCTGCTGATCTGGAAGTGGAGAAGAGCCTTGTTATAATCACCAAGTGCATCTATTATGCTGTAAGTATAATAGATAAGTATAACCAACAAACACAAGCTAATGCTATATCTATTATTTTGTAGGTGAGATCGCATATGCCATCTACATTGGTTTCTCTGCTTCCATCCCTTTGCCATGATTTAATTCACATCCTCCACTCCTTAGAGTTTCAAGATGGTCCCTCGTCATACACTCTGAGGTTCAAGACTGGGAAGAGAAGTTTGCTCATTTTCTGTGCCCTTATCACCCGACATAGGAAATTTTCTGACAAGTAATGCTTTAACATTCATTAATCAACTTTGATAAACTCTTACATCTGATCTACTCATTTTGTTCTATCTCATCTTGCAGACTCATGCCAGACATCATTAATTCAGTTGTCAAACTACTCAATCATAAAATTGACTTCAGTGTAAGTTTTTGAAACAACTAATAATAATAGTTTATTTGTTCCTCTATATGATTTGATATGTGTTGTGTACAGAAGCTGGATAATTTGTCAGAGAGGGTTGTGTCTTTAGCTTTTGATGTTATATCTCGACTCCTTGAAACAGGCCCAGTGAGTTTTGTTTGCTACATCAGTCGGTTAGATTTGCTGCTTGTTTCTTTCTTATCTTTTTGACCTATGTCTGAAAACAGGGATGGAGACTTGTTTCACCACACTTTTCGTCTTTGCTAGAGTCTGCAATATTTCCAGCAATAGTAATGAATGAAAAGGTTTGCTATACATAATCTGAATACCTGGGGAATCCAGAACATGGTTATTGATTCAAATGATGCTTCTTATTAGAGCTGGCAAACGGGTCGGGTTGGGTCGGGTCGGGTCGGGTCATGGGTCAAAACGGGTTCGGGTCAAAATGGGTTCGGGTCAATTAAAAAAGGGGTTGTTTTGGTTCGGGTCAAAACGGGTTCGGATCGAAACGGGTTCGGGTCAGAACGGGTTTCGGGTCGGAACGGGTTTCGGGTCGGGTTGGTTTAAAATGTTTTTTTTAAGAGATTGTATATCAAGGGGCAATTTTGTTCGTTTTTTAAAGAGATTATACATCAAGGGGCAATTTTGTTCGGTTCGAAACGATACTGGTCGAAACGGTACGGGTCAAAACGGTTTGCGTCGAAACGGCACGCGTCGAAACGGTTCGCGTCGAAACGGCACGCGTCGAAACGGCACGCGTCGAAACGGCTCGCGTCGAAACGGTTCGCGTCAAAACGGTTCGCGTCGAAACGGTTCGGTTCAAAACGGTACTGGTTGAAACGCTACGGGTCGAAACGGTTCGATTCAAAACGATATTGCTCGAAACGGTACGGGTTGAAACGATACTGCTTAAACCCACATCCCACGTGGACAATCACAACCCAACCCACGTCCCCATACCCATGCTTTTAGCCTAAGCCATGGTGAAAATTATGACAAATTACATAAAAGTAACTGTAACGTATTAATCGTTGCATAATAATTATTGTGAGTTGAAAACTACAAAAGAACGAATAAGACAATGTGTGTACGTATTTGATTTTATATTTTTGCCTTTGTGCATGTGCAGACTAAACATATCGTTTTCTATATAAACATTCGGTTCCTACTTTTTTTTGAAGATGGTTCAATTCTAAAAAGTTCTGGTCGAAACGGTTCGATTCGAAACGGTACTGGGCGAAACGATACGGGTCAAACTGTTCGCGTAGAAACAGTTCGCGTCGAAAGGGTACGCGTCGAAACGGTACGGGTCGAAGCAGTTCGCATCGAAACGATTCGCGTGGAAACGGTACGCGTTATAACGGTACGGGTCGAAACGGTACGAAACTTGTCCCGACCCGAAACTCGTCTCGTGCGGAAAATCGTGTCGGCCCAAAACCCGTTGCGATCCGAAACCGTCCCGTGCAGAAACCCGTGTGGGCCCGAAACCCGACCCGAACCGACCCCGTTCCGATCCAAAACCTGCGTCGTGCCGAAACCCGTCTCGGCCCGAAACTCAATTTGAATTGAACCCGTTCCGATCCAAAACCCGTTTCGTTTCGTTTCGTTCCGTAAACCGTCTCGTGCGAATACTTGTGCCGGCTCGAAACCCATTCCGATCCGAAACCCGCCCTTGTTCTTTAAGACACTAACCCACATCGACCCATTTCTTTAATGTTGTCGACCCGCTTTGACCCGAAAATAACAAGATGGAATTTCAAGTGACCTATTGTGACCCATTTAGTTAAAATATCTTACCCAAACCAACCCATATAATTTTAAAAGCAACCCAAAATGACCCACTTGAAAGACTTTGGGTCAAGATTGCCTCCTCTACAGTTCTTATTATAACTGTCTTTGTATTAATCGCATTAAAGAAGAGTAGTGTCTACATGGAAGTATTTTTCTTCACCGCGGAACATTTTCTTGTAGGATGTTACAGAGTGGGAAGAAGATTCAGATGAGTACATAAGAAAGAACCTCCCTTCTGAACTTGTATGTATTTGTTTATTTCTGCAACTTATTTTGGTAGATGGTTTCTTTTAGCCGTGTGAAGTTTTTTTTTTCTTTTTTCTTTGGTAGACATTAGCTAGGTTCAAAACATAGTTATTGTTTATTTTTTTTTTTTAACATTACGTATATGTTAAAAAGGATGATATATTAAAATAAAAGATTTTGTGTGACAGGAAGAAATTTCGGGATGGAGAGACGACTTATTCACGCCAAGAAAAAGTGCATTGAACTTACTTGGTGTTATTTCAATATCCAAGGTCATATTAGTATTATTAATATTGTTGTTGTTTCTGATACTTTACATTTACTACTACTATTTTTTTCTCCACTTCCAATAATGAAATGTTTGAACTGATGTTTGCAGGGGCCTCCTGTTGTGGGTTCAGTGACATCAAAGCGTAAAAAAGGTGAAAAGAGCAAACAAAAAGGTCGCAGCTGTATGGGGGAGTTGTTGGTGCTCCCGTATTTGTCCAAGTTCCCTATTCCCAACAATGTAACCAACAAGACTATAAATGAGTGAGTTCAGAAATCTTTTTCCAGTTTTAGCCTAAATTTATATAAACAATCTTGTGCCAGTTTTAGCCTAAATTTATATAAGCAATCTTTTGCCAGTTTTAGACTATTTCATCGCTATCGCTACGTAGCATATAGGTAGTCTGTCGCTATTGACCGCTATTCGCTATCGATAACTATGGGCCCAACTTTGCCACATCTTCTAGTTTAGGACCTGGCCTACATGTTCTTTGCCTTCAACAAACCCAAATGAGTGAATCTTGCATGGTGAGTAAATTGACTGACGACCACAACAATTTCTTTTGTCATCCTTATTGTTTCTTGTTGATCTTTAGTTGTTGCTTTGTAGATTAGTTAGCAATTAACTTACTATGTTTTCACAGACCCATAGTGCAAGTGTTCTTGTAAGATAAAGGTAAACCGTACATGGATCAATAGCTGTATGTTTTCATGATGAATTATATAGGGTTTTGAGATCTTCATCGTATATGATAGAGAAAGTGCAAAAATAAAATACCCATACAATTCCAAATAACAATCAATCAGTTCTACACATCACATTCCAGTTTACAGTTCTTGTGAAATATTTTGGAAGTGATTCAATATCATCACCAACTTTAGAGAATGCACCTATCTCTGTATAAAAAACAACTGTTTAACTATTGTGCAACTTATACTTATCCCAGTTGGTATTAATGCTTTTTCAGTAGAAACAACTAGTGCAGAAAGAACAATTTCAGCAATGACTTACCTATGTGAAGTAAAAGTTGGTCAATAATACATATTGGTGATAAACTGTTATAATGATTGCTTCTTCACTTGTATAAATAAAGATAATGAGAAGCCGGGCACAATTCTTTGTTGAAAGGAAATTCTATGGTTTTATTTTGTTGCTTCAGGGGATATTGTCTACTTTGTCTCTCTCTCTCTCTCTCTCTCTCTCTCTCTCGCTCAAGCATCCAGCTCTTCTGTTTTTTTTTTTTTTTACAAGATCTCATTGTTATGATGTTATCAACTAAATTTAGTATGGACTGGACAGATTGTTCATTATTTAAGGAGTTAATTGCTCGGTTGGTCCGTTTGCTTTGCAGATCCTCAACGTTTAATAAATGCACAATTGATCAGTTTTAAACATTGAGGATCAAACGTGTAAGATCTGCAAAGCACAGGGGCCGAACGTGCAATGAACTCTTTCTTAGCCAGCCGATTATTATCATTATTTTAGGAATAGATTGTTATGATTAGTTAGAGATAATCTTTTGTATTATTTGTATATATCCTTTCCTTATTATTGGTTGTATGACTCCCTATATATAGGGCTCTTGTTTATCAATAATATTCATTCACTTTATCAACCATATTTGCTGTTATGGTATCAGAGCCATAACCGGCTTCTGATTGCCTTTTGCCCTTCGTTTTTTTTTTTTTCCGTCCAACAACCCTAACCGGACTCGTTCGGTCTCGTTTTACCCTTCGTTTTTTCCGTCCAACAACCCTAACCGGACTCGTTCGGTCTCGTCACCATGCCGCCAAAAGAAGACACTGCTGATTCATCAACCAAACCCAACTCCCTCCACCCCGCATACTCTGTATCGAACATTCAATCCAAGATCCGTACTTTGGACGGATCGAAGGTTACTTATACTGCCTGGGTCAAACTGTTTCGCCTTCATGCCGTCGCATATAAGGTGTCAAACCACATCGATGATTCAGCCGCTCCAGCCACTACATCACCCGAATATGATGAATGGAAGGAACTGGATGCCTTGGTTCTTCAGTGGATCTACAGCACCGTTTCGGATGATCTTCTGAAACGGCTCATGGATACAACTGTAGCCAAAGCAGCATGGACGAAGCTCGAAAAGATTTTTTTGAGCAACAAAAAGGCTCGCGCTGCGGCGCTCGAGACGAAGTTTTGCAATCTTACTCTCACAGCTTGCTCCTCGGTTGACGACTATTGTCAACAGCTGTCTGATTTAGCAAGCCAATTGGCCGACGTTGATCAGCCTGTCACCGAATCCAGACTTGTTCTTCAGCTGGTTCGCGGACTTCCAGCCGAGTATAACACTACTGCATCCCTGATTAATCAGCAGGGCGTTGATTGGGACCAGGCCATCGTCATGCTTAATGACGAAGTCATCCGTATCGAGGCTCAAAAGGGTGCATCGCACACTGTCCTAGCTGCTACTACAGCGCCAACTTCAACTAATCAGCACTCTTCCAATAGCAACCAGCCCTCTGAAGCCTCGTATTCGTCCACAAATCGCCGCGGCAGCAGAGGCAGGGGCGGGGCTTCAAACCGCCGAGGCAGGGGCAGGGGTCGGTCGCAGCAATCCCCATGGTCCGCTTATCCAGGTCAGCCGCAGCAGCCTTCTTTTCCGGCGTGGGCTTGGTGGACACCTCCACCTTGCCCCTACCCGACCCAACAGTCGTGGCCCAGCAACAAGCAACCAGATCAGTCTTCGGCCCAGCAGGCCCAGTTTACCGGGTTCACTCCGGCTGCGGGTTATGCCGCGGCCCAGTTTGCTCCACCCGGGTTCTCGCAGCCCGCCTACAATCCCCTCTGCCCAACTGATTTGAGTGCTGCCATGGCAAATATGCAGGTTAATGGTTCGAACTTCGCTTGGAACTCCGATGTTATGGATACAGGAGCCGAGTCACACGTCACTAAAGAGCAAGGTAAAATCATAATCCCTGATTCTTCTCCTATTTGTCGTAATATTTTGGTCGGTAATGGCATGTATTTACCAATTAAAGGATCAGGTACGGGTTTTCACCCTTTACCAAACCGAACCTACATACTCCCAAACGTCCTTTATAGCCCTCAAATAATTAAAAATCTTATTTCCGTTAGACGTTTTACTCGTGATAATCAAGTGTCTGTCGAATTTGACCCGTTTGGTTTTTCTTTGAAGGACCTCAAAACTAAGAAGACACTATCTCGCCACAATAGTACCGGGACTCTTTACACGTTCACGCCGCCTCAACTGCCGCCTCAAGCCACCTTTATTGCTTCCCACCATCTACCTTGGCATGATCGTTTAGGACATCCCGGGGCGCAAGTTCTAGATATTTTAAATCGTAATTTTAATTTTCAATGTAATAAGGACAAAAGTCACAATCTTTGCAATTCTTGTCAACTTTCGAATAGTAAAAGATTACCGTTTTATTCGTCTAATACATTTACTTTTGCTCCTTTTGATATTATTCATTGCGATTTATGGACTTCGCCAATCACGAGTAAAACAGGATATAAATATTACATGGTGCTAATTGACAATTTCTCACACTTCGTGTGGGTTTACCCCCTAAAATATAAATCCGAAACCTTTCCAACTTTTGCCAAATTCCATCAATTAATTCTTACCCAATTTAACCGAAAAATAAAAACCTTTCAATGTGACTTAGGGGGTGAATTTGACAATTTAGCATTTAAAACTTTTGCCCAACAAAATGGTTTGCTCTTTCGGTTTTCTTGTCCTCAAACATCCTCTCAAAATGGAAGGGCCGAGCGTATGATTCGCCGCTTGAACGATATTATTCGGGCTCTCTTAATTCATGCGAATCTACCTCCTTCGTTTTGGGTTGAAGCCCTACACACTGCCACTTACCTTCACAATATCTTACCAACCAAACGCCTAAATTTTTACACACCTACCTTTGCCCTTTACCTTCGTCACCCTGATTACGAACACTTACGAGTGTTCGGATGTGCGTGTTACCCTAACACATCCGCTACCCAGCCTCACAAACTTCACCATCGATCCATGCGTTGTATCTTCCTCGGGTATCCACCCGACTTCCGTGGCTACCGTTGCTTGGACCCTACCACAGGCAAGGTACATATTTCCCGTCATGTAACTTTTGATGAGTCCGTGTTCCCGTTTACACGTCCTACTCATCCTCTCACCTACGATTTTTTGGACGACACTACCCCACCGGGCTTTTCTTTTCATCGGCCTGTTACCCAACCCATTTCTCAGCCCGTTAACCAGCCCGTTAACCAGCCCGTAACCAGCCCCGTAAACCAGCCCGTTAACCAGCCCACATCACCACCGGTTCCGACCCCGTACCAGTTTACCTACTCCCGTCGTCACCGTACCAACATTCAAACCAACACCGGCCCATCTAACCCCTCCGTTGCCATCCCAAACCAGCCCACAACCGGCCCATCTAACCCCACACCCACACCAACCCAAACCCAGCCGATTACCAACCAACATCCTATGACAACTCGTTCCAAATCAAGGTCAAACCCTTCGGCCATACACAATACCGTTAACCTTTCACCGGTTCCTACCTCGTATTCCAAAGCCCTAACTGATCCTAATTGGTTGCATGCTATGCAGACTGAGTTTACGGCATTACAGGATAATGAAACATGGGAGCTTGTTCCCCGCCCACTTGACCGTCCCGTCATTCGTTGCATGTGGTTATTTCGGCATAA
Organism: Helianthus annuus; assembly: GCF_002127325.2. Lineage (NCBI taxonomy): Eukaryota > Viridiplantae > Streptophyta > Magnoliopsida > Asterales > Asteraceae > Helianthus > Helianthus annuus. The sequence goes on along the minus strand of NC_035439.2, from coordinate 46,311,594 downwards.
ATTTAAATCGGACGGGTCATTGGAGCGTTATAAGGCTAGGTTGGTGGTTAACGGTAATTCCCAAACAGTTGGTATTGATTGTGATGAGACATTTAGTCCTGTGGTCAAACCGGCCACCATTCGCACCGTTTTGTCTCTCGCAGTATCTCGGGCTTGGTCTATTCATCAACTTGATGTTAAGAATGCTTTTTTACATGGGGAACTACACGAGACGGTATTTATGCATCAACCGCCGGGTTTTTATGATGCACGATTTCCTCATCATGTTTGTCGATTGAAGAAATCGCTATATGGGCTTAAACAGGCACCACGGGCTTGGTACACCCGGTTTGCTAATTTTATCACCTCCAAAGGGTTCCGCAGCAGCACGTGTGATCAGTCCTTATTTGTTTATCAACAGGGCTCGTCTAATATTGCGTATTTATTGTTATATGTGGACGATATAGTTCTCACCGCTTCTAATGACCGTCTCTTAAACAACATTATTAGCACACTCTCTCGAGAGTTTGCAATGACTGATCTGGGCAGGTTACATCATTTTTTGGGGATAAAAGTTAGTCAGCAAAAGAATGGTATTTTCTTATCGCAAGCTCAATATGCAAAGGACATCATCGCTCGTGCTTCGATGTCCTCATGTAAACCGTGCTCTACACCGGTTGATCTTTCATCTAAGTTGAGTGCTACCGATGGGGCTCTATTCTCGGATCCAACGCTCTATCGGAGTTTGGCGGGTGCACTGCAATATTTGACTTTTACTCGTCCCGATTTGTCTTATGCAGTTCAACAGGTGTGTCTCTTCATGCATGAGCCTCGAGATCCTCACTTTGCGTTTATGAAACGTATCATCCGTTATCTGCAAGGTACAATTGACTATGGCATACGGATTGTCCGATCAGCATCCTCTGATTTGGTGGCTTATTCTGATGCTGATTGGGGAGGCTGCCCAGATTCGAGACGCTCCACATCGGGTTATTGTGTTTTCCTAGGTGACAACCTCATCTCATGGTCCGCTAAACGGCAGCCTACTGTATCTCGATCCAGTGCGGAAGCTGAATATAGGGGGGTTGCGAATGCAGTCGCTGAAACGACATGGATTCGAAATTTGCTATTCGAACTTCACACCCCTTTAACACGTGCATCAGTGGTGTTTTGTGACAATGTCTCAGCGGTCTATTTGTCCAATAATCCGGTTCAACATCAACGGACAAAACACATCGAGATTGACATTCATTTCGTACGCGAGAAAGTTCGTCTTGGGCACATTAAAGTTCTTCATGTCCCATCCTCCATGCAGTACGCGGATATATTTACTAAGGGATTATCTCGTGAACTATTCCAATCGTTTCGGTCCAGCTTGAGCGTTTGTCCTCCGCCCGCTCAAACTGAGGGGGTGTCTTAGCCAGCCGATTATTATCATTATTTTAGGAATAGATTGTTATGATTAGTTAGAGATAATCTTTTGTATTATTTGTATATATCCTTTCCTTATTATTGGTTGTATGACTCCCTATATATAGGGCTCTTGTTTATCAATAATATTCATTCACTTTATCAACCATATTTGCTGTTACTCTTTATTAAGTCTTACTGAAAGATAGTCATGTACCCTCTTCCATCACGGACCTGATGATGCACTATGCACACAACCACATGCAGCCATACATACCTTTTATATATTATTACTACTTTCGTTAACATTGTTATCATATCGTTTTTGACAGTTATTATGGCGTTCTGATGGCATATGGAAGCCTCGTTGATGTAAGGATATCCCAGTCCAAACTATTAGTATATATATTTTACTTAAGAGAACTAATTGGTAGGTATCACAAAGACATTGTCTTTTTGTGACACCAAAACCCTTGAAATTTCAATGCTAATATTTTTACTCTCAGTTTCTGACAGAGCAGAGACCTACATATACATGTATGCTAATTCGGTCGCGGGTCCTACCTTTATACGATGAATCTTGTTGTCATCCTTATTTGGTTGCGTCTGCCAACTGGATACTCGGAGAGCTTGTTTCCTGTATACCTCAAGTGAGGAGCATATATATTTTCTGTTTCATACGGGGTTTTTGTAGTGTAGACATATTGATGATGTTATATATATATATATATATATATATATATATATATATATATATATATTTTCAGGAGATGAGCTCTGATGTGTATTCATCCTTGTTAAAAGCCTTGGTAATGGAAGACACAGATATTTCATGGTACCCCGTACGAGTATCTGCAGCTGGTGCAATTGCTCAACTTGCGGAGAATGAATTCTCTCCACCCGAGTGGTTACCAGTTCTACAAATTGTAGTTGATAGAATTACAGGAGACATTGAGGAAGAAGAAATGTCCATTATGTTTGAGCTTCTTAAAACATTGGTTGAGGCTGGAGCTGATGTTGCTCCTCATATCCCACATATTATATCCCTGTTGGCTCAACATGTTATAAAAGATATCCCTCTTGTTCCTGAGCCATGGCCCCAAGTAAGTTAGTTGGCTGTTATACATTTACACCATCCTTGTGGAATTTTATAGTCAACTGGGAACTGATTTTGGTTTCATTATATTATTATTATTATAGGTGGTTGAGCGAGGTTTTGCAACATTATCATTTATGGCTCAGTATTGGGAAGGTTCTTTGCCTGATGATGTTGTGGTTGCTACTGGGCGATCCACCATTGCCAAAGCTTTTACAGATCTCTTGCAAGTGGCTTGGCGCACATCTCCCGCTAAAAATGTCCGTTATAAATACATTTTCAATTAATAGTATTAAGGTTGGCAATATGGGAGGGTTTAAAAGAGTTGATCCAAATACTTTTTCTAAAGTTTTTTGATACATAATCTGTATCTGTATGTAAATATAATCACTAAGTTTTAATACATAAGCTTTTTTTAGTATCAACTATCTGACCCTTTATAGATGAAACGCAACCAGTGTTGCTCCCGTTCTATACATAATATTTTTTCACTATAATCGTCATCTGACTTGCATGCAATGTGATGTCAGAAAAGTGAGGTTCCAGAAGCTCCCCCTTCATGCTGCATAGATGATTCATCAACATTACTAACATTCATCATGTCTGATGTTAATGAAAATGATACTGCTCAGAAGCTAATCCTCTCAAAACTCTTACTAGTCTGGGCCGGTCTGATCTCAAACTGGGATGGCTGGGAGGAGGAAGAGGATTCATCTATATTCAGTTGCATCAAAGAAGCTGCTTATCTGCACAGGAAAGTGTCTTTAATAAACTTCATTCACGGGTCAACAAGTCAACATTCTATTCTTGAAGGAATTTGTGGGTTTGTCAGCAACGCCTTTTCACATTATCCCTCTGTGATCTATAGAGCCTCGTCTTCTGTTCACATACTTGTAAATCTTTTGACTTGCTCACCTGAAGACCAACATATAATGCATGCAGTAACTGCATCTTTCGTCCGGGCTGCATTTTCTTGTTTCAAAGAGAACCAATTAAAACATTCTCCTATTTGGAAGCCATTGCTGCTTGCTATATGTTCATGTTATTTATGCTATCCTGAAATTGTTGAGACTACATTGGAGGAGGTTCAACATGACGGCTTAATAGCCTGGGCGAATGCTCTTTTCTCCATTTGTTCAACTAAGTTTGAACATGGACTATCAACTGAGTCTGAAATGAAGTTAACTGGTAAGCTTTTCTTATTTTATTTTCTCATGTAAAACTTAGAAGTGGTAATCTTAATTTATTTACACGCACACTCACGCCGCTTCTAGTATTGTTACAATAGTTGTTTTGCTGTTGTCCTGTCCAAACTAATATTTACGTTTATGCTATACTATGACAAACTTACCAGTAATGACAGTAGCAAAATTATTGCCGGCTCTGCATATGAGGAACCAAATCAGAGAGGGGTTGTTGGGGGAGTGCTTGGCTGCTACGATGGAAGTCTCTGTGCGGTTGAAACAAGTACTAGAAGAGGGTCAAGAAAATGATGATGAGAATGCCAGCGATGAAGACAATGACCAAGAAGATGATGAGGTTTGACTTCATTTATCTCTCACAGAACATCATATAATTTACTTTCACTTTCTCACCAGATCATGTATTGTTGTATCATCGTATGATAATTGTTCTATGGCCATCGTTAGACATGTCAAGCTTAGATGGCTGGGTCTGGCAGGTTAGGTGACCCGTGAAAACTTCTTATCTAATAGACTAGATATATTTTAGAGATAAATATGTTATTTGAGTGAATTGCAAGTTTTGTTCTTGGTGATGAACGATTTGAAGGAATGGGGAAGAATTAGGGTTTGGGGTTATTTAAATTGGGGGTAAATGCTCAGGGTGCACATTAAATGACACAACTACCCCTCACATGACATGCACGTGATCAACTTTAACTGGGAAAATACACTGGGTTAGGCCCAAAGGGTAAAACGTGTTTGATTTTAAACATAAAGGACAAAACTCGTCAAGTTTAAACATAGAGGACACCGCCTGCAAAGTGGCCTAAAGATAAAGGACAAAACTTGCAATTCACTCTATGTTATTTAGAGATAAATATTGTAATTGATTTAGTGTAAATCTCTTCCTAAAACTATGGAGAGAGTTGTATTATCTATAGAGATTTGATGAACGCAATGAAATGAAGAAACATTACATTCTTTCATGGTATCACGAGACTGATCCTCGACCTTCCTCCACACTTCCGTCGGCAATAACTTTTTCACCGGTTTTCTGCATATCCGATCTCTCTGCCTTCTTAAACAATCTCTATGGCTTCCCCTTTCCCTCTCCACCCCGCTGTCAGCGTCTCTAATATTTGTCAGCTCATCCCTAGCACCCTAGATATCGAATCCGGCCACTACACCTCTTGGTCGGAACTATTCACATCAATGTCCGCTTACTGTCAAGCTATGAAAGAGATCTACGATCAACTTACAAACGTCGCCTCGGCTATCACTGATGAACAGTTGGTTTTGCAAATGCTCACGGGACTCACCGAGCAGTACGAAAGTGTCGCCCTTATTATTCAGCAAACAAAGCCCCTTTTCCAGAGCTAAAACGTGAAATATGTTATTGTAATGATTGATTGAATATCACGTAGGGATGAGCAAAATGGACCCGGTACCGGTACCGAACTGGTACCGGTACCGATTTTACCGAACCGGGTACCTTTTCGGTACCGACTTTTAACATTTTCGGTACCGTACCGGTACCGGTACCGAACCGAGTATAACCCACTTTTGAGGATTTTCGGTACCGGTTCTTTCTGTACCGGTTCGGTACCGGACGGTACCGAGCTCATCCCTAATATCACGTACATAGAATCCCTATATATAAACTAGAATATTGCAATTGACTACCCTTTAGTTATAATAGATGATCTAATATTCCCCCGCAAGCCAAGGGCGGGGAACGACCTGAAGCTTGGATCTCAAAAACAGAAACCGTTGTGATGAGAGAGGCTTTGTGAAGATGTCAACGATTTGATCATTTGTGCTGATAAATTGAACCTTTAGTTTTCCTTGTGCTACCTTTTCCTGAACAAAGTGAAAGTCGACTTCAACATGCTTAGTTCGAGCATGAAACACCGGATTAGCAGACAAGTACGTGGCACCAAGGTTATCACACCATAGAGTGGGTGAGCTTTTGCTTTTAACACCGAGCTCATGGAGAAGGGCTTCCAACCAGGCTAATCCTCCCTGTGGACCGGCGATCATCAGAACAGCCGACCCAATCAGCATCCGAATACGCTTCAAGAGAAGGAATGACGTTTTGCCAATGAACATCAGTGAAAGCATGCAAGGTAGCGCCAGAATCATGACGTATAAAGAGACCATAATCAGAAGTGCTCTTTAAATAATGCATAATCCGTTTCACAGCAGCCCAATGGTTCTTAGTTGGGGCATGCATATGTTGACAAACCTTATTGACAGCAAATGTGATGTCCGGTCTTGAGAGAGTAACATATTGGAGTGCACCAACTAGTTGTCAATATTTAGAGGGATCAGCAAGCAGTGAGCTGTCCTTAAGAGCCAATAGTTGAGATGTGCTCATAGGAGAGCTCACGGATTTGCACTCCGAGAGACCAAATTTCTGAAGAAGTTCCGGAATGTATTTACGTTGGAAAAGCAAAATGTTTTTACCATGAGGAACAACTTCAATCCCAAGAAAATAGTTTAACATACTGAGATCTTTGACAACAAAAGTGGAACTGAGCTGATGAATAATCTTGGTGATGGCAGTATCATTATTTCCTGTTACAATAATGTCGTCAACTTAAACAAGAACATAGACAAGATCACCACCATACTGTAGAATAAACAAGGATGGATCTGTTTTGGAGCCATGGAAACCAAGTGGCTGAAGTGTGGTGGATAAACGATGAAACCAAGCTCTTGGGGCTTGTTTGAGCCCATACAATGACTTGTGTAGAAGATACAAAGCCTTGGGCCGGATCTACAAAGCCTAGTGGCTGGCGAAGATACACTGTTTCTTGTAGATCACCGTGCAAAACGGCGTTTTGGACATCTAACTGTCGAAGACTCGAAGGGACCATTTGTTGGCGACAACCAATGACTGTACAACACAAATAGTAGTTGATTTGATTACGGGCTAAAAGTTTCATGATAATCGATACCCGACTGCTGCCGAAAGCCCTTGGCAACAAGACGAGCCTTATAGTGAATTATCTTGCCTTGTGGATTCTTCTTGAGCCTGTAAACCCACTTACAATCAATAATATTAGTGTTAATGACATAGGGTACTAACGACCAAGTGCCGTTCTTAACAAGTGCATCAAACTTCTTAGACATGGCTTGACGCCACTCGGGAATTTTGTTAGCGACGGTAAATGAGACAGGTTCGGTGGATGTGCTAGGAGAGACGAAAGCATGATAGGCAGATGGGTCATAAGAAGTTGTACGTTTTGGATTTGGAGATAAGTTGGCTGGCCGCGAGCGGTAAAGTGGTGGGGTGGCGGAGTAGGAACTGTTGAGCGTGGTGAGGGTGGCGGGGTAGGTGGTAGGGGTGGTTGGGTAGGTGGTGGGGGTGACGGATTAGGGTTAGATGGTGTATGAGTTGTTGGAGGGGTTGAAGGTGGAATGGCAGGTGGTGATGATGGAGGGGTAGGTTCTGTAGGAATGGACGAAGGAAATGAGGTTGGAAAGGAAGATATGTAAGGTTCGGAGGGATCGATAGAGGGGACTGGAGTAGGTGACTGAAATGGGAAAAACTCTTCATTAAACCGGACATGGCGAGCGATGTAGACTCTCGGTAGCCAAGTCCAAACAACGATAACCGTGATGAAGTGGACTATAGTCAAGGAAGACATACGGGGTGGACCGAAAATCCATTTTGTGTCGATTGTAGGGACAAAGATACGGGAAGCATTGGCACCCGAAAACACGAAAAAATTGATAATCAGGGCGTCTTTTGAAAACATGTTCAAATGGTGTTTCGTTGGAAGAGACATGGGAAGGTAAGCGATTGATAAGATATACAACCGTTTCAAAGGCAAAGTGCCAAAAGCGTTGTGGAAGGTTGGCTGGGGAAGAAGAGTAAGTCCTGTCTCCACAGCATGACGATGTCGACGCTCGACAACAACCGAATACCCAAAGAAAGGAATAATCTGGTTTACGGTTAAATAGATGTTCAAAGGGAGAAATATGTGAGTTGGAATGAGAAGGCATCCGATTAATTAAATAAACTGCGGTGCCAAAGGCAAAGTCCCAAAATTTTTGTGGAACATGAGATTGGGCAAGTAAAGTGAGTCCTGTTTCAACAACATGACGGTGACGCCGCTTAACGACACCATTTTGTTCGCTTGTGTGTGGATAGGACGGTTGACGTATGGTGCCAAGTTCCAAAAAGAAGGGAGAGTTTGCAAAACTCGCCTCCCCAGTTTGTCTAGACTGATTTAAGTTTTGTTTTAAATTGGCGTTCGGCCATTGTTATGAACTGTTTAAAGGTATCAAACACATCAGATTTAAGTTTTAACGGGAAAAACCACATGAATTTGATATAATGATCCACACATAACAGAAAATAATTGTGACCATCATAGGAAGAAACAGATGCAGGTCCCCATACATCACAAATAACCAAATCCAAAATATGTGAACTGTGATAATCAGATAAAGGTAAAGATAGTTTGGAAGATTTTCCCACACAACAAGAGTCACAAACAGAACTACAAGGTTTATCAGAAACAGGTAAACAATACTTGGAAAACATAGTATTTAAAAGTTAATACGAGGGTGTCAAGTCTTTAATGCCAAGTCTTGGAGGAAGCACGGGCAGTGGAGTAAAGCAACTTTGGGAACATCTTGAATCCGTGGAAGACAAAATGTATAGAGACCATCATTGCTGGGACTCGTGAGGAGGGTAGTGCGTGTAAACTTGTCCTTCACAGAAAAGAAATCAGTGTGAAATTCAAAGAACACATTATTATCACGACATAATTGTTGAACGGAAAGGAGATTTTGTTTAATTTGTGGAACGTGAAGAATATTTTTGAGTGTGAAAGGTTTTATTTGGTGAATAATAACGAGTTGAACCAATATTAAGAATAGGAAGAGGCATACCATCACAAACATGAAGATTATCCCTACCTAGATATGGCTTAGAATAGTCAAAGCTAGAAAGATCAGAAGCAACATGGTTAGTAGCACCTGTGTCCGGACGGTAAGATGAGGAAGCTTGAGAGCGAACATCTGAGAAGTTTGCTGACGGTGACTGTCCCCGAGTTGTTGCATGGCCCTTGTTTGGACAGTGAGAAGGGATGTGACCAATGCCACACCGATTACAAGTCCCATAAACCATAGTTTGTGTAGAAGCCCATGAAAAAAGGTTGCGGTTCTGGTTCTGGTTGTAGGATGGGCTTCAGGTCTAGTTGTAGGAGCCCCGACCACGTCTATTGTTTTTACCTTGACTACTGTTTTGACCCCGGTTATGACCAAGTCAATTGGTGTAGTAGGCTTGGGCTGAAAGCAGGAGGAAATTGGCGAGCAACAATGTTACCTTTGAGAGTATGATATTCATCTCGTATGCCAGCAATAATTAACATAACGAGATCTTTATCTTTGACAGGTTCACCAATATTGGCCAGGGCATCAGCATACTCTTGTGCTCGTTCATGATAAGATGACGGTGATTCATCACTTTTCATTGCAATCTTCAAAAGCTGTTGTTTGAGAGTAAATTCACGTGAGACAGTGTTTGGAGCATATGCTCGTTCAAGGTTGGCTGCTGAATTTGATATCATGACACGGTTGGCTGCTGAATTTGATATGAAAGATCTCGGTCTGCTAAGCCATTTTTAGGCATTTCTGTCACCTGCCAAAACAATCGCATGTTCTTATCTCAACAATCTTATGCAAAGGATACCATTGGATGGGCCGGTATGCATTCTTGCAAATATGTCGCTACCCCAGTGGATACTAAGTCCAACCTAAGCGCGACCGCGAGTCCCATCTTTGACGACCCCACACTCTACCGCAGTCTTGCTGGTGCTCTCCAGTACCTTACTTTCATGAGACCCGACTTTAGTTATGCTGTTCAGCAGGTTTGCATGCACATGCACGCTCCTCACATAGATCATTGGAATGCGTTAAAGTGTATTATTAGATACATTTAGGGCACAACTTCTCTTGGATTGACCCTAGGCCCCTTCACAGATTTATCTCTGCGTGCCTACACTGATGCTGATTGGGCTGGCTACCCTGATACCCGTCGCTCAACTTCTGGTTATTGTGTGTATTTGGGCTCTAGTTTATTGTCTTGGTCGTCAAAACGGCAGCTGCTTGTCTCTCGATCCAGCGCTGAAGCTGAATATCGAGGTGTGGCGAATGGGTTGCTGAACTCATAGTTATTAAAGGCGCTAGGCGCACTCAAGGCACAAAGCACAAAAAAAAAGCAAGGGCCTGAGAAAAATAAAGCGCATAATGAAAAAAAAATTAAAAGTATATTATGTATTAGAAAAAGAATACTATTCTTTAAATAAAATAAACAAAATCTATTATATAACACTTTATATCATTTATTTAGTACCAGAAGTTCTAAAATATTAGTGTATTAGTGTAGAAAAGTAGTTTTCCGTGGATAAAAGTACGGATCTAGCTAGAATCTTGCCGAAATTTAGAAAATTTGGCCGGAAACTCTCCGGAATCTAGGAATCTCGCCGGAATGTGCACCTGAACCATCACCTGGAGAATTAAAGCGCAATTTCCTCGACTTAAGGCGCAACTGTCTCGCCTCGCCTGAAAAATGGGCCTAGGCGCAAGAGGAGATGGCTTTTAACAACTATGGCTGAATTGTGCTGGCTGCGCAATCTTCTTCTCGAGTTACATCGTCCGCTAACACAGGCCAGTCTAGTCTATTGTGACAACATTAGTGCGGTATACCTATTTGGTAATCCAGTTCAGCACCAACGCACGAGGCACATTGAGCTCGATATTCATTTCGTTGGTGACTTGGTACAATGCACTGCCATACGTGTCTTACATGTTCCCTCCTGTTATCAGATAGCGGATATCTTTACCAAAGGTCTACCACGGGTACTATTTGATGATTTCAGATCTAGTCTCAGCATTCGGCCTCCTCTCGCTTTGACTGCGGGGGTGTAATAGACTAGATATATTTTAGAGATAAATATGTTATATTTAGAAATAAATATTGTAATTGATTTAGTGTAAATCTCTTCCTAAAACTATGGAGAGAATTGTATTATATATAGGGATTTGATGAAGGCAATGAAATGAAGAAACATTACGTTCTTTCATTATCCACTGTTTATTCTACAAGTAATGAATGAATGCGTTAGTTATGATAATAAAGACAGTGTTATCACAATGATAATTAGAATATATCCATTTAGGAGGTTGCATGCAATAGTATTAGATTAGAGTTTTGATGATTTCCAACCCATTCCTCATTTGACTTTTTTATTGAACCATTTGAGATATAAGACATCCCAAATTGACCAACTCAAAACTAAATGATTGAAAATACCACCTCTACCTATTGTTCATGACCAGTTAACGAAATTCCAAAAAGCGTGGTATCACCAACTCACCATCAGGAAATGTTGATATAGTTTTGGTAGAGTGTAAAGCGTAGATGCTTTGCAATAATAGTCTAATATTTGTGTGTTGTAGAAGGGAAGAACTTTTATTATACCCTCCATTCACTCATTCTTTCTCTTTATTAGGACTCGGACGATGATGATGACGATAATGATGATGACGACGATGATGATATACATGAAGAAACCGAAGAAGAATTTTTGGAAAGATGTGCACAAGCAGCTATTGACTTGGAAAATGGGACTGGTGTGGAAGAAGTGGATGAGGAAGACCAAGAGCAAGAAATAGAATTAGGTAGTCACTGAAACCACCTTTTGAACTGCTTTATAAAAAGAGAAGCTATAACATTGTTGGCTTCCTCGTTGCACTTGTTTCCAAACTCTAAGTTGTACTTTTGGCTTATAATGAAATATTTGTGCAGGAGAGTTGGATGAAATTGATGCGCTAAACATCGTGCAGTTGTTGATAGAAAAGCATCACCAAATACTTTTACAAGGACCAAAGATGCCACAACTTGTTTCGAGCTTTGTAGATGCCTTTCCTGAAAGTGCCATCTTCTTCAAGCAGTATCCGCTATAGGATTGTCTACTATGGATCTTGGTTTCTTATACCATTTTTGTGTTTAAAGTGAAAAAAAAAAAAAGACTTGTTTTTGAAGTTGGTGCGTGTGTGTTATTTTTTAGTTTTATTTTTATTTTTTATGTTGGAATATGATGCTTGTCTTTCATATTTGCTCTTATCTTCCTCTGTTTCTTTTGACCTCCTCATGATACACAAATCTTATAGGTTTATTAAGAGTGCTTGATGAATGATATATTAAGATTATCGAAAGTAGTTGATAGAATTTTCTGTAAATTTCCTTTCCTATGATGTCAACATTTCACTATTACACTTACAAAAGAATATAAATAGAGGATCTTTTATCATGTTTATTTTTAGGAAGGTATTTTAAACCATGATCCTCTTTCATCATTTTAAAGTTTTGTTTTCGGTAAAGGTTTAGGCTATATGCTACTTGTCATGTTCTTTCTTTTCTAAATTTAATTAAGTGTTAATACTGCTTTGAGCATCTATAATGTCTTTTTTGAATTTTCAAATGGTCTTTTACCAAATGTAAGACCAAGAGTATTAGCACGTGGTGGATCTATCGTCTATTACGGATAAAACAAAGAGATAAATGGAGTTTAAAAATTATAAAAATGGTATTTCTCTCAAAAGAAATGATTATTAAAATAAGAGTAAATTACAAGTTTTGTCATTTATGTTTGTCCCAAATTTCAGGCGCTGTCCTTTACCTTTAAAATTGATGAGTTTTGTCCTTAACGTTTCAAAATCCTGCACGTTATGTCCTTTAGGGCAAACCCAGTTAATTTTTTTTTGTTAAATCTGGTCACATAGACCCCACATGAGGGCAAATTTGTCATTTACCCTTTCAATAAAAGTATTAGATATCTATTTATAAGCTTTATTCTCAGTCACTCTCCTTCACCTCTCTCTATATCATTCTCTCTCTAAAAACACCACCTGCCACCATCTACCACCCACAAACACCGCCTTGTACCACCGCTTTCTACCACCCACCCTCACTAACCTACCCTCTGACCCAGAACCGCCGCCACATCCAGACATCGCTGCCACATCCAGTCACCATCGCCATATCCAACAACCACCGCCACATCCAGACGCCACCACCACATCCAGACACCGCCGCCACATCCAGACACCGCAGATCTAGATCTGACCCGATCCACCTCCCACAACCACTTTTATCGACCCAGATCTTCGTTTGTTCAGAGATTTGGTGATTTTTTGTTTGTTCAGAGATTTGGGATTTTTTGTTTGTTCAGAGATTTGGGGATTTCTTGTTTGTTCAGATGATCGGATCATTCTTTGTGATGGATGTGATCAAGTGTATCATATCTACTGTGAAAAATGTGACAGGGAATTGTAGAGAATAAAAATGGTGAGAAGGATGTATGAGAGTATGCAAAAGAAGGTGAAAGTAGAAGATGAATCTGACTTGGGATTGAATTCAGGTTTGTACACCTTTTTCTTTTGACTGTTTTTGCTTTTTTTTTTTTTTTGGTAAAGTGAAGCCAAAAACATTTGGATTTTTGGACATATCTGTAAACCTCTTCTGGTGATACTAATGCCTTCATTTATACACACTGGGTTATGATTTTTGTGGCTACACAACTTATTTTTACTTTGTAACGCTGCCACACTGGAATTTGTATATGGAACTTGAAGCTTCAATTATGGATATGAGAATTGCTATTGTGGTTATGGTGGGTCAGGCGATGGTGGAGATAGTGGGTGGTCAATGGCAGGTGAGGGTGGGAAGTGAGGGTGGGAGGTGGTGGTGGTCGGCGGCAGGTGAGGGTGGGACGTGGTGGCGGCAGGTGACGGCAAGTGGTGGGTCTTCAACTTTTGAAGATGGTGGGGTATTTATTTGAAGTTAATTACATAAATTTCCCTAAAAACAAAATTACAAAAATGCCCTCATGTGCCTTGCACATGATCAGATTTAACAAAAAAAAAAAAAAAAAAAAAAAATAACTGGGTTTGCCCTAAAGGACATAACGTGCAAAATTTTGAAACATTAAGGACAAAACTTATCAATTTTAAAGGTAAAGGACAGCGCCTGAAATTTGGGAAAAACATAAAGGACAAAACTTGTAATTTACTCTTAAAATAATAACAATAATTGGTAATGATATGAATACATAAATATATTCTTTCAGTAAAAATGATATTTTTAGAAAGAGAAGTATAAACGGTAAAAATGAAGGTGTATTTAGCTACACTCTTATTAAACAAGTGAATATTTTATTTCTCTCATAAGAAATGATTATTAAAATAATAACAGTAATTGGTAATGATATGAATACAAAAATATATTCTTGCAAGGGGAGTAGAACATGCAAAAGTGAAAATATGTATTTGTATGGGTGAGAACGGTGGTGACAACCCGAGAATCCAAGATCCTTGTCTATACTTCTTTTGTTTGCAATCTTGTTTTAACACTTTGTTTTGTATTATGACATGTGTAGTTTGTGTGATTGATTAATGTTGCATGTGGGATAGATGATTACTGTATTGATTGTGTGGTTATATTGTGCATACAAAGATAGTCATTCGTCGACATCAAACTCGACGAAACACATAGGTCTTTCGTCACCCACAAGCTCGACGAAATATATTATTCGTCGATGGGGGTTTTTCGCCATAAGGGCTTTCGGCCCATGAAGTTGCGGCCCAACACGTTACGCTTAAAACATAAACTCTGACATAATAACAGTCAGTTGAAAACCAAAAACCCTAGACCTTTCTTTCTCTCCCTCTGGTGTGATGGTAACGGTGAAACCCGGAGCTTTTCTTGTTCAAACAATCTAACCAATCCGGAACCTTGGTTAGTATCTTGTTCTTATTCATTAGATCTATAGCCGATACGTGGATTTGTATTGTAATGATTTTGTATGAATACGTTGGATCTTGTGTGCGTAATGTTCATCGTTCATTAACTGTATTACGTAGTTAGGGTAGTTTGATGGAGTCTTGAAGGTTCTTGTATGTCCTCATGATTACTGTTTGATTAGAATGATAAGCAGGTATTAATCGAATGACTGTTATGTTAATAATGATCATATGAGTATGTGAATCGTTAAGGCCCATGTTGCACGTTGATGATAATTGGGAACTGGATGATTGATCGATGATCATGATGTAACTGTTGATGATGATTAGGGTTCTAGAACATGTAGAATTGTAACCGATTAGATTTGTAACTGTTTTGCTCGACGAAACATATGGTTCTTTCGTCACACCTCATATCGACGAAACATGGGTTGTTCGTCGACAAGCAATCCGACGAAACATAGGGTCCTTCATCGACAAGCATCTCGACGAAACATATGGGTTTTTCGTCACACCTCACCTCGACGAAAGATGATCTTTCGTCACAAAGGGTGTTTCGTCGTGATAGTCACTGAATTGAACAGTAGGCGCCTGAGATGTAAATGATGATAGATACTTGTGTGTGTACACGATCCATGTTACATGTCAATGATAGTAAGAAACTTGGTTCGATTAGTTGGTATAACAAACCCACCTGTTATGTTATGTGTTACTTGTGACAATCACATGAGATGTGAACTTGCATTAGAAAGGTGTATTGGCTACCTGATATACTGTGATCTTGTGAGAGATGCAATCTGTGTGAAAATAATGACTTGTTTAATTGTGAAACTGATTTCATTGGTAACCACGGTAGGGTTGGTTGATTAACTTGGGAAACGGATAACTTAACAAACCGAGCAAACCAAGGTGAGTTCACTGCTCTTTTTCCAAGCATGCGTCCCGGGGAGGGACGTCTGGTAATCGTTCCGGGGAGGAACGTCGGGTTATTGGGATGTTGGTTATTACACTCATTTCTATCATTAAGTCCCATCATATACCGATTGGTTGCCGGGGAGGCAACGAGGTTATTAGTTGATAGCGCTATTAGGTTTGGCACCCTCACACCGTACCGGGGAGGACGGTCGTGAACTAATTACCTTAACCACTTGACCAATGTATGATAGAGCATTGGGGTTTGGGCAAATAATCTGGAGCCATCTGCGGTAATCGAGTTAACAACAACATCAAATCATTGAAATGTTTTATACTCATATCTGGTAACTAAAACGTGTTAAAAAACTTTGAACTCACCAGCGTCGTCTGACACACTTGTCTGCATGCTTGCAGGTCGTTAGATTCTTGGTTATGGACTCGCTATCTGGGAGTGCTGGAGTGGTCATGGGTCGAGACTCTTGGATACTTGTTTCGTTGGTTTTGAACACTTGTTTTGAAACTGTTGATTAACAATTTACATTATGCTTCCGCTGAACGTTTACTTTGGTTTTAACTTATGACTTGGAATTATAATATGAAATAAATGGAATGTTTTATTTAAATATTTATTGTAGTTCAATGTGATTAGTGGCTGGATCCTGGTACGTCACACGCCTAGCGGGGGTTCCCGCGTGTGGTATTTTGGGGGCGTGACACTGTGATTGTGCCATGATGGTTGCAATTAAGGTATCACCCCAGGTTCTTAAAAACCTTTGTTCAGACAAATGCATCATAGCATTTGCAAACATCAAGGAGGTGAATGAAAACCTTAGAGATAGATTGTTAAGTGATGAAGTACAATTTGAAAAATCTTTAAAATAATTGAAAATCAAATTGTCTGAAAAAGAAAATGAGATTTGCAGCCTCAAACATGAGCATAGCATAACCAAGGACCAACTCCAGACCGTGATAGAAAAATATCAAACCTGTAAAAAGGAGTTGGAATCCACCCAAATCACTTGTGAAAAATGGGTGGAATCCTGCAAAGGTTATGAAATTATGCTTGAAAACAGATTGAAAGCAATGTAAAATTTGGCATAGGGTTTAGGAAAAATGACCAAGTTGAAAACACTGCTGCAAATCAATCTAATTCTGTTGAAATCATACCCACCAACAAGGATGGTCAAGAAGTTAAAATAACTGATAAACTTGACAACAAAATCACTCTGGAAAGATCAGTGGGGTCCTCAACTTTTGAGGAGATTGAGAAATACCAATTCAAACCCACTTGGTCTGATGAGTGTGACATCCTTGAAAATTTTAAACCCATGGACTTCACAATTGTAGATGGTGTCAAAGCTCCTAAGGCCAAGGTAATTCCTCTTAAGGACATCCCAACAATGGTTCAAAACTCTGTTGCAAAGGAGTCTGAAAAGAAGAAAAGAAGAGAAAAGATTAAAAACTTGTTTTGTGACTTTTGTGAAAAGAAAAATCATTTGACCAAAGATTGTTTTCATTTACAAGCTTATGACCTTAACAAAACAAGTACCATTGTGCCTTCAAAGAGCTGCAGCATCTGTGGTAAATCAAACCATCTCACTTAGGAGTGTGTGTACCTAAAATCCTTTAAGGTCAAAAAGGAAGAGTATACCTCAAAAACACTCATGAGTTCATCAAAACCACAAGTCAAGAAACAACCACCATTTGTGCCTGTCCAAACAGCTGTTACAAAACAGCTGAACCAAAACTCTGTTAAAAGAGAGGTTCAACTGACTGATGCACCCCTGCTAACCAATACCAAAGAGGTAAAGGTCAACCTCCATACCCAAGGGTCCCACATGTTTATGAGGTTTACAAAAAACCTTCTAAACCAAAAGTGAACAGGCATCCCTTCGGTTATCAACAGTTGATGGGAAATGACCCCCAACAATGGTTAGAGAAAAATGTTTCAAAAACTGCCCTTACCCCTGAGCTAACCACTGTCCATCCTCCTGAACTTAACATAGAAACTATTAAGACCCCATCCAAAACCTTATTGGCTTTGGAGACCCTCCTGAACTAATTATTTACTTGATGTGCAGGGAGCTTCTGCATGCTTAGATAGTCTTTGGTATGTAGATAGTGGAGGCTCCAGGCACATGACTGGATGTAGAGCCCTACTCAAAGAATTCAAAACTCATGGAGGGGGTGATATATCTTTTGGTAATAATAGTAAAGGAAAGGTGATGGGTTCTAGTACAGTACAGTCTGGAAATGTTAAGTTTGAAAATGTCAATCTGATTGACAATCTAAAATTCAACCTCCTTAGTGTCTCACAAATGAGTGACAAAGGTTATGGCTCATTTTTTTACTAAGGAGTGTTGTAGGATTGTTGGACCAGAAATGGTCAAAAAGATTGAAGAAATAATAAAAACTGGAAAAACTCAACTTGTTGCTCAAAGGAATAGCAATGTTTATGTAGTTGATTTGTCAAAAGAGAGCCCCAAAACTGATGCTTGTCTGTTCTCAGAACTGATGCTTGTCTGTTCTCAGCTGCCTATAACAAAGAGACAGAACTTTGGCACAGGAGATTGGGGCATACAAATCTCAAGACAATCACTGCTTTGTCAAAACAGGGTCTTGTAAGAGGTCTTCTTCAAAAACTGTTCACCTTTCCAGAGCATTGTGTTTCTTGTTTAAAAGGAAAACAACATAAAAGTTCATTTAAGTCCATTGAAGAGTCCAAAACAACCAAGTGCTTGCAAATGCTGCACATGGATCTGTTTGGCCAGTAAAAGTCATGAGTCTTATGTAACGCCCCAAAAACCGGTTATCAATTAAAATAAATGAAAATGAACAAAAAGTAACCTAGTTAATGGGTTATGATAAGAAATAAGTTAAAAATTTGAATTAATGCTTAAATTAAATACTTATCAATTTAGAAGGGGGTTAATGTGTAAGATTTTAATAATTAGGGTTTCATAGTGGTAAACCCACAAACACACTCCTGTGTGCGTACCTGGGAGCGAACGAACAGAAGAAACAAGGGTGAAAACCCTTGTTCATGCTAATCTACTCAATTAATCAAGAAATTCAAGTCTAAATCAGTTGCATGTCTCAAGATTATCGATTATCTATGCATACATGGTGAAGTGGTAAGTTTAATTTTTGAAAAGATGAATTCTAGAGTAAGGGTTTAAACCCAAATTCGATTTCTTGTATCTATTGTGGGAAATCTGAGTTAGAAATGCTTCCTAGGACAAGAATCATGTGTGATTTTAGGTTGCATGAAAGAATGTAGTGAAAACCCACTATGTGAAGTTTGTGTTATGAATATGAAGATTATAGGAGTGATGAATATATGTAATTTGGCAAGTAATTCAGTTTGTAGTATCCGAATGCTAGATAAATTGATATTGATTAAAGGAATTGTAAGAATTAGATTGAGTAATGATGACATATATAGGATGAATTAGCAAATCGTGCTTTGGATGCTTGTACACTATGCCTTGTAGATGGTACGCACGCAATGTGTTCGATGAAATGCCTAAGTGAGTTTAGTTATGGTTTTTACATGAATACTTGTTAAGTCGATGTAACTTCTTTATGATAATGGCGTATGTGATTACTAGACACCATAATGAACTATAAGGAATGTAAAAGTAATGTTTTTGAAAGCTAAAGTATGGTTTGTGTTAATTTGATGATTTGAGGAGAAACCCGTTAGTTAGGGTGAAGATGATGACTAGAATCCCCACCTATGTTAAAGTCTTGTTGAAAAATTGATATATTATGTGGGTGTGATGAAATATTGTTAGATGAATTAGGAGAAATATGATGATGTTATGTTTAATGTTCATTTGGAATGATATATGATGATTAGTAGTAGGATTTGATGGGTTACGTATAAGTTTAGAAGATTTATGTATGAATTAGTTGTACGTTATGCTTAAAAGGTGGTACACATACCAAGCGTATGATAAGATATATATAGTGTCGTCCGTATAGTCGATTATGATGTTACGGGTATATAATGATAAGTCGATAGTTAAGTATGGTTAATAGTTGACTCTTGAAAGTCAACTAAGTATAAGAAACATGATTTGACTCGTTGTCGTAAATGTAGGTTGATGGGAAGTCGTATGGTACATGTTATAGCAATCCGTGTTAAATGTAATGACATGATGAGTTACATGAGTTTAAACGTATACGGATATGATTATATGAGTTATGTTTGTTAGAAATGATTAATGAAGGTTAAGTGTGAAATATGTGATTGATATGATTGTTATCATGTACGAATGCATATGCTAATAGGAGTGTGATCTTGATGAAAAGAGAGTATAGGAATCATGTCAAGACGGACTCAAGCATGAAAGGATAACGGGTCAAGAAAAGGCGAGGAATCGGATACGAGCACGGACGCATAAGGTAAGTGATTCCGTAATCACTTCTTAGTTGTTCATGTAATGTTATATGCAATTTAATTATATGTGATAATTGAGGTGAAATAGGAATGAATTTTATGATGTCAATGAAGTATTAAACGGATCTTAGTTTTGATCCGAGCAAGGTAGGTGTGACTAAGAAATTGTAGCTAAGTAGTGGAATTGGTTTCTTATGTAAGGAAATCCTTTGTTATTAAGGATAGAGCATAGTTGACTAAAATACCCTTGATAGGTATATCGGGCAAACGACCTTAGAAGTCGTTTGGAAACAAGCTATTCGATTAGAGTGATGCTTTGGACAAGTATGAAAGCGAAGTA
This sequence comes from Helianthus annuus, assembly GCF_002127325.2. Lineage (NCBI taxonomy): Eukaryota > Viridiplantae > Streptophyta > Magnoliopsida > Asterales > Asteraceae > Helianthus > Helianthus annuus. Next base: position 46,291,444 of record NC_035439.2, on the reverse strand, counting down.
TAGGGTTTTGTATGTCATGGTTCATTTAATGCGCAAATACCCATAACGGGTCAACAATAAGCTTTTGAGCGAAAATGGGTTAAGAGGATGCAAGACGTCCGATAATTTAATCTTTTATGTTAGGTGCCAATGAAATTATTAAAGATCATATGAGATTGAGGTCAAATAAACAGATTATGATGTTAAATGCACGAACGGGTCAAATAGTTAGAAAATGGTAATATGTCAAATGCACGTAAGTTAAGAATTTCCTTAATCCGGAGGTAGGATTTTAAGTTAATATGATAGAATGTGAATTTACAAGCATGTAGGAAGAAACGGTAGGTTAAACGGGTAAACGGTTCAAAAGTTATGCGCGTTTTAGTGCGTACGGACGACGAAACGGAACTGCAGAAAAACTGCAATTTCTAGAGGGCGTCGCCGACGGGTATGGGGGCGTCGCCGACGGGCTCCAGAAAGTGAATTTTTGTGCTGACGGGTTAATTACCTGCCTACGGGTTTTTGGGCTACGGGTGAATGCAAGGCCCGTCGCCGACGGCCCTAGGGGCGTCGGCGACGGCCTCCCCAAGTCCCAAAAGCTAAATTCTGGTTATTTAAGTTGATTTATGTGTCGTAGGCTTCGGTTTGTTATCCGTGGACTACGACGGACTTTCCAAACATGATTTTTACGTTCCTTAGATGTTTATGGGCTCTAAACTTAAGTCTAAGACCCATGTAAACATTGTATGATTACGTAAAGATGTAGAAAAGGTATGTTCGTATGTAGTTGTGTATGTATGTATGTGTAAAGACATGTATGAGTGTATGCACGTAAGTAGGGTTGTAGGAAAGGTATGTATGTATGCAGATGTGTATGTATGTTGTATGTAAGTACGTATGTATGCATGAGCTGATATGTTAGAATTTTAACGTTACTAATTATTCGTTTGAGGTCGGTATGTAATGCAGGAATGAGTACCTCGGATTCTTATGAAATTTAAGCCGAATCCGGAACAAGAGAAGGAGAATGGTTATTCGAATGGATCAAGTTACATTATCGAACGTTATTCAATCCTTAATTAATTGAGATTAATGTTATATGATGTTGTCATTGACTAATGGCTAAGTTGTATGTGATGCCCACAGGTACTACACGGACTTCTTCTGCTGCTAAGAAAGTGAAGCGGACGTAGATCGAGTCAAGAGCAAGGATTGTACGGATAGATCGATCACATAGTTGAAGTATATAATGTCTAGAAATCTAAATTTTAGTACGAATGTTGTGAACCCTTTTATAGAACGTTTAACATTTTTAGAATTTAGAACCTTCGTGAAAGTCATGTCGTTAATAAGGAAAGAAATTTTAAAGCTCTTTTTCCGCTGCGTCTTTTCAGTTAAAGCGTGTTTAGGGCGTAACAAGTTGGTATCAGAGCCCTGGTTTGAGAGAATCAAGTAAAAGGAGGCAAATGCTTGAACTCAAACCGGTGTGCTCTCGTGACCAAGAACCCGTACAATCCAAGACTCGATCGAGGCCTAAAGGCAAAAGCAAATGTAAGTATGTGTTAGGTTATGTATTTGAAGGGAACTAATAGTATGTTATGTGCAAGGTAAGCTTAAGAATTGGGAGAGGATGATCCGTGAATGCAAAATAGGATGAACGCTAAGGCGGGCAAAGGTGCAAATAGGCAAATTAACCCCAGGTACACACTACTAATATGCATGAGTACTGATGTCGAAAGAAAGGGAAAGGGTCTCCTTGGGAGAGTAATTATTAAACGAAAGACAATGATGTGGTCTTGGGGGAGTTTTAGAAATATGCACGAAACTGAAACCCATTTCTCGGGCATAAGGCGATGATTACATGAAGGCACGAAACTAGTGTGTGAATTGCGCACCTGGCCAGTACGCAAGAAGCATATGACGTTCGTGAGACCGTGGCAATTATTGCAGGTATGTCCGGTAGAACTGGGTAGCAGGTGGGCGCTATGTTGAAGCGAATGCGAAATAGCAAACCATTGCGGATTTGGTTATGCTAACGAAGGTTATGAAAAGTTATGCGAGTCGACCGGTTCTAGCAAACAAGTCAAATAAGAATAAGCTACCATCTGTTTTGAACGAGTGATTTTGAATGCTCTAATGAATGCTAGAAGCTTAATCCGTTATACGGATTGAAAGAAGAAGTTATGTTAAAAGCGACAAACCCAATTATTTGGGTAGTGGAATGTGTATGCTTAACTCTCGTTGAGAGTGTTTATGCCAAACCCAATTATTTGGGTAGTGGAATGTGTATGCTTAACTCTCGTTGAGAGTGTTTATGCCAAACCCAATTATTTGGGTAGTGGAATGTGTATGCTTAACTCTCGTTGAGAGTGTTTATGCCAAACCCAATCATTTGGGTAGTGGAATGTGTATGCTTAACTCTCGTTGAGAGTGTTTATGCCAAACCCAATTATTTGGGTAGTCGAATGTGTATGCTTAACTCTCTTTGAGAGTGTTTACGCCGAACCCAATTACTTGGGTAGTCGAATGTGTAAGAAAGAAGAAAGCTCATATGTGGATGGAATTAAAATGATGTGATTATGATTCGACAACTGAGATGACTAACTTTAAAATCTTGTTGCTGAAGGCAGGTAAAACTTTAAGTTTTTGTTAAAACACATGTAAGGAAGAAAAGGTACGAAAGATATGTTTGAAGCCGTTAGATGGATTCAAACATAGAAGGAATGAAGGGTATGGATGTTACATTTAAATCCGTGGGACGGATTTAAAACATGTACCTCGATACGTATATATATATAAATAACAAGAATGATATATTAAGAAATGGCCATGTATTGACCTGTTATGAATAGGACTAACACACTAATGTCTTAAGAAGGAATTGATAAAGTATTGATGTATAAACGAGGTCATGTGATAAACATCATGTTTAAATAAAATCGAATGAAGTGTGTAAACCCCTAATTTTATAATGAGATTGGCAGAAATCAGGATGCAATGAATCTACCGAGGACGGTGAAAGAATGCTCATGAATGAAAGCTCATGATACCAGATGGAAAAGATCAACCCTGTTAAGATACGGATTCGTGAAGGAGCGAGTCAACTCGGGTTGTTACACGTTGGTCGGTGCCAAATTAGCAAGGTTAGTAAATGGTTTAACTTATGGATGCTAAATAGAAAGTTACATATTGAATGATGTTTCTATGTGAACTGGTGGTACTGAAATAAATTAGTACCACCAATAGTATACATTGGAATAAATTCCAATGAACGAATCGCTAGTGATGATGTATGCTAGAAACTGGCGTTATAAACTGAAAACGACACTAATAAGAGCCCTGAATCAGATTCTGACTTATAGGTGATTATGAAAGAAATTTATTTGATTTAAGATCGAGGGACAATGCGTACAAATACGTTTATGCATGAATAAAAAAAAAAAACTTGTGCTAAGATCCTGAATGCGTCGATATTGTATTAAGCATCGTGAATGAATAGATGAAAAGGTAAGAGTAGAAGTGGTCTAGTTGGAATGAGAAAGGTTTCGGGGACGAAGCCTCCTTTAAGGGGGGTAGACTTGTAACGCCCCAAAAACCGGTTATCAATTAAAATAAATGAAAATGAACAAAAAGTAACCTAGTTAATGGGTTATGATAAGAAATAAGTTAAAAATTTGAATTAATGCTTAAATTAAATACTTATCAATTTAGAAGGGGGTTAATGTGTAAGATTTTAATAATTAGGGTTTCATAGTGGTAAACCCACAAACACACTCCTGTGTGCGTACCTGGGAGCGAACGAACAGAAGAAACAAGGGTGAAAACCCTTGTTCATGCTAATCTACTCAATTAATCAAGAAATTCAAGTCTAAATCAGTTGCATGTCTCAAGATTATCGATTATCTATGCATACATGGTGAAGTGGTAAGTTTAATTTTTGAAAAGATGAATTCTAGAGTAAGGGTTTAAACCCAAATTCGATTTCTTGTATCTATTGTGGGAAATCTGAGTTAGAAATGCTTCCTAGGACAAGAATCATGTGTGATTTTAGGTTGCATGAAAGAATGTAGTGAAAACCCACTATGTGAAGTTTGTGTTATGAATATGAAGATTATAGGAGTGATGAATATATGTAATTTGGCAAGTAATTCAGTTTGTAGTATCCGAATGCTAGATAAATTGATATTGATTAAAGGAATTGTAAGAATTAGATTGAGTAATGATGACATATATAGGATGAATTAGCAAATCGTGCTTTGGATGCTTGTACACTATGCCTTGTAGATGGTACGCACGCAATGTGTTCGATGAAATGCCTAAGTGAGTTTAGTTATGGTTTTTACATGAATACTTGTTAAGTCGATGTAACTTCTTTATGATAATGGCGTATGTGATTACTAGACACCATAATGAACTATAAGGAATGTAAAAGTAATGTTTTTGAAAGCTAAAGTATGGTTTGTGTTAATTTGATGATTTGAGGAGAAACCCGTTAGTTAGGGTGAAGATGATGACTAGAATCCCCACCTATGTTAAAGTCTTGTTGAAAAATTGATATATTATGTGGGTGTGATGAAATATTGTTAGATGAATTAGGAGAAATATGATGATGTTATGTTTAATGTTCATTTGGAATGATATATGATGATTAGTAGTAGGATTTGATGGGTTACGTATAAGTTTAGAAGATTTATGTATGAATTAGTTGTACGTTATGCTTAAAAGGTGGTACACATACCAAGCGTATGATAAGATATATATAGTGTCGTCCGTATAGTCGATTATGATGTTACGGGTATATAATGATAAGTCGATAGTTAAGTATGGTTAATAGTTGACTCTTGAAAGTCAACTAAGTATAAGAAACATGATTTGACTCGTTGTCGTAAATGTAGGTTGATGGGAAGTCGTATGGTACATGTTATAGCAATCCGTGTTAAATGTAATGACATGATGAGTTACATGAGTTTAAACGTATACGGATATGATTATATGAGTTATGTTTGTTAGAAATGATTAATGAAGGTTAAGTGTGAAATATGTGATTGATATGATTGTTATCATGTACGAATGCATATGCTAATAGGAGTGTGATCTTGATGAAAAGAGAGTATAGGAATCATGTCAAGACGGACTCAAGCATGAAAGGATAACGGGTCAAGAAAAGGCGAGGAATCGGATACGAGCACGGACGCATAAGGTAAGTGATTCCGTAATCACTTCTTAGTTGTTCATGTAATGTTATATGCAATTTAATTATATGTGATAATTGAGGTGAAATAGGAATGAATTTTATGATGTCAATGAAGTATTAAACGGATCTTAGTTTTGATCCGAGCAAGGTAGGTGTGACTAAGAAATTGTAGCTAAGTAGTGGAATTGGTTTCTTATGTAAGGAAATCCTTTGTTATTAAGGATAGAGCATAGTTGACTAAAATACCCTTGATAGGTATATCGGGCAAACGACCTTAGAAGTCGTTTGGAAACAAGCTATTCGATTAGAGTGATGCTTTGGACAAGTATGAAAGCGAAGTATAGGGTTTTGTATGTCATGGTTCATTTAATGCGCAAATACCCATAACGGGTCAACAATAAGCTTTTGAGCGAAAATGGGTTAAGAGGATGCAAGACGTCCGATAATTTAATCTTTTATGTTAGGTGCCAATGAAATTATTAAAGATCATATGAGATTGAGGTCAAATAAACAGATTATGATGTTAAATGCACGAACGGGTCAAATAGTTAGAAAATGGTAATATGTCAAATGCACGTAAGTTAAGAATTTCCTTAATCCGGAGGTAGGATTTTAAGTTAATATGATAGAATGTGAATTTACAAGCATGTAGGAAGAAACGGTAGGTTAAACGGGTAAACGGTTCAAAAGTTATGCGCGTTTTAGTGCGTACGGACGACGAAACGGAACTGCAGAAAAACTGCAATTTCTAGAGGGCGTCGCCGACGGGTATGGGGGCGTCGCCGACGGGCTCCAGAAAGTGAATTTTTGTGCTGACGGGTTAATTACCTGCCTACGGGTTTTTGGGCTACGGGTGAATGCAAGGCCCGTCGCCGACGGCCCTAGGGGCGTCGGCGACGGCCTCCCCAAGTCCCAAAAGCTAAATTCTGGTTATTTAAGTTGATTTATGTGTCGTAGGCTTCGGTTTGTTATCCGTGGACTACGACGGACTTTCCAAACATGATTTTTACGTTCCTTAGATGTTTATGGGCTCTAAACTTAAGTCTAAGACCCATGTAAACATTGTATGATTACGTAAAGATGTAGAAAAGGTATGTTCGTATGTAGTTGTGTATGTATGTATGTGTAAAGACATGTATGAGTGTATGCACGTAAGTAGGGTTGTAGGAAAGGTATGTATGTATGCAGATGTGTATGTATGTTGTATGTAAGTACGTATGTATGCATGAGCTGATATGTTAGAATTTTAACGTTACTAATTATTCGTTTGAGGTCGGTATGTAATGCAGGAATGAGTACCTCGGATTCTTATGAAATTTAAGCCGAATCCGGAACAAGAGAAGGAGAATGGTTATTCGAATGGATCAAGTTACATTATCGAACGTTATTCAATCCTTAATTAATTGAGATTAATGTTATATGATGTTGTCATTGACTAATGGCTAAGTTGTATGTGATGCCCACAGGTACTACACGGACTTCTTCTGCTGCTAAGGAAGTGAAGCGGACGTAGATCGAGTCAAGAGCAAGGATTGTACGGATAGATCGGTCACATAGTTGAAGTATATAATGTCTAGAAATCTAAATTTTAGTACGAATGTTGTGAACCCTTTTATAGAACGTTTAACATTTTTAGAATTTAGAACCTTCGTGAAAGTCATGTCGTTAATAAGGAAAGAAATTTTAAAGCTCTTTTTCCGCTGCGTCTTTTCAGTTAAAGCGTGTTTAGGGCGTAACATCTTAAAAAGAAAAGATATTGTTTGGTAATTGTAGATGACTTTTCTAGGTCTACATGGAGTTCTTTCTTACATTCTAAAGATTAGACTGCAGACATTCTGCAAGACTTTGTCAAACAGGTTGAAAAGCAGTTTGACTTGCCAGTAAAAGTCTTTAGGAGTGACAATGGCCCAGAATTCAGAACTAGAGAGTTGGATGAGTTTTGTGTGTCAACGTCTTGGTATAAATTTTGTTAAAAACAGAGTCGTTTAATAGAGTATCTTTTGGTATCATGATACAGTCCGATATATGTTTTTATAGTTTTTACGTGTTAGATATTTTCATAGGCATGTATCTATGAAGTGTGGCTACTTAGGTTATAGCCTAGTGATAAGAACCGAAGTTGAAATCTCGAGTATGATGTAATTTTAAAAGTAGTATTCGGCAAGTATGTAACCTAAGCCTTAAAAAAAAAAAAAAAAAAAAAAAAAAGCCAAAATCTATGAAGTGTGAGGAATCTCACTAGTTACTGATGGCGTGGCACGCCAAAAAGTCAAAATTGGCAGAGACAAACATATATTGATTGTATAGAGAGGAGAGGGTTCACTCCACGCTTGTTTATTGGGGAAAGAAGGAAAAGAAAAACAGTTGAGAATATGGCGATGGCAAATTTGGCAAGACGGAAGGTGTTGAAGAGCGGCGTGATATTTAGGTATTCATTATGTAGAGGGTTGGCGTCGTCGGGATCTGAGGAAAACGATGTGGTTGTTATCGGCGGCGGTCCCGGAGGGTACGTGGCGGCGATTAAGGCTGCTCAGTTAGGGCTGAAAACTACTTGTATTGAGAAGCGTGGTACGCTCGGTGGAACTTGCCTCAACGTTGGCTGTATTCCTTCCAAGGTATTATTCTTCAGATCTCAGGAATTCAATTCTTCAATTCAAACCAATAAATCCTTATGTTATCTTGTATGTATGTATGTATGTATTTATTTTACCCATTAAAAAGAAGAGCTTATTAGCTAGCTTAGCTAGCTAGCTGCCTGCTGCTGCTTTTGTTATCTTGTATGTATGTATTTTTATTTAATTTTTAAAGGGAAGAGAGCCAGCCAGAATGTGTTCTCTTTTGTTTGTTGTTGAACGAACGTGTTCTCTGATTCTTCTTCTATCTTGATGTGATGGTTTCTTTCCAGGCTCTTCTTCATTCCTCTCATATGTACCATGAGGCGAAAACTAGCTTTGCTAAGCATGGTGTTACCTTCGATAATGTTAAGGTTGATCTTGCTGAAATGATGGGTCAAAAAGATAAAGCCGTATCCACTCTCACAAAAGGCATCGAAGGCCTTTTTAAAAAAAACAAAGTCACCTATCTCAAGGGCCACGGGAAGTTCATCTCCCCTTCTCAGGTTTCTGTTGACACCGTTGATGGTGGGACTGCTGTTGTCAACGGCAAGAACATCATAATTGCCACCGGCTCTGACGTCAAGGGATTACCCGGGATCACCATCGATGAAAAGAGGATCGTATCATCCACTGGAGCTTTAGCTTTGACAGAAATCCCCAAGAGGCTCATCGTCATTGGGGCTGGCTACATAGGCTTGGAGATGGGCTCTGTCTGGGCCCGTCTCGGCTCAGAGGTCACCGTTGTGGAATTTGCACCAGACATCGTCCCCACAATGGACGGTGAGATCCGTAAGCAATTTCAACGCTCCCTCGAGAAACAAAAAATGAAGTTCATGCTCAAAACTAAAGTGGTAGCGGTCGACACTTCTAGTGACGTTATCAAACTGACCATCGAACCATCAGCTGGTGGTGATCAGTCTGTACTAGAGGCTGATATTGTTCTTGTTTCCGCGGGTAGAAGCCCGTTCACATCTGGACTTGGTTTGGAGAACATCGGTGTTGAAACTGACAAAATCGGCCGAATCCCTGTAGATTCAAGATTCTCGACGAATGTAAAGGGCGTTTTTGCCATTGGTGATGTGATTCCAGGGCCTATGTTGGCTCACAAAGCTGAAGAAGATGGAATTGCTTGTGTGGAATTCATTGCAGGAAAGGAAGGGCACGTAGACTATGACAAGGTACCGGGTGTTGTTTACACGCATCCGGAGGTGGCATCTGTAGGAAAAACAGAGGAGCAGGTTAAGGAACTTGGAATCGCATACACTGTAGGGAAATTTCCTATGCTGGGAAACAGCAGAGCAAAGTCGATCGATGATGCTGAAGGGATGGTGAAGATAATAGCTGAGAAAGAGACGGATAAGGTGTTAGGTGTTCACATCATGTGCTCAAATGCTGGAGAACTGATCCATGAGGCTAGCTTGGCTTTAACATATGAGGCTTCAAGTGAGGACATTGCACGCACCTGCCATGCTCATCCTACATTGAGCGAGGCTGTCAAGGAGGCTGCCATGGCCGCTTACGACAAGCCTATTCACATATAGGCTCAAGCCATCCACTTTTATTTGAAGAATAAATAATATGAGCATGGATGGAATAATAATTCTTTTGTTATTGGGTGTTATATCTACGGCTCATCAACTATTTTGCGCTAGATGTCTAGTGCTATAGGTGTGTGTATTTCTTCATCTGCCAATTTTGTTTCATTGGTCGTGTCCTTTTCTTTTAACAAAAATACATACATGTTCTAAAAAATCCTCTTGATTACTACTAAAACAAAGTCGCCGAAAAGAAAACAAACTATAAGCGTTCTTCAGATTATTGCTACTTTAGTGTTATATTCGTTTAACTGTCACCAAAGAAGATATTTATACACACGTTTGTTGAAACCTATTCAGATTTTCTTAGAGCAACTAAAAAATTTTATTTTGCCTGTTCAATGTGGAAAATTTTAATTTGCCTTTTAAAAAACCATTAGAAGTTGCTTCGGAGGCTGATAAATAAATTATAAGTTAAGGTCTCAGATAGTGTTTGGAGTATGATCTAACTATTGACTCGATGAAAAGCAACTCACCTCTTTCCTAAGCAAGATAAGTTGGAAAAGATGAACTTTGTTCTCTAAACAAGTAAATGAAATGCAGCTAAAATCTGATAAACTTGCTTCTAGGACTTTGAATGTGGCTCACAAGGCAAAAGGATTTCACATCTGTTCAAACGTTAAATAGGAGAGAGTATAAAACTTTTCTTGGTCAACCCAGATCATCCATCTCCCAAGCCAAGGCCAACGTGGTTTTTGATGAGAAGAAACCAAAAACTTTTTTAAAGGCGAAACATACATAGTATTAATTTATAGATACAACAACAATTATGTAAGAAAATCATACATATTATGAGACTGCTTTTATTTATAATCCACAAAACTTGTTTCTAAAATGTCAGTTTTACAATAGGGAACAAAATGGAAATCTAAATGGACGATTTAAGTGATCATTTTACAGAAAATCATAAGAGGTGCCTACTGGTCTAAAGAAGTGGCACTTTTGTCCAAACGTTTATCATCGATCAACAAGGCTAGGGTGTATAGATATGGTATGCTCAAGTAACTGACATAAGACAATACTATCACCCAAGTTGATCTTTCATTGTTACACAACAAATAACTTTATACTCCTACAATAATAGTCATTATTTTTGGTATAATAATAGTTATCATTTACAAAATTTAACAATTAAAGTAAACGTTATTTGAAATAAACGACTATTTATTTAATTGAGTAAATTGCAATTTTGGTCCTTGTGGTAAGATTCAAATTGCAATATTTTACAAAAATGAAAAGTATTGCCAAAAACACTCTTATGGTTTCTAATCCTTGAAATTTCAATCCAATTACTTAATTCCATCCATTTTTTCATGGTTATTTTAGTCTTTTTGCTTAATGTACATTTTTCAATAAAATATAATTACACTCTTACACAAAAAGCAACTTAGGTTTCCTTCACACACCATCGCATCACTTCGGGATAAAGGCATAGATGAAGGCACCATTTCATTCAAAATAATGTTCCACCGTTTCCCACAGTTAATTCCACCGCTTGAAATCAAATTTTTAGAATTACATACCATATTATATTTTAGGATTATATACCATATTATATATTATACAATGACACATCCACCGGTTCAATTGAAATGAAAACTCAAATTTAGATCCATATAAACAGAGGTTTATATCATAAAAAAACAGATTTTTGTTTGTTCGTCTCTCTGGAAATTAACCCATATATCTTCCCTCTGTTTAGATCTCTAACAAAAGATCCGTTCGATGCGTGTATTCAATCTAAAAAAATGTATATTCAATCTCCAAAACAAATCGATTTGCTGCAAAGACAAAATATCATAAGCAACATAACCTTTCTCTTATCGTCTTCTTTAATTCCATCTATATTCCTGTTTCATAGATACAAGTTCCGGCCACCATCAAAACGCTTCATCATTCAATAACCACCATCACATCGCTTCATCATACAATAACCGATATACAAAAATTCGGAGTCGACAACATTCATATTCATCCACGCTCTGTTTCCTCACGAAGGCGATTCGAATCATCGTTCAATAATCGCTTTTTTCAAAACGCGATTCGATTCAGATTTGCGAGGTTATATGATAAAGATTCCTCATTCTTTATTTAACAATTAATTTCAGGATACGTATACATATGCAAGCGTTCACGTAACATAAAAATATGAAAACTCAAATTCGCTTCACAATTAATAATCGCCTTTATCAAAAGGCAATTCGATTCAAATTCGTGAGGTGTGGAATGACAGTTTCGAAGAAGAATTCGCGTTGATCCTACAAATCGTTGATCATGAAAATCTGATAAAACCTTACGATTTTGTTATGAAAAATGTCGCTTTTGTCAAAAGGCGATTTGATTCAAATTTGCCATGTGTGGAATGGCAATTCGAAGAAGAATTCGCGTTGATTTGAGAAATCTTTGATGATTTTTTATTCTCACTGCAATGGATATTGAATTTTCTGGGGTTGTTCTTCGTCCAGTTGGTAATTTTATAAACAGTAACGACTATCATTACCAGACGCGCTGAAGGATAACTTTGATGTGCTCAAATTTACCGACGTTTGGAACTGATAATTTTCGTATCTGGCCATTCAATTTCCGTGTATTTAATGTGAATGCTGCTGTTTATGCAAATGATTCCATTGAACTTTTGAAACATATCAGGATTTGTTATTAAGAAAAACAATGAAAACCAAATCAATGCGCGTAGATTTGGTGAAATTGTTGATATCTTCATAGATTGTGTTGAATGATAGTGTGTACTTGGTTGCATTTCACAATGGGTATACTCTACGTGACACAATCTGGATTTTTAAGTTTGATTAATATGTATTTTCCTATCATTATATTAAACATTTGATGAACTTTCCCAACCCTACTCGAAGTTGGGCCTTTGATATAGCTTTCATTACTTTTAAAACATTAATAATAGGAAGTTACTAAATGGAAATCTGCAGAATTTATGATATTATAGTTAAATTTGAAGTTGTGACTAATATGTGGATGGCAGTTTATTTTTTTTCTAATTTTTTGTTGTGTACCACTGCTATAAATAATATAAATTGTATAATTTATATACGTTGTAGATAGTAAGACATGTATAGTTATTTTAAATAAATAATAATGGCATTTTACACATAATTATATAAATAGACAACTTGAAAAAGATTATTAATCCTTATATGTAACTCTGTATGGGAGGAAGAATTTTTGTTAGCAATAAGAACTTTAGTTTAGTTTTTTAATCTTAAAAAATATTATTTGTTAGTGAATAATGACTTATTTAGTGGCTTATTAGTTAAACCTTATAAAACATTAGTATATACAAATGATGTAGTGTCGTGGTGTAGGCTAGGTAGGAGTAGAGAAAATTGAAATAAAATATTTTGCTTAAACAAAATTTTTTGCATAGCATGTTGTGATATTAAAGACTTTAATAATCAACATCCCGCCGCAATACGCGGGGAACATCAACTTGTTAAACAACATAACTAAATGGGAAATAAAACAAGTATATTATCCCATAACCCCATATTAGAAGACCGCTTTTATAAAATACGTATATACATAACACATTTTCATATTGTAGAACTGACATTTGCATTTGATTGAATTCCAATCCCGTATGATGTTACCTACACATAATACGGAAAAGGGTTAATATCATTGCTCTAAAAGTAAAACTATTTAAACATATAACCAAACTGTTATCTAAGTCTCTCATTTGAGTTCTCTAATATTATTTTTTTGAACGACAAGTTACATTTCATTCATCACCAACGATTTACAATGAATCACTAGCAAGCTGCTAGTTAGAGAAAGCATCACCAAAATTATTTCCTCTTACAGTAAACATTTCTTATCTTTTAATGTAATTGTTGATTAAAGTTGTGTTTTTGTCTAGCTTTTGGCTAGATGGGTTTGTATGTTTCTACCCTATATGATTCATAAATGGCAAGCTCCTTTTGTTCAAAATAATAATAACTCTTATCTAAACAACCACCACCACAATAATCAACAACAACAACAACAACAACCGTGACCATCAGCCTCTCTCTCTCCCTCTCCCTCTCTCTCTCTCACCCCAAATCTTGAACCCCCAAAATTTCTCAACGGCAACTACAAGGATGAATAGCACAAAACGGTGGCATATTTAAGGTGTCAGATGATGATGGCCAGCGAACTGATGATGGCAACGAAGTTCAGGTCCTCTCTCTCGTTCAGATCTGGCAAACTGATTGTGGCGAGTTGGCGACGTTAATGTGGGAGCTAATCATCCCCTTACAAACCCTATATCGCCCGGATATTTCCATTCTGTTCGCCGGATTTCGTCAATGGATTTAATTTACTAGAAGTGGTGGGTGATGTGATTGTTATGGCTGATGTGGTTGTGGGGAGAGAGAGAGTGATTATTCTTTATATTTATTTACTAGAATTATCACGTGCCGCAATGCTGTGAGGAATTCATTAGTTATATATCATGTTAGATGAAAGACAAATGTTTCCCACATGACCAGTTATTTTTTTCTCGGTTTTACATATAGGCTTGTGGTCATGTGAGATACATTTGCTTTTCATCTAACATGATATATAACTAATGAATCCCCCGCCGCATTGCGGCGGATGGTAATTCTAGTAAGTGCTCTTAAAAGACAAAGTGAGTGGAACCTCCCATCATACTTTTACCATGTAATTTTATCCTCTTAATTTTGGTAGCTTCAAAGTTTTATAAAATGGCAAATTTAGTCCCTAAACTACTACATTTTATAAATAGTTTGCTTTTAAGACCCCAAAGATTAAAAACATATCAAGTTATCAACATTGATAGTTCGGCTAATGAAAATTGTTACCTTACTTGGGAAGACTTGGGTAAGCCAAAAGACAGCAGAAAAAGAACTTCAATGAATGATTGTATGTTGTAATTTTCATGTAGGTAGATGTGTATATATGTAGGTAGATGTGTATATATAGTTGTGAATCTGATTACAATTATCTTTAAATTAGATTATAATTTTGTTAGATTGGTGATAAACCCAAATAATTTGTTATCTTTAAGTTAGATTATAATTACCTAAATAATACTTAATGAATAAATATTTAGTGTAGAAAAATAAATAGTTTTCTATTTTTTCTCCACAATTGATTTTTGAAACTACGTGAACCATTTAAAAAAAAAAAAAATTAAATCCAAATATTCATTAAATCTAGACACCAAGTTCTATTTTGTAAGTATCAATAAAAAAAAATAATCAACTTATTAAAAACATAGGTAATATGTATTGGGGATTAGGCACAAACTCAAATTCCTAAGGCTATAGGGTGTGTAGGTCATGGTTGGGTCATAATTTGCCACATAGGCCCATTATTCATGCCCTATACCACCCCCTGTGATTCCCGTGGATTAAACCATGACAACCACGTCCCCCTTTTTCCATTATTCACGCAAACCCTAACCTAACATCAAGAAGAACGATAGTAGCATCAAATTCTCTTCCTTTGTTTGTGATAATCAAGTTGCACAAGAGAAGAATAGGAGATATTTTGTTATATCTCAATCCACAGGTACTTGTTTTGCTTTGATCTATGAATTTTTAGTTCACAATCCTAATAATAATCAAGCTGCAAGCATCAAAGAATGATATGTATTTTTGAACAATCGCATGAATTTTTAATTCACAATCCTAGTAATAATCAAGTTGCAATCGAAGAATGATACGTATTCTCACAGCAGCAAAATTTTCTTTTAATTTGTTTAACTGATCTATGATTATGATATGTATCTTTAATTCACAGCAGCAAATATTTCTTTTAATTTGTTTAATTCAACCTCTAAAGATTATTTTTTGTTTGGATTGATTGGTTTAAGTTTCTTTGATCATAATTACGAAACTTCATATAAAATCAAAGAACCTCGAATATATTACGATTATATTACGACCGAATAAATTCAAAAGCCATTAGTTTAAAAGGTTATATTTGAAGTTCTTTGATTATATTAGACTTTGATCATATTGATTTTGATTGAGGTTCGTTTGTTTATGATTTATGAAATTCTGTTTATGTGCGTTGCCATATTAATATTAATAACGAACCCGAGTTTGACGATGAAGTGACGGAGATTCCGGAATTGAAGCGCCCAAATGGTAGAGACAAAGCAAAAAAGGAGGCCGTGGCCAAAAAGAAAGAGGCGTCGACAAAAATTGAAACTCCGAGTGAAACGGAGGTGGATAAGTTGATGAGCAAGCTCACCGAATTTAACGAAATACAAGCGGCGAGACTTAAGTTGAAAGAAAAAGAAATGCAAGAAGCGGCCGATCGTGAAGACTTTAAGCTAATGGCGACAGGCATCAACTCGCGCCGGGAAAAAGATAAAGCAGTGTTGCAAAAAATGAAGGCGAAAATTGCTCAAAAATGGTGTCTTTAAATTATGTCGTTATCATTTTTTATATTTTCTTGTTTTCGTCTTTAGTTTATGTCGCTATCATCTTAATTTATAATATGAAGTCTGTGTTTTTTTGGCTGATTGTTTACTTTGATAATTGATATTAGTTTTTAGCTTTTGTTATTGTTGATTTGATTTTCCTTTGTGTACAATATAATGTGTGTATATAGGGTAGGGAAGTGAGAGACCAGAGAATCAATCTTTGGACTTTGAGTTCATGCAAGCAACTTAACAGTTTTGCCATGGTTTCGCAATCATTTGTTTGAGGGTTCTCTACTTTCCATCTGTAGTTGGTATTAATTTTGTATATACAGTGTGTTTGTTGGCCTGTGATTAATGATTGATTTGTACCAATATATCTTTGGAATGTGAGTTCTTGCCAGTCTTGGTTCAAAAAAGCATGAGCAGCTCCAAGGCGTTTTGGCCCCAAAATTGAGGGCTAAGGCGTGTGTTTATGTGCAATTAAATTAGCATTATTTACAACCAAAAGCTGCATCTCTTCTGATATGTTTTACATATAACCTATCTAGAAAGGGTCTGCATCCCTTGCCCCTTGGGTTGTTTTTATGTATAAACCTCCTGTAATAACAGAGTGGAATTTAATATTGAAAGGGAACACATAACCACAAATTGCAGATAGATAGATTAAAATAAACTCAGCTTTGATTAAGATTCGTTTGTTTATGATGTATGCTATTCTGTTCAAGTGTGTGTCATTAAGCTATAGTTAATATCAATTTATGCTATTATCTTTATATTTCACACAAAAAAGGGGGTGGATGGTGGTTTGGGTCATGACCACACCGGATAGTGGTTTTGGATGGTGGATTAGAGGGCAATGACATGGCGCTGACATGGAGGGTCATGGTGGGCATGAGGGTCATGACCACACCATATAGCCTAATAGATACCATCTGGGATCGAGAAATTGATGCCGCTTTTCCGATAACCATTCATCTGGTCGTGAACTTCTACCAACTGTTGGGGAAATTTCAGAAACCGGACGATCAGAGAGGCGTGTAATCACTCTCAGATCAAATTATTTCGGTGGTTCACCCGAATAATTCAATCGGATACAACTCTGATTTTGAGAAAAATTGAACCAGGGTATGTTTTTTGCGTGAATTGTATGAACCAGAAGAGAGTGATAAAAAGAAACTGTCTACGAATTTGGTTTTGGGGTTGTAACTGCCGTTAGGCAGTTACCTCTATCTTTCAGACAAAAATTGCCCAAAAACTACAGTTTTTTTTATCATTTCGAAAACGTGATAAATTCCAGAAAATAAATTTTTCTGATACAGTTTCATTAAGGCAATTTAATGAAAATAAAAATTTTGACCCCAGCCAGGGGCTCTGCCCCTTGGACCTCGCCAGGGGCTGCCGCCCCTTGGACCCTGCTCCCAGGGGCGCTGCCGCCCGACCCCCGCCAAGGGGGCGCTGCCCCCTTGGAACCCCCGTACACTTCGAATTATAATAACTCAAACAAGCGTGCACTCCCGCACCTCCTAACTTGCTTGATGTGTATTATTATTCGCTTTGATCACCAAGTCAATCCCGATTACACTAAAATATCTAACATTCCTCCCATATTTTAGCGTAATCCTTGATTAACTTAAACAAATTCACAACAATCAAACTTATGCATAAATGAAATATCGCGACGATTGAATTTCATATTAGTATATTACACATTCCAAATATTCGAATATAGGGGTGTCGCTTGTGACAACCCGCATAATTACAGGTACTGTACAAATTAATTAACCCTAATTATGTGCTTAATAACTGTGCTTGATTACATCTGACGCTTTAAAACTGCTTACTGACTCACATTACATACATACATGTGCATTCTTTACATACAGTCACTCCAATTATTGCATACAGACTCTTAGTGACAGACCTGATGCACAAAGCACAGTTAGCACAATGAGCAGATAAATCCGACGCATGCTGACAATGCCAACACTTAGACAGATACTATTTTTAGGCCAGTATGGGCTAGAGATAAAACACTACACCAGTATGGAGTGTAGGGAAGTGAGGACCATAAGACTATGTCACTAGGTGATAGTTTGAGTGCTGAAAAATGCCTAAAACGCAATTTAATTACAGAATTCCGCATTTTAGTAACAAAGCAGCTTTTAACACACTCATATTATACAGAGTATTGACTAAATGGTCCTGGACACTTTCCTAAGTGTTGGAATTAATTTCGTTACAAAAAGATGCACAAAAGACGCTATACGGGACAATTAAACGCTTTAACGGAACGATGCGAAACCGAACAACCAGACATTACACGAGACATGAAAATATTGTCAGAAATATTATTTTATCATTTTAAATTATTTATGGTCACCAAAAATCCCTATACACCATGTTAATATGACATACACCCACTATACTTGAAAATACCCTTAACCTTCTAACTTATTACCTACTAATTACCAAAAATTTACATTTTACCCCCCTCCCAAACTGATTTTTCTGCCATGATTAGTAAATATATTTTGTTTAGATTTTTGATATTGCAATCTTAACTCTTATTGGCCAAGAGTTAGGCAATGATGACCTTAGGGTTGGAGGATGCATGTTTCCAAGAAGATCATCATCATTACAAAGATTACACCCTACCTCCTCCCTCCTCCCTCTTATTTTCGGCACACACCCCCCCTCTCTCCATAACCGATTCCATCACCACCATCCTTCACATCCTCCATTTTCTTCACAAAAAGCTCTCTTTCAAGCTTGAGGTTCCTCCATAGAAGTGCAAGATTGAAGGGTTCTCGAGGAAGCTTGATTCAAGCCTTTGTCACCAACATTTCACCATCATCTTGTCCTAAGATTACTACCCTAGCCTTGTGCTAGTAGTAAGTCCCTTCATACCCTTGTTCCACCTTGTTCTTGTTATGATTTGTTTGAATGTTCATGACACACAAAAGCTAAAACACTAAAATGTTGGACTTAACTTTCTGCATAAAAACCATATATAAAAAGGTTGTGTGGAGTTGAAACCTGGATGGTTTAGGGTTGGTTAAAGCATGATTGAAGTTTTAACATTTGTTCATCAATAAACCATGGTCAGGATCCTTGTTTACGCGTTTTTAGTCACTTCTACAATGTAAACAGCTTGCTGAGTTGGATTTCCAGCCAACTTCAACAGGCTGTAACGGGACCATTTTAAATCGAAAAACCAATTTTCTGAAGCCTAAAATGTGTATTTTGGAATAAGTAAACAAATGGCACTGAAATCGTAATTTTTCGAGACCGTTTACTATTTTTAAAAGACTATTTTTGGACAACAGCTCAAGCTGCATTCTTACAGCAGAAAAAGTGTGTTGTTTTCGAAGTCATAACCTGAAACCTGAGTGAAACCGACTCATGGAATTTTAAAGTAGATGGACACCGTTGTCAGGACGACCCTCCAACTGGAATTTCGTCAAACGGACTTACGGTTAATTTTTAGTGAATATTTCCGTAAACTGCAATCAGAAAGTAACAAATCTGATTGCAGTCGAGAAAATGATTTTCTATAAAATATGGGTAATGAACTGGACTTTGATATTTTTACACAATAAATTTTGGAACATATGTGATATTCTGTAAAAATTTGGTAATTTTTAGAAAAGGTTAACTATTTTATAAAAATCCTCGAAAACAGTCCGGTTTTGAGTAACGAAGCTGAAATAAAATAACATTTTGTGTGTCAATATGTCGGTTTGGTTATTGAAAAATGAACTATTGGATATAGGTAAAAGAAAGTGATATGCTATTTAAGCATGGACACCTCTATTTACAGAGGAGACTCTGCCGAAATTTTCCGAAAATCCGAACACTTAGTAAAATATTCGAGAAAAATAGATACGAAATAGTTGTCTAACTATTTTCTAAGAACGATAGTTAAGTTAAAATAATTATTATTGTTTTAACAAAATAATACCTAAGTAACGCAAATCAAAACACTAAACTCTAAGCCAAGGCACGGCCCGTTCGTCTAATAGACATTAGTACGTTGTAGGTTGTCGTGTAGCGGAAAGAGTTAAGATTCGAGTCAAGACGCACTACGGTGAGTTCATGACCCCCTATTCCTTTACTGTTTTCGGTTTTATACTTCGGGGGTGGAATACATGTTTACAAATTATTTCAGACATTTTATACATGGTATTGTTAGCTTAAGGAGGGTTTTTATTACGCGATCAAGTGAGTGGTGGGCATGACACTTAAGGCCATTAATCCTCATCGTAGGACCATGGGACATGAGTGATAGATCTATTTGGGTGTAGCGAGCCCACACCCATGAGGCCGGGGGCCCATAGTGGTGACTATGTCTTCATACCGGAGACAAATTTGCTAGGTTTGAGTCTTCCTGCATCATTCACATATACTATTGGATTTGAAACCCAATGGTGATCAGTTTTCCTTATTGCTACATACCAGGGACTATTTTACTTACAGACATATTAAAACGGTTTATATACACAAGACTTACACATGAACTCGCTCAACTTTTTGTTGACTTTTTTAAACTACATGTATTTCAGGGAATTAATTTGGATCTGGCAAGTGATGCATGATTAGCTGCGTACTAAATAAGGATGTCATCCGGAGTCGTAGGTTTGGGAAGTGTAACTCTTTCCTGGACGAGTTGCATGTCTCAAATCCTTGTGTCGTTGGTAGCATTTCGTCGGGTCTTATGAATTTTTTTTTTAAACAAGTCATGTTTTGTAACGCTTTTTGTGGTTGATGTGTTAAGACAATTGTTGTTATGCATGTTTCTAAACTATTTTAATGGATGAACATCACGTATTTTTATCATATAGCATGTTGTGATTGTTGCTATGGTATTAAGAGTCACACCAAATAAACCCACGCTTCCGCAAAAGCCAGGGTGTGACAGCTTGGTATCAGAGCCTCGATCATAGCGAACTAGGATTCCTTCTCGAGTCTAGACTATGATCACTAGGGCTCTCACGAAAATGTTTTCAAACGTTTTTACATTTGCATACACTAAAAGTCCAGATCCAGGGCACAAAGATTTTTACAAACAAAAGGGCACAAATACACTTTTCAAAATTTTCGTATCAGTCCTAGAGACTGAGGGAGTTCAGTCTTAGAGACTGAGGGAGGTTCCAGTCTTAGAGACTGAGGGGATCAATCTTAGAGATTGGGGAAGTCTAGCCTTAGAGGCTGGGGGAAATTTGAGTCTTAGAGACTGGGAGGTTGGTCTTAGAGGCCAGGGAGTAGTCTGAGAGACTAGGGAATTCAGTCGTAGAGATTGGGTGGGTTAGCTTGGAAAGACTAGGATGCATACATGACTTCATTATTATTTGTTTACATGCTTGCCTGATTTGTGTGCATATGTTGTGGTTATGTTACAGACACCATGGCATCATCTGGTAGTGGAGTATCCAACGCGAGTGACCCGATGCCTTTTACTTCTGATGACGAGATGGCCACTGATTCGGGAGTCTACACCTCAGACACCACGAGCACCGATGAAGACGACTTTCAGCCTTTTGCCCTACCGATCTTCGGAGATGATGTACCCTTAGCTGACGGCCCACCAGGAGAGGACCTACCCCTTGTTCCAATCCCTGCCCCTCTCCCCTTCGCTGCAGTTCCCTTTGAGGAACAACCTATCGACGCGTTACCCGATGGTGACATCGACCTACTCATCGAGGGTCCCCCGGAGGGAGACCAGGATGGTGGGGCCCCGGTGGAGGACGGTGTTCCGCATGTTGATATCCCAGTTGTTGATCCTATTGTTCCCATGGTCGAGCTTCCTGATATGGAGGTTCAGTCTGATTCGTCCGCTTCAGGTTCCTTTGAGTCGATAGCTTCTCATATCCCACCGTTGGGACTCGGTTACATTCCTCGCATGGACGTTGATGAGGAGATGGAGTTGGAGCAGCCTGCTGAGGCTCCTGTTCATCCAGATGATCCGATTCCTGCCATGCTTGCTGATTATCAGCCCGCTCCAGTCATTTCCGAGCCCGTTCTTGCCATTGACCCTGTTACTGTCACTGATACACCCGTTGTTGCACCACCAGCCGTTGAGATACCAGATGTAGCACCCATACCCGATCCCATGGCTATTTTTGATGACCTTGCACCGTTCGCTACCCACCTTGACCCGAGGTACGCCCACTCCAGCAATGGGTGGATTGAGGAGGATGACTACCCTCCGTACGTAGTCCTAGTCACTCCCCCTCCCGCACCCATCGCTGTACAACTCGATGCTCCCTTGTTTCCTCCGTCCACCTCTGGAACCTATGGTACTGACCTTCCTATCACTTTCCTTCAGGACATTCCTCCACCCCAACCTGGGGAGGGATCGTCGAGTCAGCCCTTCGGCCACACCCCATTCATGCCAGAGGATAGCCAGTTCTTACCGCAGGTCCCTTATCCAGATTTTGTTCCACAAGTGTCATTTTCTGCACCTTTCGTGACCCAGTTTCCCCATATCACTTCACAGTTTGCATTTACCCCACACTTTACACTTCCGGTTTCAGCCCCGATGGGTGAACCATCCCCATGGTCAGCACCCCATGTCATGCCTGTATCCGACCCTTATCATCCCTTCCATGACGGATACTCTGTAGAGGACACGCTCACGTCACTGCAGTTACAGCGGGACGCCTTGAGACGATGTGTCCAGCGGTTGGAGAGAGCTCCACATCCTCACTGTCCCTGTCAGACTCAGTTTTCAGCATCGCACACTTCCTTTCCATCGTCTCAGGATTCAGACGTTCATTTCCTCCCTCTCGATCGACAGGTTGCTTTCGTGTTGCGCTTTGCCTATGCACTTAAGGAGGATTTGGTGCAGTTGCGCCGATTGATTTTCTCTCGTTTTCCACCTCCTCCTCCACCGTCAGCTTAGGGATATACTCGGGGCAACAGGGATTTCAGATCATCTACAGACCGGCTACTTTTAGTGGGAAGACAGCGCTAGAGCCATGACTATGAAGACCTTTTTGAGACCACGATTTTGGTTTTTGATTTATTGTACTCAGACAAGGGTGATGTAGCCCTTAGTATATTTTGACATGTGGTGAAATTGTGAAACTGTATTGGTGGTTTGTTTATGAAACTTAAATCGCAAGTCTTTTAAATCCATGCATTGTTGATTATTTGTTATGATTATGACATGAGATGTTATGTGAATGATGAATGTTTCTACGTATACGTATGATTATCATACTTACTATGACCTGACCAATATGGAACATCCTCTAGAAAATGCCTCCACGACGCGACACATGCATGCCGACTAACCAGGCAGAACTGCAAGGAATTATCGCTGCCGCAATTGCACAATATGCTGCTTCTCAAGGAGACTCAAGCGGAAACATTTCAAACAACAACAACAACCCTCCGAATGGTAATGATCAGTCACAGGAGACACATTACACTATATTAGGATGATTTTTGTGCGACTGCTAATGATTCCTATAAATGACATTGCTTGTACAGGGTGTACTTTCAAGCAATTCTTAGATTGCAAGCCGCAAAACTTTGATGGCACTGGAGGTGCCGTGGCTTTCACTCGTTGGACTGAAAAGACGGAGACGACAATAAGAATGAGCAAATGTGCACCGGGACAACAAGTCACATACATCACTGGGCTCTTTACTGATGGTGCCCTATCATGGTGGAATCTTCAAGTTCAAACACTAGGAGAGGCTGCAGCATACGCCATGACTTGGGGCTGAATTGAAAGAGCTGATGCGCAAGAAGTATTGCTCCAGAGCTGAGATCCAGAGATTGGAAACCGAATTTTGGAACCTAAGGATGGAAGGACCAAAAATTGCTGAGTATGTTCAATGGTTTCATGATCTGTCCCATGTAGTGCCGTACATGGTCACGCCCGAATTCAAGCGCGTGGAACGTTTCATCTGGGGGTTACCACCTCAGATCATGAGTATGGTCACAACATCGAAACCAGCAACCATTACTGAAGCCATCGATTTGAGCATCTCGCTGACTGAAGAAGCCATCAGGCTAAACAAGTTTTCAAAGGATGATCAGAAAAAGAAAGAGACTCATGTGGAGTCGTCGGGGGAAAACAAACGGAAATTTTCCAACTTCAAGCAAGGAACTAGCAGTGATAGCAAGAGAAGTGAATCAAACACACCGGCCAGGGCCAAGACTGGTGATGAAAACAGGGGAAAAGGTTACATGGGCACTTTGCCCAAGTGTGGTACATGTCAGTTCCATCATCCCGGCCCGTGCTGACTCAGGAAATGCGAATCTTGCGGGAAGACGGGCCATTCGAAGGAGACGTGTTGGGCTGGATCAGGCCAAGGTGGTCAAAGGGGTTACAATAACAACAACCGTGGTAATGGAAACAGGCCGCAAGGAAATAATGGGGGAAACGGAAATCATGGGAATGCCCCGAATCAAGCTGGTAACCGGGGAACTAACGGAAATCGAAACGGAAATGGTAATGGGAATGGCCGAGGGCCAGGATGCTTCAACTGCGGGGACGTTGGGCACTTCAAAAGGGAATGCCCAAAGCAAAATCAAGCGCAAGGCCGAGTTTTTAACATTGGTGCGAGGGAAGCGCGCCAAGATCCGAATGTTGTCACTGGAACGTTCCCTATAAATCAACGCTATGCGTCTGTTCTTTTTGATACTGGTGCCGATTATAGTTTTGTATCGTTAGACTTTAAGAATATGCTTGGATTGGCCACTAGTAAGTTAAACGTTCCGTACTCTATTGATTTGGCAAATGGGAAACTAGTGGAAACGGGTGAAGTCATCCGGGGATGCATGATAGAACCAGGAGGTCACGAATTTACGCTAGACCTACTGCCAGTCGAGTTGGGAAGCTTCGACGTGGTAATGGGGATGGATTGGCTGTCTAGCAACAAAGTCGAAGTGGTTTGTCACGAGAAGACCATCCGCATCCCAATGGCCGATGGGGAGACGATTGTAGTTCATGGAGAAAAGCGCGATACGCCATTGAGGATCATTAGCTGCTTGAAAGCTAGGAAGTGTTTGAGGAAAGGATGTGTTGCCTTTTTGGCACACATCGTGGATAAGGAAGCCGCTGAGCCCAAGATCGAAGACATTCCTGTCGTGAAGGAATATCCTGAAGTCTTTCCAGAAGACTTACCAGGATTGCCGCCTCCAAGACAAGTCGAGTTTCACATTGACTTAGTTCCAGGCGCCGCGCCTGTGGCTAAGGCACCCTATCGACTTGCACCTTCAGAGATGCAAGAGCTGTCAACGCAACTCCAGGAGCTGTTAGATAAAGGATTCATCAGACCAAGCTTCTCACCTTGGGGAGCTCCAGTTTTGTTCGTTAAGAAGAAGGATGGTAGCTTTCGTATGTGTATAGACTACCGCGAGCTCAACAAGTTGACTGTCAAGAATAGATATCCCTTGCCAAGGATCAATGACATGTTCGATCAACTACAAGGTTCGAGTTTCTACTCAAAGATCGATCTAAGATCAGGTTATCACCAGTTGAGAATACAAGAGGAAAGTATTCCCAAAACTGCTTTTAGAACTCGATATGGACATTACGAGTTTCTGGTTATGCCATTTGCGTTAACAAACGCTCCAGCAGTTTTCATGGATTTGATGAACCGAGTCTGCAAGCCGTACCTCGACAAGTTTGTAATCGTATTCATCGATGATATTTTGATCTACTCGAAGACGAAGGAAGAACACGAGCAACACTTGAGAGCTATCCTAGAGCTGCTTAAGAAGGAGAAGTTGTACGCTAAGTTCTCGAAATGTGAGTTTTGGTTACGCGAAGTCCAGTTTCTTGGACATGTAGTCAATGGAAATGGAATCCATGTGGATCCCATCAAGATCGAGGCGATCAAGAGCTGGGAGACTCCGAAAACGCCAACCGAGATTCGGCAATTCTTAGGTTTGGCTGGGTATTATCGCAGATTCATTGAGGATTTTTCTAAAATCGCTCAACCTCTGACCACACTCACACAAAAGGACAAGAAGTTTGATTGGAGCGATAAGCAAGAAGAAGCGTTTCAGTTGTTGAAAAACAAGCTTTGTGACGCACCGATTTTAGCTCTACCCGAAGGCACGGACGACTTCGTGGTGTATTGTGACGCCTCGCGTCAGGGTTTAGGCTGCGTGTTGATGCAGCGACAGAAGGTCATAGCCTATTCCTCACGCCAGCTGAAAGTACATGAGAAGAACTACACCACGCATGACTTGGAGTTAGGCGCCGTAGTGTTCGCATTGAAGATCTGGCGACACTATTTGTATGGAACAAGATGTACAATCTTCACTGATCATAAGAGTTTACAGCACATTTTTGATCAAAAGGAACTTAACATGAGACAGAGATGCTGGGTTGAGCTGTTGAACTACTACGACTGTGAAATCAAGTATCACCCAGGAAAGGCGAATGTATAAGTCGAAAAGAGAGGATTAAGCCCATAAGGGTTAGGGCTTTAGAAATGATTGTTCAGACGGACCGCTCGTTGCGCATTCGTGCCGCGCAGAGAGAGGCCTTGAAAGAAAGGAATATTGAGGATGAGTATCTCCGTGGGATGGAGAAACAGTTAGTGCCAAACAAGGAAGGAACATTGTGTTTCATGAATCGAATTTGGGTTCCTTTGTTTGGAGGATCGAGGAAGGTTATATTCGATGAGGCTCACAAGTCACGATACTCGATACTTCCAGGAGCGTATAAAATGTACGAAGATCTTAAGGATTTCTATTGGTGGCCTAGGATGAAAGGCGATGTCGTAGTATATGTTGGCAAATGTTTAACTTGCGCCAAGGTTAAAGCCGAGTACCAGAAGCCTTCAGGTCTCCTGCAACAACCTGTAATACCCCAATGGAAATGGGAACAGATTTCCATGGACTTCATAACGAAATTGACAAAGACGCCCAAGGGCCATGATACAATTTGGGTAATTGTAGACCGACTGACAAAATCTGCGCACTTCCTGCCAATTAAGGAGAAGGACAACACGAGTAAACTTGCTGAAATATACATGAGGGAGATTGTTGCACGTCATGGAGTGCCTCTCTCGATTATCTCTGATAGAGATGGACGCTTCGTATCAAGGATTTGGCAGTCCTTCCAAGAAGCATTTGGTTCTCAATTGAACCTGAGTACAGCATTTCACCCACAAACGGATGGCCAGAGTGAAAGAACAATTCAAACATTGGAAGATATGCTGAGAGAATGTGTAATGGACCTGGGTGGTAGCTGGGACAAACACTTACCCTTGGTCGAATTTTCGTACAACAACAGCTACCACACCAGCATTGGAGCAGCACCGTTTGAAGCTCTTTATGGACGCAAGTGTCGATCACCGCTATGCTGGGCTGATGCAGGTGATAGACAGCTGGTTGGCCACGAAGTGGTTCAAGAAACAACAGACAAGATCTTTCAAATTCGAAAACGCATCGAGGCAGCTCGCGACAGACAGAAAGGCTACGCAAACCAAAGGAGGAAACCTTTGGAATTTCAAGTTGGGGATATGGTTTTGTTAAAAGTTTCACCCTGGAAGGGTGTGGCACGCTTTAGAAAGCGTGGGAAGCTGAACCCCCGTTACATTGGTCCTTTCAGAATCCTGCAAAGGATTGGGCTTGTAGCATACAAATTGCACTTACCTGCTGAACTTAATGGCGTTCACGATACATTCCATGTATCGAACCTGAAGAAGAGCCCAACTCAAGAGACAGTTGTCATTCCTGCTGACGAGGTTCATATCGATGACACACTCCACTTTGTTGAGGAACCGGTTGAGGTTTCGGATTGGAAGGTTAACAAAACACGCCGGAGTAGTGTCAAACTCGTCAAAGTTCGATGGAATGCGCGACACGGCCCAGAATTCACGTGGGAACGTGAGGATCGCATGAAGGCCAAGTACCCACATTTATTCCCCAAGACCCTGCAACTAGAAGTAGAACTTAAAATTTCGGGACGAAATTTTCTTAACGGGGGGAGAATGTGACAACCCGCATAATTACAGGTACTGTACAAATTAATTAACCCTAATTATGTGCTTAATAACTGTGCTTGATTACATCTGACGCTTTAAAACTGCTTACTTACTCACATTACATACATACATGTGCATTCTTTACATACAATCACTCCAATTATTTCATACAGACTCTTAGTGACATACCTGATGCACAAAGCACAGTTAGCACAATGAGCAGATAAATCCGACGCATGCTGACAATGCCAACACTTAGACAGATACTATTTTTAGGCCAGTATGGGCCAGAGATAAAACACTACACCAGTATGGAGTGTAGGGAAGTGAGGACCATAAGACTATGTCACTAGGTGATAGTTTGAGTGCCGGAAAGTGCCTAAAACGCAATTTAATTACAGAATTCCGCATTTTAGTAACAAAGCAGCTTTTAACACACTCATATTATACAGAGTATTGACTAAATGGTCATGGACACTTTCCTAAGTGTTGGAATTAATTTCGTTACAAAAAGATGCACAAAAGACGCTATACGGGACAATTAAACGCTTTAACGGAACGATGCGAAACCGAACAACCAGACATTACCCGAGACATGAAAATATTGTCAGAAATATTATTTTATCATTTTAAATTATTTATGGTCACCAAAAATCCCTACACACCATGTTAATATGACATACACCCACTATACTTGAAAATACCCTTAACCTTCTAACTTATTACCTACTAATTACCAAAAATTTACATTTTACCCCCCCCAACCGATTTTTCTGCCATGATTAGTAAATATATTTTGTTTAGATTTTTGATATTGCAATCTTAACTCTTATTGGCCAAGAGTTAGGCAATGATGACCTTATGGTTGGAGGATGCATGTTTCCAAGAAGATCATCATCATTACAAAGATTACACCCAACCTCCTCCCTCCTCTCTCTTATTTTCGGCACACACACCCCCCTCTCTCCATATCCGATTCCATCACCACCATCCTTCACATCCTCCATTTTCTTCACAAAAAGCTCTCTTTCAAGCTTGAGGTTCCTCCATAGAAGTGCAAGATTGAAGGGTTCTCGAGGAAGCTTGATTCAAGCCTTTGTCACCAACATTTCACCATCATCTTGTCCTAAGATTACTACCCTAGCCTTGTGCTAGTAGTAAGTCCCTTCATACCCTTGTTCCACCTTGTTCTTGTTATGATTTGTTTGAATGTTCATGACACACAAAAGCTAAAACACTAAAATGTTAGACTTAACTTTCTGCATAAAAACCATATATAAAAAGGTTGTGTGGAGTTGAAACCTGGATGGTTTAGGGTTGGTTAAAGCATGATTGAAGTTTTAACATTTGTTCATCAATAAACCATGGTTAGGATCCTTGTTTACGCGTTTTTAGTCACTTCTACAATGTAAACAGCTTGCTGAGTTGGATTTCCAGCCAACTTCAACAGGCTGTAACGGGACCATTTTAAATCGAAAAACCGATTTTCTGAAGCCTAAAATGTGTATTTTGGAATAACTAAACAAATGGAACTGGAATCGTAATTTTTTGAGACCGTTTACTATTTTTAAAAGACTATTTTTGGACAGCAGCTCAAGCTGCATTCTTACTGCAGAAAAAGTATGTTGTTTTCGAAGTCATAACCTGAAACCTGAGTGAAACTGACCCATGGAATTTTTACAGTAGATGGACACCGTTGTCAGGACGACCCTCCAACTGGAATTTCGTCAAACGGACTTACGGTTAATTTTTAGTGAATATTTCTGTAAACTGCAATCAGAAAGTAACAAATCTGATTGCAGTCGAGAAAATGATTTTCTATAAAATATGGGTAACGAACTGGACTTTGATATTTTTACACAATAAATTGTGGAACATATATGATATTCTGTAAAAATTTGGTAATTTTTAGAAAAGGTTAACTATTTTATAAAAATCCTCGAAAACAGTTCGGTTTTGAGTAACGAAGCTGAAATAAAGTAAGTAACGTTTTGTTTGTCGATATGTCGGTTTGGTTATTGAAAAATGAACTATTGGATATAGGTAAAAGAAAATGATATGCTATTTAAGCATGGACACCTCTATTTACAGAGGAGATTCTGCCGAAATTTTCCGAAAATCCGAACACTTAGTAAAATATTCGAGAAAAATAGATACGAAATAGTTGTATAACTATTTTTCTAAGAACGATAGTTAAGTTAAAATAATTATTATTGTTTTAACAAAATAATACCTAAGTAACGCAAATCAAAACACTAAACTCTAAGCCAAGGCACGGCCCGTTCGTCTAATAGACATTAGTACGTTGTAGGTTGTCGTGTAGCGGAAAGAGTTAAGATTCGAGTCAAGACGCACTACGGTGAGTTCATGACCCCCTATTCCTTTACTGTTTTCGGTTTTATACTTCGAGGGTGGAATACATGTTTACAAATTATTTCAGACATTTTATACATGGTATTGTTAGCTTAAGGAGGGTTTTTATTACGCGATCAAGTGAGTGGTGGGCATGACACTTAAGGCCATTAATCCTCATCGTAGGACCACGGGACATGAGTGATAGATCTATTTGGGTGTAGCGAGCCCACACCCACGAGGCCGGGGGCCCATAGACTACCGCGAGCTCAACAAGTTGACTGTCAAGAATAGATATCCCTTGCCAAGGATCAATGACATGTTCGATCAACTACAAGGTTCGAGTTTCTACTCAAAGATCGATCTAAGATCAGGTTATCACCAGTTGAGAATACAAGAGGAAAGTATTCCCAAAACTGCTTTTAGAACTCGATATGGACATTACGAGTTTCTGGTTATGCCATTTGCGTTAACAAACGCTCCAGCAGTTTTCATGGATTTGATGAACCGAGTCTGCAAGCCGTACCTCGACAAGTTTGTAATCGTATTCATCGATGATATTTTGATCTACTCGAAGACGAAGGAAGAACACGAGCAACACTTGAGAGCTATCCTAGAGCTGCTTAAGAAGGAGAAGTTGTACGCTAAGTTCTCGAAATGTGAGTTTTGGTTACGCGAAGTCCAGTTTCTTGGACATGTAGTCAATGGAAATGGAATCCATGTGGATCCCATCAAGATCGAGGCGATCAAGAGCTGGGAGACTCCGAAAACGCCAACCGAGATTCGGCAATTCTTAGGTTTGGCTGGGTATTATCGCAGATTCATTGAGGATTTTTCTAAAATCGCTCAACCTCTGACCACACTCACACAAAAGGACAAGAAGTTTGATTGGAGCGATAAGCAAGAAGAAGCGTTTCAGTTGTTGAAAAACAAGCTTTGTGACGCACCGATTTTAGCTCTACCCGAAGGCACGGACGACTTCGTGGTGTATTGTGACGCCTCGCGTCAGGGTTTAGGCTGCGTGTTGATGCAGCGACAGAAGGTCATAGCCTATTCCTCACGCCAGCTGAAAGTACATGAGAAGAACTACACCACGCATGACTTGGAGTTAGGCGCCGTAGTGTTCGCATTGAAGATCTGGCGACACTATTTGTATGGAACAAGATGTACAATCTTCACTGATCATAAGAGTTTACAGCACATTTTTGATCAAAAGGAACTTAACATGAGACAGAGATGCTGGGTTGAGCTGTTGAACTACTACGACTGTGAAATCAAGTATCACCCAGGAAAGGCGAATGTATAAGTCGAAAAGAGAGGATTAAGCCCATAAGGGTTAGGGCTTTAGAAATGATTGTTCAGACGGACCGCTCGTTGCGCATTCGTGCCGCGCAGAGAGAGGCCTTGAAAGAAAGGAATATTGAGGATGAGTATCTCCGTGGGATGGAGAAACAGTTAGTGCCAAACAAGGAAGGAACATTGTGTTTCATGAATCGAATTTGGGTTCCTTTGTTTGGAGGATTGAGGAAGGTTATATTCGATGAGGCTCACAAGTCACGATACTCGATACTTCCAGGAGCGTATAAAATGTACGAAGATCTTAAGGATTTCTATTGGTGGCCTAGGATGAAAGGCGATGTCGTAGTATATGTTGGCAAATGTTTAACTTGCGCCAAGGTTAAAGCCGAGTACCAGAAGCCTTCAGGTCTCCTGCAACAACCTGTAATACCCCAATGGAAATGGGAACAGATTTCCATGGACTTCATAACGAAATTGACAAAGACGCCCAAGGGCCATGATACAATTTGGGTAATTGTAGACCGACTGACAAAATCTGCGCACTTCCTGCCAATTAAGGAGAAGGACAACACGAGTAAACTTGCTGAAATATACATGAGGGAGATTGTTGCACGTCATGGAGTGCCTCTCTCGATTATCTCTGATAGAGATGGACGCTTCGTATCAAGGATTTGGCAGTCCTTCCAAGAAGCATTTGGTTCTCAATTGAACCTGAGTACAGCATTTCACCCACAAACGGATGGCCAGAGTGAAAGAACAATTCAAACATTGGAAGATATGCTGAGAGAATGTGTAATGGACCTGGGTGGTAGCTGGGACAAACACTTACCCTTGGTCGAATTTTCGTACAACAACAGCTACCACACCAGCATTGGAGCAGCACCGTTTGAAGCTCTTTATGGACGCAAGTGTCGATCACCGCTATGCTGGGCTGATGCAGGTGATAGACAGCTGGTTGGCCACGAAGTGGTTCAAGAAACAACAGACAAGATCTTTCAAATTCGAAAACGCATCGAGGCAGCTCGCGACAGACAGAAAGGCTACGCAAACCAAAGGAGGAAACCTTTGGAATTTCAAGTTGGGGATATGGTTTTGTTAAAAGTTTCACCCTGGAAGGGTGTGGCACGCTTTAGAAAGCGTGGGAAGCTGAACCCCCGTTACATTGGTCCTTTCAGAATCCTGCAAAGGATTGGGCTTGTAGCATACAAATTGCACTTACCTGCTGAACTTAATGGCGTTCACGATACATTCCATGTATCGAACCTGAAGAAGAGCCCAACTCAAGAGACAGTTGTCATTCCTGCTGACGAGGTTCATATCGATGACACACTCCACTTTGTTGAGGAACCGGTTGAGGTTTCGGATTGGAAGGTTAACAAAACACGCCGGAGTAGTGTCAAACTCGTCAAAGTTCGATGGAATGCGCGACACGGCCCAGAATTCACGTGGGAACGTGAGGATCGCATGAAGGCCAAGTACCCACATTTATTCCCCAAGACCCTGCAACTAGAAGTAGAACTTAAAATTTCGGGACGAAATTTTCTTAACGGGGGGAGAATGTGACAACCCGCATAATTACAGGTACTGTACAAATTAATTAACCCTAATTATGTGCTTAATAACTGTGCTTGATTACATCTGACGCTTTAAAACTGCTTACTTACTCACATTACATACATACATGTGCATTCTTTACATACAATCACTCCAATTATTTCATACAGACTCTTAGTGACATACCTGATGCACAAAGCACAGTTAGCACAATGAGCAGATAAATCCGACGCATGCTGACAATGCCAACACTTAGACAGATACTATTTTTAGGCCAGTATGGGCCAGAGATAAAACACTACACCAGTATGGAGTGTAGGGAAGTGAGGACCATAAGACTATGTCACTAGGTGATAGTTTGAGTGCCGGAAAGTGCCTAAAACGCAATTTAATTACAGAATTCCGCATTTTAGTAACAAAGCAGCTTTTAACACACTCATATTATACAGAGTATTGACTAAATGGTCATGGACACTTTCCTAAGTGTTGGAATTAATTTCGTTACAAAAAGATGCACAAAAGACGCTATACGGGACAATTAAACGCTTTAACGGAACGATGCGAAACCGAACAACCAGACATTACCCGAGACATGAAAATATTGTCAGAAATATTATTTTATCATTTTAAATTATTTATGGTCACCAAAAATCCCTACACACCATGTTAATATGACATACACCCACTATACTTGAAAATACCCTTAACCTTCTAACTTATTACCTACTAATTACCAAAAATTTACATTTTACCCCCCCCCAACCGATTTTTCTGCCATGATTAGTAAATATATTTTGTTTAGATTTTTGATATTGCAATCTTAACTCTTATTGGCCAAGAGTTAGGCAATGATGACCTTATGGTTGGAGGATGCATGTTTCCAAGAAGATCATCATCATTACAAAGATTACACCCAACCTCCTCCCTCCTCTCTCTTATTTTCGGCACACACACCCCCCCTCTCTCCATATCCGATTCCATCACCACCATCCTTCACATCCTCCATTTTCTTCACAAAAAGCTCTCTTTCAAGCTTGAGGTTCCTCCATAGAAGTGCAAGATTGAAGGGTTCTCGAGGAAGCTTGATTCAAGCCTTTGTCACCAACATTTCACCATCATCTTGTCCTAAGATTACTACCCTAGCCTTGTGCTAGTAGTAAGTCCCTTCATACCCTTGTTCCACCTTGTTCTTGTTATGATTTGTTTGAATGTTCATGACACACAAAAGCTAAAACACTAAAATGTTAGACTTAACTTTCTGCATAAAAACCATATATAAAAAGGTTGTGTGGAGTTGAAACCTGGATGGTTTAGGGTTGGTTAAAGCATGATTGAAGTTTTAACATTTGTTCATCAATAAACCATGGTTAGGATCCTTGTTTACGCGTTTTTAGTCACTTCTACAATGTAAACAGCTTGCTGAGTTGGATTTCCAGCCAACTTCAACAGGCTGTAACGGGACCATTTTAAATCGAAAAACCGATTTTCTGAAGCCTAAAATGTGTATTTTGGAATAACTAAACAAATGGAACTGGAATCGTAATTTTTTGAGACCGTTTACTATTTTTAAAAGACTATTTTTGGACAGCAGCTCAAGCTGCATTCTTACTGCAGAAAAAGTATGTTGTTTTCGAAGTCATAAGCTGAAACCTGAGTGAAACTGACCCATGGAATTTTTACAGTAGATGGACACCGTTGTCAGGACGACCCTCCAACTGGAATTTCGTCAAACGGACTTACGGTTAATTTTTAGTGAATATTTCTGTAAACTGCAATCAGAAAGTAACAAATCTGATTGCAGTCGAGAAAATGATTTTCTATAAAATATGGGTAACGAACTGGACTTTGATATTTTTACACAATAAATTGTGGAACATATATGATATTCTGTAAAAATTTGGTAATTTTTAGAAAAGGTTAACTATTTTATAAAAATCCTCGAAAACAGTTCGGTTTTGAGTAACGAAGCTGAAATAAAGTAAGTAACGTTTTGTTTGTCGATATGTCGGTTTGGTTATTGAAAAATGAACTATTGGATATAGGTAAAAGAAAATGATATGCTATTTAAGCATGGACACCTCTATTTACAGAGGAGATTCTGCCGAAATTTTCCGAAAATCCGAACACTTAGTAAAATATTCGAGAAAAATAGATACGAAATAGTTGTATAACTATTTTTCTAAGAACGATAGTTAAGTTAAAATAATTATTATTGTTTTAACAAAATAATACCTAAGTAACGCAAATCAAAACACTAAACTCTAAGCCAAGGCACGGCCCGTTCGTCTAATAGACATTAGTACGTTGTAGGTTGTCGTGTAGCGGAAAGAGTTAAGATTCGAGTCAAGACGCACTACGGTGAGTTCATGACCCCCTATTCCTTTACTGTTTTCGGTTTTATACTTCGAGGGTGGAATACATGTTTACAAATTATTTCAGACATTTTATACATGGTATTGTTAGCTTAAGGAGGGTTTTTATTACGCGATCAAGTGAGTGGTGGGCATGACACTTAAGGCCATTAATCCTCATCGTAGGACCACGGGACATGAGTGATAGATCTATTTGGGTGTAGCGAGCCCACACCCACGAGGCCGGGGGCCCATAGTGATGACTATGTCTTCATACCGGAGACAAATTTGCTAGATTTGAGTCTTCCTGCATCATTCACATATACTATTGGATTTGCAACCCAATGGTGATCATTTTTCCTTATTGCTACATACCAGGGACTATTTTACTTACAGACATATTAAAACGGTTTATATACACAAGACTTACACATGAACTCGCTCAACTTTTTGTTGACTTTTTAAACTACATGTATTTCAGGGAATTAATTTGGATCTGGCAAGTGATGCATGATTAGCTGCGTACTAAATAAGGATGTCATCCGGAGTCGTAGGTTTGGGAAGTGTAACTCTTTCCTGGACGAGTTGCATGTCTCAAATCCTTGTGTCGTTGGTAGCATTTCGTCGAGTCTTAAGAATTTTTTTTAAACAAGTCATGTTTTGTAACGCTTTTTGTGGTTGATGTGTTAAGACAATTGTTGTTATGCATGTTTCTAAACTATTTTAATGGATGAACATCACGTATTTTTATCATATAGCATGTTGTGATTGTTGCTATGGTATTAAGAGTCACACCAAATAAACCCACGCTTCCGCAAAAGCCAGGGTGTGACATCGCTAAGGATTGAACCCTTTCTATTCAGTGAATACATGAAGATAATATACACACAAGTTTACATATCTAATGTTCTTTCTTGACACTATTTTTACTAGCCTGTGTCCCATCCTTCAATGAACATATCAAAGCCAAGTCCTAGCTTCTTGAAGCGGCTAAACTTCATGCTCATATAGGTAGCTCTTTATTCTTGCACCTGCATATGCAATTTTTCAAAGAACTATTAAGAAGAAAACCTTCAACCTCCTTTAACTTGCAGGTCTGAACACATACCTTGGGATGATGCTACTAATGTGTTCCAATTTCTAGATGTTAAGCTTTCCACATTGAATTCAGCACCTAACGTCATATTAGGTGGGAATTGGGTATCTTAACACGAGAAATCTCATGTGGACTTTAATCCCATCCCTACAGCCGCCTTGTGCACAAGATCTCTACATAACTCTTTGGTTAAGTGGTCGGCTAAATTCTGTTGAGTTCTCACAAACTCCACCGATATCACCCCTTGCGTGATGAGCTCACGAATCATGCTGTGTCTAATACCTAAGTGTCTAGACTTCCCATTATACACTTAGCTATATGCCTTAGCCAAGGTAGCAGCACTATCACATCTAATAGATATTGGTTATATAGGTTTAGGCCACAATGGAATCTCATAAATCAAGTTTCTTAGCCACTCAGCTTCTTTGCCAGCTGCGGCTAATGCTACAAACTCAGACTCCATTGTTGAATCAGTTATGAAAGTCCGTTTCTTAGATGCCCAAGATATGGCACCTCCTCAAAGCAGAAAAGTCCATCCACTCGTGGAAGAATGATCTTCCTTGTTTTTAATCCAGCTTGCATCCGAATAACCTTCTAAAACCGAAGGAAATCCAGTATAGGTCAAACCATATTTCATGGTTCCTTTCAAGTACCTAAATACTCGATTCATTGCTTGCCAATGACTTGCACCTGGATTGCTAGTATACCTACTAAGCTTTCCAACAGCATAAGCTATATCCAGTCTAGTGCTAATCATGGCATACATGAGGGATCCAATGGCCCTTGAATATTCAAGTTGGCTAACAGCTACACCTTCATTAGGTGAGAGCTTAAAAGCAGGATCCATTGGAGTGCTAACCGAAGAACTATCATGAAAATTGAACTTTTTCAATATCTTCTCAATATAATGAGATTGAGATATAGATATGCCATTGTTCTCCCGTTTGATCCTTATACCAAGGATCACTTCCGCCTCCCCCAAGTCTTTCATATCAAAACAAGACGACAAAAATTTCTTTGTTTCATCAACTTGATCCTGGTCAGTACCGAAGATCAACATGTCATCTACATATAGACAAATTATGACTCGTTTCCTAGAATCATCAAATTTGCTATATACACACTTGTCTGCTTGGTTTAATACAAAACCATTAGACAAAACCACTTCATCAAACTTTTGATGCCACTGTTTTGGTGCTTGATTTAAGCCATATAATGACTTAACTAGCGTACACACCTTATGCTCATTACCAGGCATAACAAAACCCTCTGGTTGTTTCATATATATCTCCTCATCCAAATCACCATTCAGGAAAGCAGTTTTCACATCCATTTGGTGAATTACAAGATTGTGTATTGCAGCCAAGGCAACCAACAATCTAATAGTGGTTATTCTTGCTACAGGAGCATATGTATCAAAGTAGTCAATTCCTTCCTTTTGTCTAAAGCCTTGGATAACCAATCGGGCTTTAAACTTTTCAATTGAACCATCTACTTTCATCTTCTTCTTGAAGATCCATTTACAACCAAGTGGTTTACACCCAGGGGGTAGATCAGACAGTTTCCAAGTGTTATTCTGCATAATAGAGTCCATCTCATCATTTATAGCTTCTTTCCAGAAAGCTACATCTCGAGATGCCATGGCTTCACTATAGGTTTTAGGATCTTCCTCAATATTGAAGCAATATTGATATTGAATTTTAATTTCATCTCTAGATCCTTCAACCAAATATAGCTGAAAATCATCACCAAATGATTTAGCTTTTCTTGCTCTACCACTCCTCCTAAGTTCCGGAGGAGTATCAATCACTTGATCAGCCACGTGAGAGTTACTAGAGCTTGGAACCATGTCTCTAGGCCTAGGCATTGAAGGGAATCTATTCTCATCATACTCTGCAGTTCTTGCCTCAATAACCGTATGCACTGACACGTAGTCATTTGGTTCTATAACATAGAACCTGTGAGCAAATGAATGCTCCGCATACCCAATGAAAATGCAGTCTATACCTCTTTCCCCTATGTTCCTTATTTTAGGATCAGTGAGCCTCACCACGGCTCTACAACCCCAAACTCTCAGCTTATGCAGCTCAGGTGGTTTTTTATACCAAAGCTCAAAAGGGGTGGTCTTGTTCCTTTTATTTGGAACCCTATTTAGCAAATAGCAGGCTGTCAACATAGCTGTGACAACTCGAAATTCCAAGATTCTATTTCGCATTTATTGCACGTTCATGTATTGAATAGTCGTTTATTTGCACAATTGATTGCCATGGAATTATATATGTTTTAATTGTGTGAATGTGCATGATTGTTTGTAAATTATGAAATTAGTAAATATATGAACATGGTGGTGGAATTGTGAAATAATTAGGGGATGGTGTACTTGTGTAAAATATAGAAATTCAGGGTGTATAGTGTAATTAGTGAAAATAAACCATACTTAACCCTAATCTCAATTTCACTAATCACTTTTCACAAAAAAACCAAAGTACGTACATTCGTTTTCTCTAGCAATCATCATCACCATCATCATTGGCAAGATAATCATCACTCTTGATTCCTCTTCCTCTAGAATCATTCAAGGTAATTGTGTAATCATTGTTGATTGTATCAATTCTTGATTATGTGTTTCATAAAAACCCTAATTCTTTATGTGATAGTTCTGAGCTTTGATTGATTCCTGTTTATTCTGATTTATTATGAAATGATTTTGGTTGTATGTTTAATCGACTGCCTAATGCCAATCCGTTTGATATAATGAGCATGTAAATCGTTGAATTGATTTCTGTTGTGAATGTATGAAGTAGGGTTGATCGTATGAACATCAGAACGTAACTGCTTTGATCTTATTGATTATGTGAAATGTTTGGAATGCACGCATATTGATTGTCTGAGTTTATGCTTAAACATGTCCGAGGTTATGTGTATCATGTGGTCCGAGTTTATTGATGAATCCATGTCTGAGTATAAACTTGTTCACTAGTCCGAGCTTCTTGATATTTTTGTGTTACCCGAGTTTTGTTGAGGAAAGCTTAGGTCCGACTTTAAGGAACATACGTTTGGCCCGAGTTTGTGGTTGTGGGTAGATGCCCGAGTTTAGGTAGTTCATTGTCTGAGTTTCTAAATCATGTTAGGTCCGAGTTTGGATATCAAGAGGAGTCCGACTTTGTGTTGTAGTGGACCGAGTTTATAACAAAACACAAGGTCCGAGTTATAACCAAACACAAGTGGACCGAGTTTAATGCTAGTCATGGTCCGACTTTCAACCCTCATACCCCCCCCCCCCGAGTTTAACTTTGGTCCGAGTTTAATGCCATAAGGCCTTGGTCCGAGTTTTAACTCCCCAAACCCCCTAGGGTCGACTTTTTAAGTGTGTAACCTTGTATCCGACCTTTTAATGTTAAAATAACTCTGTGAATGTACATATGCAACCCTGTCAGGTTGGGAACTCTGTTTTGTATGATGGTTCTGGTGTAACTCTGTTAAGCATGAAACCCTAATGGGTTGTGAATGTGTTAACTTGCTAACTCTGCTGATTTGTCACTTCCGTTACGTATGTTAACTCTGTCAAGTACAAGATGAACAACCATGATAGTGCGAACTATAATTGACACATATGTGAAACATGAACTGCACGACTTGGTTTATCTGCTTACGTGATACATGATAATGGCTTAAGTACATGTTATGACATAGATTGTATGCGTATTAACACGAGCATGAACTGATTTATTACACGTGCACACAATAGGACTTGACTGATTACTTGTGAGTGCAAAACCTAGCATACCGAGCAAACCAAGGTGAGTTCACACCCTTACTAAGGCATGGGATTCCCAAGGGCTTGGGAATGGGATTAAAGGAATGATATTGATTAGATTCGTGTACGCACTGTTACTAGACTACCATACCACTGTCCTCGGTTGTGCAGGACACATACTTATACTATTCACTGTCCTCGGTTGTGCAGGACACATACTTACAACCTACGTAGACTTATACTTACTACTATCCTCGGTTGTGAAGGATACTTATACTTACTACTATCCTCGGGTGTGAAGGATACCTATACTTATTACTATCCTCGGATGTGAAGGATACTTATACTTATTACTATCCTCGGATGTGAAGGATACTTATGCTTATTACTATCCTCGGTTGTGAAGGATACTTAGGGTTACGAGTAGTCTAGTGGTTATACAACATGGGAAGCCCCCACCAATAGAACGTACTAACGGCCCAGTAGAGCCACCTGTTACAAACGAACTTACTATTACGCATTTACTTTCTGTGAACTCGCTCAACTAGTTGATGACCCTCTGTTACATGCATTGCAGGTCGTTAGGTATATGGAGCTTGCACACGGAGGAGCTGGTCGTTGTGGGGCTTGGATCGTGATTATCTTGTTAAACACTTTTGATATTTGATACTTATTTACTATGGGATTTACAATAATACGCTTCCGCTAAACAATGATAACTTTCTTATGGTTTGGAACACCTTTCATATGGAATTAGTTTGGTTTAAACATCAATTACTTTTATTATATGTATTGTTCTGTATGATTGGTGGCTTGATCCCGGTCAGTCACGCTCCCAAGCGATGATACTCCGCGGGTGGATTTTGGGGGTGTGACAGATTGGTATCAGAGCCATTGGTTATAGAGAACTTGGTTTTAATATGGGAAAACGTTTTTATTAAAACCAGACTATAACCAGAACAATGCTCTCAACGATCCACAACGACGCTTCGCTCCACGTGCAAGACTCGACATCCTAGGTAATAAGGTTTATGTTTATTACCTGCTTGCTAGAATTGCATAGAACTTTGCTCGTAGTATGCTTACATTACTTTGCTCACAACTTGTTATTGCTTGAGAACACATACGTGCCTACACTCTTCTGTCATCGC
Organism: Helianthus annuus; assembly: GCF_002127325.2. Classification (NCBI taxonomy): domain Eukaryota; kingdom Viridiplantae; phylum Streptophyta; class Magnoliopsida; order Asterales; family Asteraceae; genus Helianthus; species Helianthus annuus. The sequence goes on along the minus strand of NC_035439.2, from coordinate 46,250,135 downwards.
ACTATTCGCGAACTTTTCTCACTTATGTTGCCTTTGATGTGAAGATCAATGGCCGGACGAATCAACATGACTCAAGCCCAGCTAGAGGCTCTTGTTCAGGCTCAAGTTGCTGCGGCACTTGCAGCTGCTCAAGCAGGTAGTATACCCTGCAGTATAGACACATTAGGATCTTTAGATCCTACATTAATTCTCGTATTTAACTTTGTCCTATTCGTACACAATAGGTCAACCCGCTCAGCAACAACCCGTGTGTACCTTCAAGAATTTCATGGATTGTCGTCCTAGCACGTTCAGTGGCACGGAGGGAGCAGTTGGACTCCTCCACTGGTTTGAAAAGCTCGAGTCGGTTTTTGAGATGTGTGAATGCCCTGAGGCTCGCAGGGTGAAGTACGCCACTGGCACACTTGAAGGGATTGCGCTCACTTGGTGGAACGCACAAGTGCAGATCTTAGGGTTGGCAGCTGCTAACGCCACACCCTGGAATGATTTCAAGGAGCTGATCAAGAGGGAATACTGCACTAGAGAAGACATTCATAAGCTGGAAGACGAGCTGTATCATTTGAAAATGGTTGGGTCAGAGATCGAAGCCTATACTAAACGGTCGAATGAACTGGCTGTGCTATGCCCAACTATGGTGGACCCTCCATACAAGCGCATCGAGTTGTACCTCAAGGGATTAGCACCAGAGATTCAGAGCCATGTGACATCGGCTAATCTTGACAACCTTCAGGCTATTCAGCGCCTCGCTCACCGCATCACAGATCAGGAAGTGGATCAAAACAGACTACCAAAGCGTATCAGTGCTATTGCTACCGCTACTGCTTCTACTACACTTGCTACTCCCAGTGAAAGTAAGAGAAATTGGGATGGGGATTCTAGCAAGGGGTCAGCTTCAGTGCAGTCACAAGCTCAGCAACGAAAGACAGACAGTTACCAGAGTCCCAGTCAGCACTCCTCAAGCAGCCACAGGCAGGGAGGGTATCGAGGAAACCTCCCGAAGTGTAACACCTGCAACAAACATCACAGTGGCCAGTGTAATAAGGGTCGTTGTCAAAGATGCCTCAAGATGGGTCACGAGGCCAAAGATTGTAGAAGCCCTCGACCTGCGAACCAGAATCAGCAGCAGCCCCAAGCACAGCAGAATCAGCAGCAGGGCAACAAAGGATGTTTTCATTGTGGTGCAGAGGGTCACTTCAAAAGGCACTGCCCCCAGCTAAACAGGAACCAGAACAACAACCATAACAACAATCAGGGTAACGGCAACAACAACAATGGTGGGAACAACAATGGCAATGAAGCTCGTGGTCGTGCTTTTGTGTTGGGTCGAGGAGATGCAGTGAATGATCCCAATGTGGTTATGGGTAAGTTCCTTCTCGACGATATTTATGTTACTGTCTTATTTGATTCGGGTGCTGATACAAGTTATATGTCCTTGAAAATGAGTAAATTGTTAAAACGTACACCAACACCCCTAAACACCAAACACGTCGTAGAACTAGCCAATGGTAAAAGTGTAGAAGCCGCACATGTAGTCAAGGGGTGTAGTATTGTTCTAGCGGGTCAGACTTTCTCGATTGATCTTATACCCATAGTTTTGGGAAGTTTCGACGTTGTCATCGGTATGGATTGGTTATCCCAACATCACGCGGAGATCTTATGCAAGGAAAAAGTTATTCGTATTCCTCGCTCTAGTCAAGAACCTCTCGAAGTTCAAGGCGACAAGAGTGGTGCTGTGGTTGGCATCATCTCTTACTTGAAGGCGCAAAAATGTTTACGTAAAGGGCACACAGCCATTCTGGCTCTTGTTACTGATGCATCAGCAAAGGAAAAGAAGCTGGAGGATATTCCAGTTGTACGTGACTTCCCTCAGGTGTTTCCTGAAGATTTACCCGGTTTACCGCCTCATCGTCAAGTCGAGTTTCAGATTGAGTTGGCTCCTGGAGCAGCACCTATAGCCCGCGCACCGTATCGTTTAGCTCCAACCGAACTAGAAGAACTGTCGAAGCAGCTACAAGAGCTCTTGGAAAAGGGCTTTATTCGTCCGAGCTCTTCGCCTTGGGGAGCTCCAGTGTTATTTGTGAAGAAGAAAGACGGTACGTTCAGAATGTGCATCGAGTACCGTGAACTCAATAAGGTGACGGTGAAGAACCGTTATCCTCTTCCGCGCATAGATGACTTATTCGACCAGTTGCAAGGGTCGTGTTATTACTCCAAGATAGACTTGAGGTCAGGTTATCATCAGCTGAGAGTCCAGGATGAGGACGTCTCCAAAACGGCATTCAGAACTCGCTACGGCCATTACGAGTTTCTGGTTATGCCATTCGGGCTTACGAACGCGCCTGCAGTCTTCATGGATCTTATGAACAGGGTGTGTAAACCCTATCTAGACAGGTTCGTTATCGTTTTCATCGACGACATTTTGATTTACTCCAAGAGTCAGGAGGAGCATGAGCAGCACTTACGTCTTATCTTGGAGCTTCTTCGAAAGGAGCAACTGTACGCAAAGTTTTCAAAATGCGATTTCTGGCTTCGTGAAGTCCACTTCTTAGGCCATGTGGTGAACAAGGATGGGATTCATGTCGATCCATCCAAGGTAGATTCGATCAGGAATTGGCCAGCACCGCGTACACCGACTGAAATACGCCAGTTTTTGGGTTTGGCGGGTTACTACAGACGATTCATCAAAGACTTCTCCAAGATCGCGCAGCCGCTTACTATGCTGACACAGAAAGGTGTCGTTTACAGATTGGGCAATACGCAGGAAACTGCTTTTCAGTACCTGAAGGATAGGCTTTGCAGCGCACCTATTCTCTCATTGCCAGAGGGCACAGATGACTTCGTGGTTTATTGTGACGCATCGATACAGGGGCTTGGTTGCGTATTGATGCAGTGTGATAAAGTTATTGCCTACGCCTCTCGTCAACTCAAGGTTCATGAACGTAACTACACGACACACGATTTAGAGCTAGGAGCTGTCGTTTTCGCGCTTAAGATATGGCGACACTACCTGTACGGTACCAGGTGCACGATTTACACCGATCACAGGAGTCTCGAGCATATTCTTAAGCAAAAGGATTTGAATATGCGTCAACGGAGATGGATTGAACTTCTGAACGACTACGAATGCGCCATCAAGTATCATCCAGGCAAGGCCAATGTTGTGGCCGACGCCCTCAGTCGGAAAGACACACTACCTAAGCGCGTGCGAGCGCTACAGCTTACTATTCAGTCCAGTCTTCCTGCACAGATACGAGCTGCTCAGATAGAAGCACTGAAACCCGAAAACGTCATGGCTGAAGCCTTACGCGGTTCAAGACAGCGAATGGAACAAAAGGAAGACGGCGCCTACTATGTAACGGGGCGTATTTGGGTCCCACTTTATGGCGGTTTACGCGAACTTGTGATGGATGAAGCGCACAAGTCTCGCTACTCGGTACATCCAGGGTCGGACAAAATGTACCACGATATTAGAACAACGTATTGGTGGCCAAACATGAAAGCTCTTATCGCAACTTACGTCGGCAAGTGTTTGACTTGTGCAAGGGTTAAAGTCGAGTATCAGAAACCATCAGGCCTACTTCAGCAACCGGAAATACCACAATGGAAATGGGAGCAAATTTCCATGGATTTTGTTACTGGCCTTCCTAGATCCCAGCGCGGGAATGACACTATCTGGGTGATCGTTGATCGACTCACAAAGTCTGCTCACTTCTAGGCTATCAAAGAAACGGATAAGTTTTCTACCTTAGCAGACATTTACTTGAAAGAAGTCGTTTCGAGGCACGGAGTGCCAACCTCTATCATTTCGGATCGGGATGCACGATTCACGTCAGAGCTATGGCAAACGATGCACAAAGCGTTTGGCTCTCGTTAGACATGAGCACAACATATCATCCTCAGACGGATGGGCAGTCTGAGCGAACGATCCAGACTCTTGAAGACATGCTTCGGGCATGTGTTATTGATTTCGGCAACGGCTGGGAAAAGCATCTTCCTTTGGTGGAATTTTCGTATAATAACAGTTATCATACCAGCATACAAGCCGCTCCATTCGAGGCATTGTACGGACGTAAATGTCGGTCACCTCTCTGTTGGGCAGAGGTGGGGGACAGCCAGATTACGGGTCCAGAAATTGTAGTGGACGCCACAGAAAAGATTGCACAAATACGACAACGCATGGCGGCAGCACGCGACCGTCAGAAAGCCTACGCGGACAAGCGTAGCAAGCCTTTGGAATTTCAGGTCGGGGACCGGGTTTTATTAAAAGTCTCACCCTGGAAGGGTGTGGTTCGATTTGGTAAACGAGGCAAACTCAATCCGCGGTGTGTTGGACCGTTCGAAATCACTGAAAGAATAGGCCCAGTAGCCTACAGACTGAATCTACCAGCTGAACTCGGTGCAGTTCACAATGTATTTCACGTGTCGAATCTGAAGAAGTGCCTGTCAGATGAGACCCTCATAGTTCCATTTAAGGAACTCACTATCGATGAGCGGTTGCAGTTCGTCGAGGAACCAGTTGAAATCACGGACCAGGATGTTAAGGTCCTCAAACACAAGAGAATCCCTCTTGTTCGAGTTCGTTGGAACTCCAGACGTGGCCCAGAGTACACCTGGGAACGCGAAGACCAAATGAAAGAAAAGTACCCCCAGTTATTCGGAACCAATACAACCACTACTGAGGCTGAAGCTACTACTACTGAATTTCGGGACGAAATTCCAAATCAACAGGGGGATGATGTGACACCCCAGGAAAACCAGTGAGCACTACAGCTTACCTAGCTTCCTCAGGGAGTGCGTACCAAATTTCGGGACGAAATTTCTTTTAAGTTGGGGATAATGTGACAACTCGAAATTCCAAGATTCTATTTCGCATTTATTGCACGTTCATGTATTGACTAGTCGTTTATTTGCACAATTGATTGCCATGGAATTATATATGTTTTAATTGTGTGAATGTGCATGATTGTTTGTAAATTGTGAAATTAGTAAATATATGAACATGGTGGTGGAATTGTGAAATAATTAGGGGATGGTGTACTTGTGTAAAATATAGAAATTCAGGGTGTATAGTGTAATTAGTGAAAATAAACCATACTTAACCCTAATCTCAATTTCACTAATCACTTTTCACAAAAAAACCAAAGTACGTACATTCGTTTTCTCTAGCAATCATCATCACCATCATCATTGGCAAGATAATCATCACTCTTGATTCCTCTTCCTCTAGAATCATTCAAGGTAATTGTGTAATCATTGTTGATTGTATCAATTCTTGATTATGTGTTTCATAAAAACCCTAATTCTTTATGTGATAGTTCTGAGCTTTGATTGATTCCTGTTTATTCTGATTTATTATGAAATGATTTTGGTTGTATGTTTAATCGACTGCCTAATGCCAATCCGTTTGATATGATGAGCATGTAAATCGTTGAATTGATTTATGTTGTGAATGTATGAAGTAGGGTTGATCGTATGAACATCAGAACGTAACTGCTTTGATCTTATTGATTATGTGAAATGTTTGGAATGCACGCATATTGATTGTCTGAGTTTATGCTTAAACATGTCCGAGGTTATGTGTATCATGTGGTCCGAGTTTATTGATGAATCCATGTCTGAGTATAAACTTGTTCACTAGTCCGAGCTTCTTGATATTTTTGTGTTACCCGAGTTTTGTTGAGGAAAGCTTAGGTCCGACTTTAAGGAACATACGTTTGGCCCGAGTTTGTGGTTGTGGGTAGATGCCCGAGTTTAGGTAGTTCATTGTCTGAGTTTCTAAATCATGTTAGGTCCGAGTTTGGATATCAAGAGGAGTCCGACTTTGTGTTGTAGTGGACCGAGTTTATAACAAAACACAAGGTCCGAGTTATAACCAAACACAAGTGGACCGAGTTTAATGCTAGTCATGGTCCGACTTTCAACCCTCATACCCCCCCGAGTTTAACTTTGGTCCGAGTTTAATGCCATAAGGCCTTGGTCCGAGTTTTAACTCCCCAAACCCCCTAGGGTCGACTTTTTAAGTGTGTAACCTTGTATCCGACCTTTTAATGTTAAAATAACTCTGTGAATGTACATATGCAACCCTGTCAGGTTGGGAACTCTGTTTTGTATGATGGTTCTGGTGTAACTCTGTTAAGCATGAAACCCTAATGGGTTGTGAATGTGTTAACTTGCTAACTCTGCTGATTTGTCACTTCCGTTACGTATGTTAACTCTGTCAAGTACAAGATGAACAACCATGATAGTGCGAACTATAATTGACACATATGTGAAACATGAACTGCACGACTTGGTTTATCTGCTTACGTGATACATGATAATGGCTTAAGTACATGTTATGACATAGATTGTATGCGTATTAACACGAGCATGAACTGATTTATTACACGTGCACACAATAGGACTTGACTGATTACTTGTGAGTGCAAAACCTAGCATACCGAGCAAACCAAGGTGAGTTCACACCCTTACTAAGGCATGGGATTCCCAAGGGCTTGGGAATGGGATTAAAGGAATGATATTGATTAGATTCGTGTACGCACTGTTACTAGACTACCATACCACTGTCCTCGGTTGTGCAGGACACATACTTATACTATTCACTGTCCTCGGTTGTGCAGGACACATACTTACAACCTACGTAGACTTATACTTACTACTATCCTCGGTTGTGAAGGATACTTATACTTACTACTATCCTCGGGTGTGAAGGATACCTATACTTATTACTATCCTCGGATGTGAAGGATACTTATACTTATTACTATCCTCGGATGTGAAGGATACTTATGCTTATTACTATCCTCGGTTGTGAAGGATACTTAGGGTTACGAGTAGTCTAGTGGTTATACAACATGGGAAGCCCCCACCAATAGAACGTACTAACGGCCCAGTAGAGCCACCTGTTACAAACGAACTTACTATTACGCATTTACTTTCTGTGAACTCGCTCAACTAGTTGTTGACCCTCTGTTACATGCCTTGCAGGTCGTTAGGTATATGGAGCTTGCACACGGAGGAGCTGGTCGTTGTGGGGCTTGGATCGTGATTATCTTGTTAAACACTTTTGATATTTGATACTTATTTACTATGGGATTTACAATAATACGCTTCCGCTAAACAATGATAACTTTCTTATGGTTTGGAACACCTTTCATATGGAATTAGTTTGGTTTAAACGTCAATTACTTTTATTATATGTATTGTTCTGTATGATTGGTGGCTTGATCCCGGTCAGTCACGCTCCCAAGCGGTGATACTCCGCGGGTGGATTTTGGGGGTGTGACAATAGCCTCACCCCAAAAGCCCTCACTTAGGCCCGAATAGGACAACATGGTATTGACCATTTCCTTTAAAGTCCTATTTTTCCTTTCCGCCACACCATTTTGTTCCGGTGTGTAAGGAGCTGTGGTATGGTGTATTATTCCAGTAGATTGGAAATACACCAGATCAAAATACTCACCACCTCTGTCCGTATGTAGGGTTTTAATCAACCCACTCCGATGAAGCTCTACTTCTTGCATTACTAGTTGAAGGTACATCATTAACATTACTAGTTGAAGCAACACAAATAGATTCATTCATACACGAGACATCAACATTCAACATAAACATACCATTGCATAGATAACCAAAACCAACAAAGGTACCATGTCTTGACAAGATATACTTGTCACTTTCCAAGACTTGTTTGTACCCACAATTATTCAACACAATGCCACTTAACAGATTCTTTCGAATCCCGGGCGCATACAAAACATTGTTCAAAAGTAAAGTTTTTCCAGAAGTAAACACAAGATTCACAGTTCCTATTCCCTTGATTGGTTCAGTTGCAACGTTCCCCATCTTTATGATAGACCCGTCTTCGATTGGTTGAAAGTCTTTAAACCAACGAAGATCCTTGCATACATGACTTGTTGCACCCGAATCAACCCACCAAGCAATGTCATCATCCTGCACATAAAATGCCTCAGAAATTAGTGACACATAATTCTGAACCGAATTATTAAATTGTACTAAATTCTGACCTTGCTTGCCCGGGTCCTTGGACCCGCTAGAACCAGCCTCTTGGTTGTCCTTTGAACCAGACTTCTTGTTTTTCTTCATCAACTTACAGTCCTTCTTAAAGTGACCAACCTTACCACATTTCCAGCAAGGGTAATTCGGCTTTTTGTTTGAACCCGAATTGTTGTTTCCTTGAAACTTGCGTTTCCCTTTGAACTTACTGTTTCCTTTGGACGATTCACCCATTTCAACCATGTTCACAGAACTTGATCCAACCCGTTTCTTATCATCATTGACCAACACATTTTCCTGTGCTCTCAAGCCTTCTTCAATTCTGAAGTGGCTTCCAAGTTTAACCAAAGTTAACTCTCCTTTTTGATGTTTCAGATTATGTTTAACATCTCTCCAGGAAGGAGGTAACTTGTCAGTGATACTCGAAACAGAGATGGATTCATCCATCTTCATATCATGTTGGGCAAACTGCCCCATAATTCGTAGCAATTCATGATATTGTTCCATCACAGGCCGTTCATCAACCATTCTGTAATTATTGAAATTACTGACAAGAAACTTCTTACTAGAAGAATCTTCTGCCATGTATTTGGCTTCCAACGTGTCCCACAGTAACTTTGCAGTTTCAACATTTTGATAAACATCAAATAAGGGATCAGACATACCGTTCAGGATGTGGCCAAGACAGATATAATTGTCATTCTCCCACTTCGACCTCTTCCTGATTTGCTCCAGATTTCCCTCCTCCTGTATCTCCGGGATTGGAGTAACCACCATAGCCACACACGACCAATAAAAAACTTCAAATCTATAGCCGACAAAATGGATCTTACCACACAAAAAATCTCTGGCAAAGCTACGACTAATAACCATCCATCAACACTAACGATGATGTTCGACGGCCGGTGGGCGTCTCCACCGCCGGTAGCCGCCGTCTCCGTCTCCGATTAACCACCATAGCCACACACGACCAATAAAAAAACTTCAAATCTATAGCCGACAAAATGGATCTAACCACACAAAACATCTCCGGCATTGGATTGGATTTTTATGAATGGAAGGAATGATGGTTTGATGTGTGTAAATGATAAGTGGACTTTTTGAATGACGGAAACTTGAAATCTCCGGCATTGGATTGGATTTTATGAATGGAAGGAATGATGGATTTGAAGAGAATGGTGGTGAAGGGTTAGGGTTTGATGTGTGTAAATGATAAGGGGCCTTTTTGAATGACCCGACTGGATTTTTTATTTATCAAAATTGACGGGAAAAGTTGGTTGATCATGAAAAATAAAGGGGAAATAGGCTAAGGGAGTGACACGTAGAAGAAGAGGATTTTTGTTTATTATAGTAGGAAGATTTATTATTTTCTTTTATATTTTTATTTATTGTTTAATAAAAGTATTAAAGGTTGTTTAGTCTTTTTACAATAACCTTAGGTTAAATTATTCTATGAAGATTCCTAATTGTAAGAAGTGTAAGAAGTATTTATAGAGTGACAAATGTCCAATAACTTAAAACCTAAACCCACTACACCACCAACCGAAACCTAAACACCCTCCCCCCACCACCACCTAAAAACCTAAACCCCCCACCCTGACCAAAAAACCTAACCCCCCCCACACACCCCTCACCAAAAAAAATTGGGTGGGTGATGGGGGGGGGGTAGGTTTTTGGGTTGTGGTGGGTGTTTAAGTGTTTTTTTTTCTTTTTTTTTGTAGTTTGTTTTCTTTAGAAGCCTTTAAGGAGCCTTTGTATTTGATCCTAATCCTTATTATTGTTATTATGTTATAAACCAGACATTTTAGGCCCAACCTATTACTTATGGGCTTTAGGGTTTATAGTTATGTTTATCTATATATTGTAATGTTGAATAGAATGAAGAGAAGATAATTCAGTTTATCTCTATTTCTCTTTGGTTTTTATCACGTTATCTGCACGAGGCTCCAACCAACCGAGACTTATCGGAAATCTGAAATCAATCACAAAGAATTTTGTAGCCGTTTCCCGTTGCCGGCCACAACACATATTCATCAGACTCTGTTTCTGTTTTGTGATTCCAAACATTTTCGATTCATCAAATCCGGGTACACTATCTATTTTTCTCCAATTGTTTCTTTTGAACTTTAGAACAAATTAGGACTGCCCTATTGTTGTGTATTAGGACAGAAACGAAATCAATAATCACGAAATCGAAAATATCAATGAATCGTAACAACTCGAAAAACTCTAAACTGAGATAAGGTTGTGCCATTAATATACAATATAGTCTAAGATGTGATGTGGTCGGAAGATAAAACAAACCTGGAATGAATCAAAGCATCACCACCGACAACGGATTGTATTGAGATCGTTGTATCGATGAAGCATATAAGAGAATGCACCGTTTGAGGAATTTGATATGGGGTTTTGCGTTCGTTCAAAAAAAAAAAAAAAAACGCATGTAGGGTTGTATTAAGAACATGACGATTGGAATTTTACATAGAGGCCCCTCTACTCTCTTTCAAGTTGCAATACAACCACAAAGTTAATTTGTACCATATTTACGTAAAGGTCCTTCCAATATCTATCATAACATAATATGTTCCCACACTTCTCTGAGAACATGATTTTTTTTTAATACACTAGCTCCTTACATTCCTATCATGAGTCACTAGCTCTCGTAGTTAAATTAGTAGATGCTTAATTAATTTTAGTTAGTTCCCAAGCTTGTCGAGACGTTAAGTGTACCTTAGGCGGAAATTTTGGGCGTTACAAGTCTACCCCCTTAAAAGAGGATTCGTCCTCGAATCCCGTTGGTAAATATGTTGATCTCAAAGTATAGTAACTCTAGATATACAACTTCTAAAATATTCAATAGAATCTCTATTGTTTTCTTTTCCCTCATGAGATCATGAAAGATTTAGAAGATGAAAATATACAGCTGTATCCCATTGCAGATTGAGATAATTTAAAGGACAGAGGTCTTATTTTTTTTACACCCACCACGTGGGTTGATCAGAAAAAGCAATTCCACATCAAATTAAGTAATAAAATATATATTGTTTTATGGTGAAAAAAATATTTTATAATTGTTAAAAATTTTAAACACTCAATGAGTCGTCCAACAATTACTTAATATTTTTAAATCCTTTTTCTTATTATATAACAATGCCCAACATATAGAACCCGAAGTTCTACCTATAGAGAACCTGAAGTTCTCCTACAATGAATATATTTTATATTTCGGCTCAATTTAATCCTTGATTTTTTCATTTGTGGATAAAACGTCGAATTTATCAAAGCTTGAATTCACCGCACTTGACATCTCGGGTAACAACTACCTCCCATGGACTCTTGATACTAAAATTCATTTGACAGCAAATAATTTGGGGGAGACAATTATTGATGATAATCAAACTTCATCATCAAGATAAAGCGAAAGTTATGATATTTTTCCGCCATCATCTTCACGAAGATCTAAAGCGGGAATATCTAATTGTTGAGGACCCTCTTGAATTATGGACAAACATCAAAGAACGTTTTGACCACCAGATGATTTATTCTTGTTTGCTCGTGGTGATCCAAACTCAGCTGCTGTTATTCCGGAGTCCTTGAACTTATTTAAGAACATGTCGGGGTTGGTTCCTAGCATGAATAAGAGCAAGGCTTTTTTTGGTGGGGTTCCGAATTATGTTAAAGACCAGATTCGTAGTTTAATGCAGTTCGAGGAAGGCATTCTCCCGGTTCGTTATCTTGGAGTTCCTTTAATTTCTACAAGATTGATATACAATGATTGTAAGAAGCTTGTAGAAAATATGGAATCACGAATCACTGATTGGAAAGCTAAAAGTCTGTCGTTTGCTGGTAGACTCCAATTAATCAGATCAGTGTTATCTTCAATGCATGTCTATTGGGCTTCGGTGTTTATTTTACCAAAACGAATCATCTATGACCTTGAAGATAGGATGCGAAGATTTCTTTGGGCTCAAGGAAACAATATTAAGGGTAAAGCTAAGGTGAAATGGAGCCGCTTGTGTTTGCCTAAGAAAGAAGGTGGCTTGGGTATTCAGAGAGTTTATGATATGAACAATGCTCTCATGGTAGCTCACATTTGGAGTCTTCTTATGAATAGGGAATCCTTATGGGTAAAATGGATTCATAGTTATCGTATTCGGGATAGAAGTTTCTGGGATGTGCCTCTTCCAAATAATGTGACTTGGACCTGGAGGAAGATGCTCCAACTTCGATCAATTATTCGACATCACATATGGATTAAACTGGGTAGTGGTACTAATACGCTAGTATGGTTCGACATATGGGATAATTTGTGTCCTTTGAACTTATTTATCACTCCTCAAATGATATCAAATGTGGGATTCAATATGCTTTCTACGGTTGCGGATATGTTTCAGAATGGAGGTTGGGCATGGCTGAACACTTAGGTAAACCGTTTCCCAGCCTTGCAGAATGTTCCTAATGTAGTGTTAAACTCGGATGCTCAAGATAGGATTGTTTGGAGATCTAGAGAGGGTACCGATATGGAGTATAGTACTTATGTCGTTTGGGATGATCTTCGCCAAATGCAGGATCAGGCTCCTTGGGCTCACATAGTGTGGTTCCCTCAAGCAATCCCACGTCATTCGTTTCTAATGTGGCTTCTTGTTTGCAAGAAACTTAAAACTCAGGATATGATGTGCAGATGGCGATTGACGGGTAATTCAAATTACAACCTCACGTGTTGTTCTTTATGTACGTCGGGGCCTGATTCTCATGATCACCTCTTCTTTGAATGCGAATTTGCATCTCAGATTTGGTATGGGGTTTGAGAAAAAGTTGGTATGGGAACTATCGAAAAGACATGGGAGGAGATTTTTGATCATTTGTTGCAGCATGCTGATTCCAAACGGGCTACTTATATCATTGGTAAGTTACTGGTCGGGGCGACTGTGACAACCCTCACATTTACAGGTATGCGTACAATTAATTAATACTTAAATTTGTGCTTAATGACTGTGCTTGATTACAACTGTGATTAAACTGCTTTCTGTTTTTTGTTACATACATACATATGCATCATATTTCATACTGTCACTCCGTATATTACACACAAACTTTAGTGACAAACTTGATGCACAAAGCACAGTTAGCACACTGATCGGATAACCCAGAGGCATGCTGACAATGCCAGCACCAAGACAGGCAATGTTTTTGAGGCCAGTATGAGCCAGAAATAGAATACTACACTAGTAGGGAGTGTAGGGAAGTGAGGACCATAAAACTGCGTCTCTAGATGATACTACAGTGCTGGGAAGTGCCTAAAACACACTTTAAATGCAGAATTTTGCACTCATTAATGAAATTTAGCATTTTAAAATACTAGTAAAGAGCAAAAATATGTAAGAATGGTCCTGTATACTTTCCTAAGTGCCAGGGACTAATTGTGTTGCAAAAATATATATAAAAGTCACTTTAAGGAATAATTAAACACTTTAACGGGACAGTATCTAACTGGATAACCGGACATTACCCGGAACACTAAATTTTTGCCAGACACATTGTTTCACTATTTCTTGGCTTGTCGTGATCCCCGAACACCCTAACACCCACTAAATTCTCTAGCAAACATCATATGTAATCATACACTTGAAAACTAACTATCCATTTCACTTTAGTTACAAAATGTTACCCTTACCCCCCCCTCTCTTTAGCCGAAATCGGTCCCAAGTGGACTCACCATATCATCTTCACCATGCTTCATATCATCCTACAAGATTTCATCCTAATTTTATATTAGATGGTAGCTTCTTGGAGTGGATAAAATATGATAAGACATTCTATAAGTATGGTGCAAGATCACAACCATCTCTACTCATCATTCACTCCCTCACATCGCTCTCTTCCTCTCTCTTTCTAGGCTCCACCCAAACCGCCACCATCACCACTATACAACCACCATCATCCTCCATTTTCAAGTCACATTCAAGCTTAAAGGTTGATACAAGAAGGCTTGCTACTTGTGGAGCATCAAGGGAGCCTTGTTTCTTGCTTGTTCCTCATCTTTTTCTCATCATCTTCATCGCTAGTTTCTACCCTAGCCTTGTGCTAGTAGTAAGTTACTTGTACACCCTTGTTCATCTTGTTGTTGTGATCACAAGTTGTAGTATGTTTATTATGTTTAAATCACAAGAAACAAGAACACTAAAAAGATTAAACATGAGGTTCTACATAAAAGAAGGAAGTAAAAAGTTACTAGTATGATGTTGTAGTAAGAATATTGTTAATTTTATGTTGATTTATGATTATGTAATTTTGAGCACCATGTGAATCTTGTTAAATGAGATGTAGAAGTAGGACTTAACAAGAACAAAGAGTGGTTATGTAATACATAAATAACCACCTTCTAGTTTGATCATGAACTTGAATAAAAATAATTTTCTTAAAATATAAATGGACAAGTTGATAGATGATCATGTTAATCCAAGTTTTACAAAAGGTTTTGTAAACAAACCAAGTTCAAGAACCGATCTCTAAAAGCTTATGACTTTTACATACTCTTACATAATTTTTGTAAGTAAAATAAGTGTAAAAAGCTTTTACTTACAAGAAGAGTTCAAGAGTTGAATTTTTGTAAAATTACTTACAAGTTGTAAACACTAAATTATTTTAAGAGAATGATTTTTAAAGAAATAAATACGTTTCGGAAGGTAACTAGGTCCACTAAGAGTCTTACCAAGTTACTACGCGTTTTCGAAATATATCAAGTTCATGACTAGAATAAAACACATATATTTTTGCTCTTGGTAAAGTAAGAATTGATTACTGATGATTGTTGATTGATTTCGAAAAGAAAATGATATGCTTAAAAGCATGGACACCTCCGTTTTTAGGGAAAACTCTGGCGAAATTTTCTAAAACTCTCAAGACTTAGAAAATATTTTTCTAACAAGTATTTACAAATATATTTTTAACTTTATTTTCGAAATAAACTTCGCCATGATTTTTATTATAAAAATTACCAAATACCGGAGGTTAATTTTCGTAAATAAAATCTGATAAATATATATTTAGAATATATATTTCATACTAAAACTCTTGTGTGACTATTTGTTTATTTTGAGAACTAGTTATATTATTTTTAGGGTAAAATAATATAACTTATGTACACCATGAAATTACGACTCCAAAATAATACTCAAAACCCTCACGAAATAAATATTTAAGTTACGCAGTTGTTAAAGCAATACGAAACGCTAAAACGTGACTTACGTAGTATTTTGGAAAAATACTCTTATACGTATATTTTTGGTAGAATATTATTTTGGAAAATTTATGAGATAAAATATAATATTTTTGGGAAAAATATATATATATTTTGAATTAAGATGTTTTAAGACAAGTAATTTGAATATATTTTTCTAAGTGGGACTTAAAATATATTTTTCGGAATTACAAGTGTGCATGTATGAATACCCCCATCCTTGGGAAGGAAATACACATATAAAATAATTAAGAAGTGTGAATATGAAATAGTTGCCTAACTATTCTTCCTAAAAACACTAAACCCTAAGCCAAGGCATGGCCCAATTGTCTAATAGACATTAGTACGTGTAGGTCGTCACGCAGCAGATCGAGTTTGAGATTGACATTACAGGATACGCACTTCTGTGAGTTCATGTCCCCCTTTTCTCTTTACTGTTTTCAGTTTTATACTTCGGGGGTGAAATACATGCGACAAATATTACAAACATTTATTTACATGGTATGGTTAGCGTAGGGAGGGTTTTTACTACTAGATCATGTGAGGGGTGGGTACAACACTTAAGGCCATTAATCCTCGTTGTTAGGACCAAGGGACACAAGAGTGATAGATCTATTTGGGTGTAGCGAGCCCACACCCGTGAGGCCGGGGCGGCCCATAGAGGTGACTGTGTCTTCCAGCCGAAGCCCGGTAACAAATTTGCTAGGTTTGAGTTTTCCTGCACCTTCTCACACATACCAGTGGCTTTGCAACCCATTGGTGATCTCTTTTTCCTTATTGCTACATACCAGGGACTTTTATTCATACATGAAAGGTTTATACATACTCACTTTTACATGAACTCGCTCAACTTTTGTTGATTTTTCAAACTACATGTATTTCAGGAAATTAGTGGATCCGGCAAGGTATGCCATCACGTCAAGCTGCGTAGGGAATAATGATGTCATCCAGGTTTAGGAGGCGTGACCCTTGCCTGGACGGGTTACAAGTCTTAAACCGTATTTCTAGTCAAGTCTTTTGTCGTGTCGTATGAACGTGTTTTTAATTATGTCATGATTGTATTTTGTTTCATGTGTCGACTTTTAAAACAATGTTGTCGTGGTAACTTTTAAAACTTTATGAATGGATGACTATCATGTGTTTTAATTCATATAGCATTGTTATGATTATTGCTATGGTATTAAGAAGTCACACCAAATAAACCCACGCTTCCGCAAAAGCCAGGGTGTGACAGCTTGGTATCAGAGCTTCGATCATAGCGAACTAGGATTCTTTCTCGAGTCTAGACTATGATCACTAGGGCTCTCATGAAAACATTTTTACATTGCATACACTAAAACGTCCAGATCCAGGATACAAAACATTTTTACAAATAAAAGGCATAAATACACTTTTTCAAAATGTATGGTTCAGTCTTAGAGACTG
Source organism: Helianthus annuus (assembly GCF_002127325.2). NCBI lineage: Eukaryota > Viridiplantae > Streptophyta > Magnoliopsida > Asterales > Asteraceae > Helianthus > Helianthus annuus. The sequence continues at coordinate 46,233,454 of NC_035439.2, read as the reverse complement.
AGGGAGTTTAGCCTTAGAGGCTGGGAAGGTTCAGCCTTAGAGGCTGGGGAGGTTCAGTCTTAGAGACTGAAGGGTTCAATCTTAGAGATTGGGGGAGGTTTAGTCTTATAGACTGGGAGGATGGTCTTAGAGACCAGGGAGTTAGTCTGAGAGGCTACGGAGTTCAGTCTGAGAGACTGGGAGGGTAGTCTAGGGAGACTAGGAGACTTACTTGTTTGCATTATTGTGACTTACATGTTTATTTGATTTCATGTTGATATTTGTGCATACGTGTGGTTGTGTTACAGACACCATGCCATCATCTTCAGACACAGGAGTATCAGACACCGTGGACCCCATGGCGGTTGTGTCAGACGATGAGGTGCCATCCGAGGGAGATGTTTACACATCAGACACCACGAGCACGGACGACGATGATTTCTATCCGTTCGCTCTGCCTGACATCGGAGTTGAGGTACAGCCTGCTGATGGCATTCCTGTTGGGGATTTACCTCTTGCGGTGATCCCTGCTCCCGTTCCGCTTGCTGCTTTCACAGTGGTGGATGTGCCACTCGATGTCGTATCTGATGACGACATTGATCTGTTCGAGGAGGATCCCCCGATTGATGCTGACGTTATCCTTCCTATTGCTGAGGCCCCTGTAGAGGAGCTTCCTGTTGGTTCACCTGTCCCGGACTCATTGGAGTCTGTGGCATCTGCATCTTTGCACGACCAGAGAATGCAGCATCACTCTTCTGACGCCGACCCCGACATGGCGATGTCATCTGCACCTGGTCCATCACACGAGATCGAGTTTGACCATGAGGTCGATGAGGATTTTGATCCAGTTTTCCCCCTGACTTCGATCCTAACCAGGAGATCAAGTTTATTCATATGGACCAGCCCTTAGAGGTGCCCGTAGCTCCCATTGATCCGTTGTTTGACATCCCTGCTGATTTTGACATGGACCTTGTTGACCCGGAGCCTGTCATGGCCCCAGAGCCTGTTGTTGCTCCTGATCCTACAATTGATGATGCACCAGCTCTTGCACCACCCATTGCTGACCTACCCATTGTTGCTCCACCAGTGGTGGACGACCCTATTGTTGATGTACCATTACCTGATCCCGTGCCGGCATTGCTTGACCGTGCACCTTTCGTCGCACACATAGATCCTCGTTATGTCGACACCCGCAACGGGTGGATCGAGGACGATGACGATTACCCACCGTTTGTGCTACCTGCCACTCCTTCCGTATCACCTGTTTCTGCACCCACTGATATTCCATTGTTTCCCCCACTCTCCACTGATATTCATCGCACTGATCTTCCCATCACATTTATCCAGGACATACCGCCACCTCGTCCTGGAGAGGGGTCATCGAGGCAGCCGCCTGTTTCTGTTCCACCCGTACTATCATCATCATTTCCGTTCACGTCCCAGTTTTCTCATGTTGCACCACCTACTGCACCATCTTTCATACCATCGAGCGAGCCATTTCTGTGGACTACGCCCCCTGTTATGCCATTATCTGACCCGTACCACCCGTTTCACGTGGGGTACATGATAGAGGACATACTCACATCTCTCCAGCTACAGCAGGACGCTCTTAGTCGATGCATCCAGGAGCTAGAGAGGACACCACATCCTCCATGTCATTGTCAGATCCCATTTGCAGCACTACACACTCCTCGTCCGCTTTCCCCTGATTCAGACGTTCGTTTCTTGACATCTGAGCAGCAGATTGCATATTTGCTGCGCTCTGTCGTGCCTTAGAGGAGGATTGGTTGCACATGCGTCGCTTGCTTTTCTCTCGTTTTCCTCCTCCTCCGCCATCAGCATAGGCATTTTGGTTTGTTGCAGGTAGTACCATTTTTGGTGAGAAGACCGCGATTGTGCCGACTATACAGTATCTTGAAGACCGCATTTTGACGTCATGACCTTGATATTTAGTTTTTGGTTGTTGTAGATGACTAGATAGTTCAGACAAGGGCGATGTGGCCCTTAGTCACTTTTGATGTACAATACAGTTATAAAACTTGTAAACATTGTATTGTGGTCTTGATTTTATGATAGCTCAATCGCAGTATTCTCATTATATGTGTTGCTGGATTATTTGTTTTAATTTTATAACATGAGATGTGCTTGATGAATGTTATTACGTACGCATACTATTTACTTACTATGACCTGACCAATATGATCACACTTTTAGAAGATGCCTCCACGCATGAACATACACATGCCTACTAATGAGGCGGAACTCCAAGGGATAATTGCCGCAGCTATCGCGCAATACGCGGTCTCTCAAGCAGAGACAAGCAGGAACACTTCGAACAACAACAACAACAACGACAATAACAATCCACCCAATGGTAATGTTAAGATGCTTGAGACACATTAAGATACATTTGGATATTTCTAGCACGTCTGCTAATACCATTTGTAAATTCTAACATATGTGCAGGGTGCACCTACAAGTAGTTCCTCGACTGTAAGCCCGTGAATTTCGACGGCACAGGAGGTGCTGTTGCATTTGTCAGGTGGGCTGAAAAGACAGATTCTGTCCTTAGGATGAGCAAGTGTGCTCCTGAGCAACAAGTGACCTACATCTCAGGGCTGTTTCTGGATGGAGCCCTATCGTGGTGGAATCTGCAAGTGCAAACTTTAGGAGAAGCGACAGCTTATGCGTTAACCTGGAATGAGCTGAAGGAGCTCATGAGAAGGAAGTATTGCTCGCGTGCTGAAATACAGAAGCTAGAGACTGAGTTCTGGCACCTAAGGATGGAAGGTCCCAAGATTGCAGAATATGTTCAAAGGTTTCACGATTCATCCCATGTAGTGCCGTACATGGTCATGCCCGAGTTTAAACGTGTTGAGCGTTTCATCTGGGGATTGGCCCCTCAGATCATGAGCATTGTTACCACGTCCAGGCCTGCAACGATTACTGAAGCCATTGACCTCAGTGTGGCACTTACTGAGGAAGCTATTAGATTGAACAAGTTTTCAAATTCTGAACCGAAGAAGAAAGAGACTCATGTGGAGTCATCTGGCGAAAACAAGCGGAAATTTTCTAACTTCAAACAAGGTACCAGTAATGTGAACAAGAAGAGTGAGTCGAGCGCACCGGCCAGAGCCACAGCCGGTGTCGAAAACAAAGGAAAGGGTTACATGGGCACTCTGCCCAAGTGTGATACGTGCCAGCACCATCATTCTGGTCAGTGCAGACTGAGGAAATGCGAGTCATGTGGAAAGAACGGCCACACGAAGGATACGTGTTGGGCCGGAACTGGTGCTGGACGTGTTGGTAATCGAGGTAATGATAATGGTAATGGAAACCGGTGTGACACCTGTGTCAATTCAACCATCAAGCAAATACTAAACCAATGAAATATTGTATTTCATGCTTGGGATTTGTATAAATATGTGTATCGTTTGCACATATCAATTCTTGTTCGATTTCAAGCTTTAAATCACTTTCTGGAAGGTTATACGCGCACGGATGCGTAAATATAACCAGTTTAATGCAACGAACACTCCGGAATAGTGAAATAGGCTTAACATACCTTAAATTACCTTTATATAACTTAGAAATAAGTTTTGGAAGGTTTGGTGTGGTGAAATCAAGTTTATTCGCTTACAGGGACTAAATTCGACAAACTGCGAAAGTATGCCGAATTGTACTGTATCGAACATTCCGGAACTTGATCATAAGTTAAATATGCCCTAAATATCCTTTACATAGCTTAGAAATAGGCTTTGAGGTGTTTGGTGCGCAAAAATAAACTTTTGGTCATTCAGGGACTAAAAGCATCAAAAAGTGCATAAGTTTGCATTTTCGCGCATATCTTACGTTCTGAATACATCCGGACATCCAAAAATTTATGTAATCATTAAAATATTTTATTTTAGTGATTGGCATGATAAAATTCCATTTGTCGCTTAATTTGGATCGCTTTTGCGTCCGTTACAACTTCCATCGTAATTTACCGAACAACGCAACCGTACGACCAAACGAGCCAACATCCGAGATATTTTTGAGCACATTTCAAGTTCGCTATACATTAACTTCATTTTAGAGCTTTGAAATGGGGTTAATGAGGTTTAAACGTGTCAAAAATGCATCAAAAACCAAGTTTGTGGCTTCAGGGACTAAAACTGCCATTTTTGAAACTTGCTGACCTGCACAAGGCTTACGGACCGTAAGCACTAACCCATACGGTCCGTAAGGACCTCCCAGACCAGCAAAAATGCAGAAACATTGAATCTGGCCTTTCCCACCTATTCCCATGGTTTTCAACCCCTGATTTGCACTCTATGGGCTGGTTTGTGTGATGAACAAGTCCCCCAATCATTCCCCAACAAGTGTATGGCTAAGATCTTTCCCTCCTTACCAAGAAATGATCTTAACGGTTTTACGAAAACTATATAAGGCCATGCTCTTCATTCATTTTCCTCACATTTGGTCTGAGATTTCTCTAAGTGGTTGTGATTATTCACTACCTACCTTAGAATACTTAGAACCAAATCTATTTGGACCCTTTGTAAGTCCTCTTTCGTTCTTTTATCGCTTTCTAGCTTAAAAGTCAAACTCTGTTTGACTTTCAGCTTTGACTAGTCCATGTTCAACGCGAAGTTTGTTTGAACTTCATAACGTGAGCGTAATCACGATGGTTATAGTCCCTAGTGACTATACCTACTGATTACCACGTTATCTAGGTATAGTGACGAGACGTAGTTTCGAACAAAATGCGTATTCTTGCGTATTTTGTAACCAAACTACTTTTAGGTATCAAAACCGTTTATTTTGATATCAAACCTGTTTTCTAAATTCGTTAAACATGTTTTAACATGTTTAGCTCGTCACTTTAGGTTTAGTGCTTATATAGGGTCGTAAGGTAAGCGATCTAATCAATCGCTTATACTTCGAACCCGACCCATTTGGTCGATCTTTAGGATCCGACCAAACACATTAGGTGACCATAGTTGTATAGGGAATAACCTTTCGAGGTTATACCTTATGGTCACTTCGTTTAAGTAGTTGTATGGTAGGTAGTTGTTCAAGACTTCTAAGCATTCTCAAGTGAGTACATAGTCCCCTCTTTTACTGTTACGTTTTGGGGTGAAGCATGTGTACCTATCTGTTATTTTCATGATTTCAATGTATAATTGATTATACATGTTAATACTTATCTTTTGACAAACTAAATGATTATTTATGGTTTAAACGCTGATTTTTCAAAGATTATAAAATAAATTGTTGGAATAGTACTTATTTTTGTTCACCAGACCGGTTGGTAGTATGATATAGCGCTATAGGATTGGACACCCATTCCTGTTGCCATGGAATGTCTGAAACCAATTTATTTTTCCATCCAAATAGGGATTGCCTTTGTGGTATCCCTATAGTCTCAAAGGTGTAGTTTGATGCACTAAGTCTGAATGAATTCTTAAATCATACTTTTATTGTATATTTTGATATACTCCCAAAAGTATAGTTTGATATACTCTCATGTGTGGTATTGTACAAAACCAACATATATTTTGTTAATAACCAAAACATAATTTAATATGTTATTTATCAAATCCAAAGCATATTTTGATATGTAATTTACGAAACCAAAACATAGTTAAATATGTTATTTATCAAATCCAAAGCATATTTTGATATGTTATTTATGAAACCAAAACATAGTTTAATATGTTATTTATAAATCCAAAGTATACTTTTGATATACTACTGAAAACTATTATTTTGACAACTAAAGTATATTTAATATACTATCTGTTTGACTATTTTGGAACTAAAATATATTTTAATATATTACTTATTCGACTTTCTTAAATCCAAGGTATATTTTCAAATATACTATGAACCTTTTTATCAAAATATTGTTTTCCAACAATATATATATACATATATACAAACTCATTTTTACCTAATTATTTATTTATTTATACATCTTCTTTT